>NW_022589743.1:3596558-3919242 GCF_004348235.1 Phoca vitulina
AGAGAGAGAGAGAGAGAGAGAGAGAGAGAGAGAGAGAGAGAGAGAGAAAGGGAGTGAAAGACTCCTGCTAATTACTGAGCCCCTCTGCCTGCCCCGGCAGCTGCCTCTCCCCATCATTTCCGTCCTAAGTGCCCTCTACACTAGACCCCCGAGGCTCGGCACCGACTGACTGCATCCTGTTCTTTTGCCTGTTGCGTTCTGCTCAGTTTTGGTTCCTCAAGCTGGGTACTCTTCCCCGACGGGGGGGCGGGGGGGGGGAAACACCAACTCCCCCATTTCTGTGGGGCTCTCTGAGGGCAGGGATCGCCTCGCCCTCACCCTTCAGACATCGGCGCGAGAGAGCTCAGTCAGCGCTTCCCCCCTTCACCTCCTTTATAGCTCTGAAACACCAGAGGGAGGAGGGGCTTGGCTTTCGCTGGCTCTGCTTTCAAACATCATGGCTTTCTGTTCCATACGGGAGGAGGGGGGCGCAGAGTGCCCAGCCCGCGGGGCAACTTTGGTAAAGTCCCTGGTCTCTTGCTGCATAGACGAGGCTGGGGTGAGAGGAGACACCGTCGCGCGCTGCGAGGTCCCGGGCTGGATGGACCCCAGCCGGACCGTGTGCTACCTCGTTCCACCACCAGGAGGCGACTGTTCCCTCCGGCTTTTTTCCCCCCACTTTGGGGATGCTGGCGGGGGGTGGGCGGGGGGTGGGGCGCGGGAAGGGAGGCAAGAAGAAAAAGGGTGTAGTGTGGAGACGCGGTAGGTGAAGCGAGACCTAGGCCTGAGGCCGTCGGTGGAGAGCCTCATCTCTCTCGGCTGGGATTCCGGCGCGACCTGGAGGCTTTCGGGACGGAGTTCCCTTAACAGAAGAAAGGGGGATGGGAAGGTTCCGCAGCTCAAGGGAGCAGTTAAAGCAGCGGGAGATGTTCCTTTCTCCCCTGCCAGGGAACCCCTTCCTCCCAGTTCGGAGGACAAGGATTTTGGAAACACCGCTGCCTTCCCGGGTATGCGCACCCCCTCGGTGGGGCCAGACTCCAGAATGAAACGTTGCAGTGCAAAGGGGGCAGGCAGCCGCGCTGGGTTAACTGCATAGATAGGGACGGCTCCGAACTCCCTCCCCCAGCCCCCGGGGGGACGAGCCCGGAATCCCCGAAATTCCCGGAGGGACACACCGAAGCCAAAGGGAAAAGGGAGTAATAAAACTAGGTTTGTCTTTCCCGCTCTCCCCCCACCCCGCCCCCTCCTCCGCCCGGGCGCCCCCTGCAGGCCGCCGTCCTCAGCACGTCTTCAGCACCTGTTGCAGATGGAGGCGCACGTCGGTGGCCGTTTCCCAGGGCACCACGCTGGCGCGGAAGGAGCTGGGCTCGGCCTTCTGCGCCTCCTGGATAAGGCGGTGCATGGGGTAGCCGCGGCGCGGGAAGGCCACGTCGCCGCCCGCCAGCAGCCCCATGGGGCAGAAGTCGTTGGCGCCGTCGCCCACGTAGAAAAGGCGCTCGAAGTGCACGCCGTCGTGGGCCCGCTCGCGCAGGTAGTCGCTGAGCACCTTGTGCTTGCACATGTTGGCGGGGCAGCGCGCGCAGCTGTGCGTGTGGAAGGGCCGCAGTGCCAGCAGCCCCCGCGCGTCGGGCCCCGACGGGTTGCTGAGGATGCGGCGGAACAGGCCGTGGTGGCCCGCGGCGCGCAGCGCGCTCTCCACGCCGAAGGTGTTGGCATCCGAGATGAGGATCACCTCGAAGCAGGAGCCCTGCTTGGCCACGAACTGCAGCAGGTCGCTCATGCCGGGCGACAGGGGGATGGCCTCGTAGATGGCGCGCAGGTCCCGCGGCCGCACGCCCTGCTCGCCCAGGTACTGGAAGACGCGCTGCATGTACTCGTTGTAGAAGCCCTCGCGGTAGGTGGCCCGCAGGCTCTCGGGCAGCCGCTGGCCCGGCGCGGCGCGCACGATCGAGTCGTCGCTGTTTTCGTCCACTATCGTCTCGTCGAAGTCAAAGGTCAGGAGGAAGCGCGGCGCGCCCTGCGCGGCCATCCCGCCGTCCTGGGAGCAGGGGAGGGAGGAGGAGGAGGAGGAGGAGGAGGGAGCAAGCGAGAGGGGAGGCGGCGCGGGCCGGCCCGGGAGAGGCTGGTTAGCGGGCCACGGCCAGAGGCGCTGGGACATCCAAGACCTGAGGAGGACCCAGGGCAGGTTAAGCTGGGCGGAGGACCCAACGCCGCCGCCCCCACCCCAGCCTTCCCTGCCCAGCCCCGTTGGCGCCTCTCAGTGAACTGTGCTGGGGTTTATCCTCAGAAGACATCCTCCTCCTGAACCCAGCAGGGCTTCCTTAGCACCTGTTTCTGCTACTCTGCTCTGGGGCCACGGGGCTTAACAGGGTCAGCTTAACGGAGGGGAAGCGCAGCTTCCAAGGGGACACCCCTTTGGGGGAGGTTTCTGGACTAGGCCGTTCTGGAGATTTCCAGTGACCCTTGTTGTTGGTGTGGAGCGCTCTCCACCTTCTTCCCTAACAAACGTAGGCCAGGGAAACCAGGCATTCACCCAACTGAAGCAGCCTCCTCATTCCCTTTTTGGGCCAAGCCCAGCTGATGGGACTGTGGCCAATAGGCCAGGCTCCAGGGAACACTCGTTGGTATCATCCAAGGCATGTGGACTGTGAATGCCAGGTCCTCGGGCCTGGATCGTTACTAAGGGCTGGGCCTGGAGAGCTAAGTGCCTGGGCTTCCGCACTGGCCAGAGAACTAGATTTTAGCTCTTGGAATAACCAGGTCGCTGGGTTGACCCAGGAAGGCTCTCTGGGAGCTGCTTCCAGCCAGATGGGGTCCCAGGTTGGAACACTGCTTCTCCAGGGAGTTTTCGGGCCCTGTGCTGAGAGCTCATAACTAATCACTTGCCAATTCCCTGGGAGGAACACGTCAGCGGGTGGGGTTTCTGCCAGAGTCCGAAGGCAGCGGGCAGCAGAAGCAGTGGGGCTTGGGGAGGTAGGAGCTTCCCGAGCCAGGCCACGACATACCTGGGAGACAGGTGAGGGAGAGGAAAGAGAGCAGCAGTGGCTGAAAAGGCAGAGGGGGAGGGAGCAGGGAGTGGGCACAGGGTGGGGAAGGAGAAGGCTAGGAGGAGGTCATGCCGGGGGCGCCTGGAGACAGACTGCAAGGGGGACAGGCTGGGGACGGGGGGCTCCAGGAAGTGGAGACCTCGGGCCAGAGTCCCACCTACAGAGGACGTGGGACAAGAGTGCAAGTGTGGGGCGCCTGGGTGGCTCAGTTGTTAAGCATCTGCCTTCGGCTCAGGTCATGATCCCAGGGTCCTGGGATCGAGCCCCACATCAGGATCCTTGCTCTGCAGGAAGCCTGCTTCTCCCTCTCCCACTCCCCCTGCTTGTGTTCCCTCTCTCGCTGTGTCTCTCGCTGTCAAATAAATAAATAAAATCTTAAAAAAAAAAAAAGAGTGCAAGTGTGAGGCACAAAGAAAGGCAAGCGAATGGAGGCCACAGAAGCCCTCAGCAGCCTGTCCCACCACCTTTGCCTGCCGGCGGACGGGCAGAGAGCAAATCACGTACCGCTTCAGAATACCCACCACACTGCCTTTCTCCCTCCTGGCCTCCCACCTCAGTCAGTCCAGACGGAACCACTCCTCCTTCTGGCTTCTTCCTAACTCGATCTCTGATATTCCTGTGATGTTTGTGGCCTGGCCCACGTTGTGAAACGGAAGTCCCAGCTCCGAATTTCAGAGCTGGGGTGTGGACCTAGCTCTCTGCCTCCCTAATAGCACTGTCCCTTCGAGCTCATCCCTAGAGTCACCCTCTGGTCTCATCGACATCCATCTGGGAGTCTCAGTGGCCCAGGATCCCTGGAGTACGTAAAGCAGCAGGACCCCACACCTGGGATGGAAGCTTCCAGGGATTAGTGGAGGCCCAGTAGAGATGAGGGTAGGCCTAAAGGGGGCTGGATAGGGGCTCCTTCCACCCCATAATGGGAAGGGGGTTGAGACCTCATCCTAAGAGACCCCTGGAGGGACCCACTTACCCTAGACAGGCATCGGAGGCCAGCAACTGGAAAACACCCGCTCATTGTCACTGCATCACCCTGGGCACCACTTGTAGGGACTCTGTCGGCCTCCAGCCGTCGTCCAGAGCTCCTGACAACCACACAAGTTCTGTCTGAGAGCGCCAGCAGCTAGCTTTGTTTCCACTACTAATGCGCACCTGATTCTATCTCCTTGGCTGAGCCCCGGGAACCACTCCCAGGGGCTCAGTGGAAACCCCTCAAATAGGCACAGCGCTCACAGATGGCAAAGCCCTTGCTACGTAGCCTCCTACCCACCCCCTGGGACATTCGAGAGGTTACAGGTGACATTAATTGGAGGTCCAGAACGGTTAGCCGATTTACTGAAAGGTAAGTGGCAAAGACAGATCTCAAAACCAGAACTTAGGGTCTGAGACCAGCGCTTTTTTCTCCAGTATAATCCTGGCCCCCTTTCTTGTGTCATGGTTTACACATCACCCGCACCGGTGTTCTCCCACTGCTCATCGCAGTCCCATGAATTCAGCAGATAAGGGCCCAGAGAGGTTAACTTGCCGGAGGCTGTGCTGTGTCCCCAGGGAGCCTGGTTCATGAACAGGTTCATGAACACCTGGCCACAGCCTTGTATGCTGTCTGCCCTTAAAAGGGAAGGGGCAGATGACCGGGCTCATTGTACCACAGCTGGGGGCCGGGACCCCTGAGCATCACAGATGATCTGGGACTGGCCTCCCTGGTGCTTTCAGAGGCTGGCCATCGGCTGGAAGTCAGTTTGAAATTTCTGCGGGGCTTTGCTGTGTGGCTTTGGGGACAGGGGCTGGCTTCGCGGGGGCTTCAGCAGCTCAGCTACAGAGGACAGCACGTACAGCCCCCAGTGCCTCCCCATGCCCCATCCCTCCCCCTCACCTTGGGGTTGAATGAGAGACTAGAAGCAGCTGGGACAGATCTGGAAAGATACTGAGAACCAGGGGACTAGACCGGGAAAGGAGCAAAGTCCTGGCTGGTTGCTGCCCTCTGGTGGTGACAGCGGATGACACAGAAAACCCCTGACTTTGTCAAGGTGACATGCTCCCCAGACCATCCCAGACCCTCAGGGAGAAGCTGAGGGCCCCCGAGACAGAGATTGGGACCTCCCAGGAACAGGGCATAGGTCAGAGGGAGGGCCCCTATCACCTGGAGCTACCCCACCCCTCGCCACGCCCTAACCAGATGTGCATTAAGCCCTTTTGATATGGATGGAGGTGGGTCTCAGCCTTTCCACTGAAGATCTTTTAATCTAGGAATCCGGAAAGGCAGCCAAAGCTGAATGGGGCAGGGGGCAGAAAAAGGTGGGGGTTAGGGGAGGGGTCAAGGAGAAGATGGGAGAGAAGGCATGGGGACACTGGAATAGCATGTTTTGGAGGATGGAAGGGCTCTTCCCAGGCCCTATCTGGAGGAGTTCCAAACTTCCAGGATCCTGCCTGATATCCCATGTGTGCCCCCAGGCCTAGTGAGTTTGAGGAGAAAGGTCAGGGGATGCCACTTCTGCGGTAAAAGCAAACAGCCCCACGGCACACACAGACACGGACACGTGCAGGGCTCGGGGAGAAGAGAGCGCGCCACAGAAAAATGCACAGGCTCTTCAAGCAGCCACCCAGAGACCAACTTTCATCCCACAGAAAAGGGTCTCCTGGTTTTGCCCTTGTTTCTTTTTCTTTTCCTTTTAAAAATTTGGAGGAATGGTCCACTGATTTTCAATCATGTACAGAACTTCTCGTTCATTAGAGAAAAAGACATGGTATATTTTTTCATCTAATAATACTATTTAGGGAAATCGGTTCAACAGTTGTTGTTTAGTGAGTTGCCCTTGTTTTTTTAGTCCCCAGAGCAGAAAGCCAGGCATCCTGAGTTTATTCCCCCAGAAAGAGAAGGCCGTACTCCCACCCCACCCGTACCCCCTAGGTACTCGGTGGCACCCCAGGCCCCTTTGGCGTCTGCTTCTCATGACGTTGAGAAAGATTACTCACCTCTGGCAGCTTTGTCCTAAGTGACCAAATCCTTTTGTGGTCACCAAAAAGAGTCCCTCAGAGAAAGGGGGACAGGATCTAGGAGCTTCTCCAGATGGCTAGAGCAGAGAGAGGAGAGAGGGGTTTCTTTGGGGTGGCAGGGAGTCCATATTCTAGTCCCACCTAAAAGTGGTGCTCGCCTCCCTGATTCCACATCAGATCACCGGATTCCTCCTTGTTTCCTCCTGCCTTTGACAAAAATGCTTTCAGATGATATTTGTGGGAATGGGGATGGGGGAGGGAGAAACAGTTTGAAATTCACCCCCCCCCCTTAATGAGGGGACTGGGAGCCCACAGGACAGTTCGGGGACAGTCTTCCCCAGGAAATGTGGAGGATAGGGATGGAAGTGGGGATCAAGGACCCGGCAGATACCACAGTTACAAGCCTCCTGCCCAAGCCCAGGTGGTCTTCTATCAATCACTAGGAACTGGATCCCACAACTAAGTTGAAGTTTTCTCCCTCCCCAAGACTGTATTTCCAGCTTTATCATGGTCTCTTCCTTCTCACCACCACCAGCAGCAAATAGGAAAAACGGAGGCCCAGAGAGGTCAAGCTAGCATCCCGGCGGGGGGGGGGGGGGGTCACACATCAGATGCAGGATCAGAACTCAGGAGTTCCTGGTGCCTCTTGGCAAAGTTGCAGCCAGAGCTCCCCCTATTGCCCTGGAGACCCCCTTGGGCTGTGAGTAAGCTGGCCCTGAGGACCTGGAGCCCTGGTGTCAGTGAAGAAGCTGGGACCAGGAGTCCCCTCTGGGCTCGCCCTGCCTGGGTGGACAAGCTGGAAGGGGATCCTCGGTGGACAGGGAGGTGGCAGCTGCCGGTGGAGTGGGGGGAGAGATATTTTTAGAGGTGGCTGGAAAGCAGGCATTCTGGCACACCCCCAGCTGGCGGGTGCTTCGCTCCAATGCGGGGCAGGGGGGTGCGCAGCTCGGGGAGCCCAGGGGACTGGTGGGTGGCGGGGAGCAAGGGGGCACAGATTCCTTCGCTTTGCCCGAGTCGGGGACAGAGGGCTATCCGGGCACCACGTTCGTGGGGTAGGAGAAAGAAGGAGGACTCATTTCTCCGCTTCAGGGACTCCCCCACTGACACACGTGAAGGAGCGCCCTCAAACTCCACGCAGCCCCCACCCCACACTGGGACCCCAGCCCTCCCCTACCTCGGGCAGCCCAGGACTCACGTGGGGAGCGGCGGCGGTAGAGGTCTGTCCCGGCTTAGTTTGGAGTGTAAAGAATGGGGGAGAGGGGCTAGCTGAGGTATTAGGGCGCAGGATGGGGCAAAGGGTGCTTACGGGAATTGGAGGGGACGCGGTGTCTTATCCACCCCCGGATTTCTGGGCTCCGGCTCACGAGTCCCTCCAGTCCCGAGGGGCCGTGGATGATGTGCGTCTGGGCCGCCCCCTCCACCTGCCCCCCATCCCCCCGGGCAGCCGCCGCGTCCCCTTTAAATGCCCGGGAGCCGGAGCCCGAGCCGCGGCTGGCGCTGCGGCTGCCGCAGCACCCGGGCCCACCGCAGTCCCTGCACGTCACAAGCGACTGTCCAATCACAGCGGCGCCGGCGCACATCAAAGGGGCGGGCCGCTTGCGGGCCACGCCTCCCGGCTGTCCCGCAGGCTCCCCGAGCGCGAGCGAAGGTGGGGTTGCGCGCAGGCAGAAAGGAGAGCGGGAGCGCATCCCTGCGGAGGAGCGTGGGTGGGGGGCACCCTCGCTGGAGCGGCTGCGGGGCTCTGCGTGAGTCCCCGCCCGCACACCCAGAAGTGGCAGGGCTGTGCCTCCAGGGCGCTGAGCCCTGAGATTTGCCGAAATGCACCCCTACCGCCAGCCCCCATGCCCTTCTTGGCTCCTAAGCCCCGCGGTAGGCACCGTTGGACCCAGCCCAGGAAAAGCAGTTCCTCCCCCACGTGCGCCTAGCTCTCCCTCCGCGCGGAGTCGCGGCACCTCGCCTCTTGGGACCCTTCCTCGGTTACAGGTTACAGGGGATTGCCGGGGAAGGGGCTCTCCCACTCCCCTACCCCGTGAACACTGATTTAAGGACCCAACTGTTTGCCCTTTGCAAGTGGTGTTGTAAATAAAAAACCCACTTTCTCTTCTGTTTCGTAAGAGTTGGTGCCTAGCCACACTCCCCTGCCTCCCCCTTCCCCCCGACCCAAGCCCTCCCCCCAGCTCCCTCTGCCCTCCAGCCCGATGGTTGAGGAGAAGCTTATGTTTCAACAGCAGAGAGCCAAAACTTATATATATCGAGAACGTACTATGAACAGGGCACTGTACTAGGTTGCTGCACTTAACAGTTGCATATTCACAACAGGAGAAATTATTTGCCTGGGTTCAAACCTAGGCACACCTGGCCCACGGGGTCACAAAGGAGCTGTGTGGATGCAGAGCCTAGGCGCCCCCAGGCCGGGGTCTAAGTCTCCCCCTGCTCCACTCCTCCAAGAGAGCCGGCAGGCGGAGAGGCCCTGTGGGATCTGGCAGCCCGTGGCTCTGGAAACCGGCGAGGGAAGGAGGGTCAGCAAGGAATTACCCTGTGCCGGGGGCTAGTGTGAACAGGACAAGTGTGTGCCGTGTTTCCACATGTACAAAGGAGAACGAACGCTTTACAGCTGCTTAAAACCCTTGACTGTAACTTCCAGCTCCCCAGCTCCCCAGCTCCTTGCTGCCTTGCTGCTCATGCCCCTGTCCTCACTGCCCACCCTCTCTTCCCGCTCTGCAGCACCCCTCATGTTTCCTGGGGACTTCCCTCCTCAGGAACACACCTGCCCCATTTGCTGGGTGAGCTCGGTCTCTGTCACACATCCTGAAGCTCCTTCTATCACACCGATCACCTGTGTGCCTCCAGAACATGTGGGGAATGCCGTCAGTACACTTCCGTGGGTCAGCTCACATAATCCTCACCACTCTCTGAAATGCTGCATAGCTCCTTCTGCTGTTGGGAAATCGGGGCACAACCAGTTGAGCTTGCCCAGGGTCATCCAGCAGGTGAATGGTACAGCTGGGCTTCCAGCCTGGTTGCCTTTTTAAGGTTTTGTTTGTTTGTTTTTTAATTTCCCAGAGAGAGCGCACAAGCAGGGGGAGCGGCAGGCAGAGGGAGAGGGAGAAGCAGGCTCTCTGCTGAGCAGGGAGCCTGATGCGGGGCTCGATCCCAGGACCCCGGGATCATGGCCTGAGCTTAACCGACTGAGCCACCCAGGTGTCCCCCAGCCTGGTTGCCTTAACCTTTACTCCACACTGTGCCCCTCCTTCAGCGTCTGCCACCCCTGTCAGCAACAGGAGGGCAGAGACCACGTTTGCCTTACGTGGTAGTGTTCTGCCCACCCCAGCATGGAGACTGCGGCGCACAGTAGGCCTTAGATGTTTGTTGTTAAATGAAACACATCGTCTGCTGTGTTCAGCTCAACCTAGCACTCCGTTTGTGTCTCCTCATTTTATCTTCTAACTGGTCACTGCAGGATTATCCCCATTTTCCAACAGGGAAATTGAGGCTCAGAGAGATCAAATGAGTTGCCCAGGGTCACACGCCCCCAAGGAGGCACTAGATGCAGATCCGGATCCTGACGCTGACGACGAACACCCTTTCTGCCGTTTTCCACCGATGGGGCTGAGGGTGGGGCGGGCCGTAACTTTCTGTGGGTGGCGGCCTGAGCCAGTTCTTACTGCCCACCTCTGCCTTCCAGGCTTGCGGATATCAGAGCCACAGGGGCTCTGTGCAAAGCACCTCTGTGGAATAAATCTAGAAACTCCCCGTTCCCCCTACGCTGAACTTTTCAGGGCACAATCCTACCTCTCTTAAACTTTCCCCCCTCATTGTGCCAATGAACACAGCTGGGCAGTTGGACAAGTTGGATGATCAGCCATGTGTCTAAAGAGGGGGACGGAAAGGGGAGGGGAGCCCTACCTCCCACCTCACCCCATCCCGGGCCCCAGCAGGGTGAGGCCTCTGCCCGGCACTCAGCTGCAGAACCTCCTCTCTTCCTGTGGGGTTCACCTTAGAACTCCCAGCAGTCAGTCTGGCAGAGAGCTTGCAGGGCTGGGGTCATCTGAGGCGACAGACACAGGAGTTTCTGGGGAAGCCTGATTCAGGTGGCCAGGGATGGGGCTCTCCGGTTGGCCTTGACGAAGAGGGTGTGACTCTCGCCTAAGGTTTTGGCGTTAGAGCCCGGGAGGCCAGGAATCAGGACCCGGGACTCTGGCTCTGCGACAGGCCTGGTGGGGGAGGGGCAGTGGCGGAAGGGGAGGGGCAGATCGCCTAGTTCCTCCGAACACTCCAGCTCCGGGAAGGACCATTTTGTGCCAGGCACGTAATCCGCACGACAACCCCGGCCGATGGGTTTTAGTATTCTCCTTTTTACAAAGGAAAAAGCAGAAGCTTGGGGACATTAAGAAAGTGCGTTGCCCAAGGACGCTGTGCAGCAAGTGGCGGGCAGCTCCGATGTTGAGGTCTGCACTTCTCTGTCTGGAGGAGGCTGAGGGCCTTCAGTGACCTGGCGACCTGTGCAGGTGGCCTTAGCGCCGGAGGCCACCGGGAGGGCCCCGTTCGGGCAGTTCTGCGGGTTCTGCCGGAGGTGCTCTGGGCCTAAGGCGTCGTGCTGGGGTGTAGGGACTTTTCAGGTCTCTCGTCCCCTTCCTAGACGACAGCCACCGGCATTGATGGAGCGCTTACTGTATGCCAAGCAGTGTTCTAAAGGCTCAGCTCTCTTCATTCTCACATCAACCCTAGCACCTATTTGTTCCTCCACCTTACAGATGAGAAAAATGAGGCACCGAGTGGTATGTAATCTGTCCAAGGCCCCAGAACTGGGAAGTGGCAGAAGCAGGATTCGCACGAGTTTTGAGTTGCCCTTCTGTGGATGGGCAGGGGCCGCCTCCCCCCGCGCTGGTGCTCGGGAGAACCTGGCGATAACGTAGGTCGAGGTTCAGATCTTCCGAGCTCTGTTCCGTCGGTGGCTGCCGACCGTCTCCCGCTCTCCGGGTCCTCCCTACGATACAGTACTCATCCGTGCTGTCCTTCACTGGACAACTGCTAACCGTGTCAGGCCCTGGGAGATAAGACATTGAAGAAGACACAGACCCTGCCTCAGGGAACTTACAGTCTAGAGAGGAGACAGAGATAAGCGAACAGCTTTGCCCAAAAGTGTCAGACAACTGGCAGATCTGTTCTGCCCAGGACCATTCTGTCTTGGACTTCAGCAGGTAAAGCAGCTGGGACCTGAGGTGCCTCCGGGCTAAGGAGGAGACTCATAATCCGGGGGTCAGGTCCACCCCCCCAGGGATGCCGCCATCCTGACCACTCTCCTACCCCGTCCCACCTCAGCTCCTACTCTTGCCTGTTGCTGGCTTCCCCTCCCTTCTTTCTCCACATCCCCTGAGCAGCCTGGAGACACTTGAGAGCAACCTTCTCCCCACGCTTGCATCTTTCCCTCCCTGCCTTCCCCAAGCCAGCCCCTCTCCCACAACAGACTCACCCAGACAGAGGTGTCCACTGTCCCCCCTCAGTAAGCAGCAAGGATGGGGAGTCATGTGGCAGAGGGAACTGGGTAAAGAGGTGAACGTGCAGACATCCTTTCTGCTACCTGGCAGACACCCTCGGCAGGTGGTTGAGAAAGTCACCCCTCCCCACCCCAGGGTCCCAGTTGGGCCAGGAAGTCCTTACAGTCTGACTCAAATCCCTCTTGCTGGGATATTTCCTCTCACTTGGCTTCTAAGGCACCCTCCTTCTGTGTGATGGCTTTCAGAGTCTTGAAATCTGCCACTCCATTTCCTCCGTTTTTCACAAATGTCACATTAAAGAGAACAAGGTGATTTCGTCTCTGCCTGCCTTGTGTCCCTGGTTACTTCTTGCATCCCTCTCCTGCTCACTCTGTGTAACAGCCTTGTTTCAGCCTTTCAAATGTGCTACCACAGGCCCTTTGCACTTGCCATGTCCTCTTTCCAGCGTACTTCCCACCGCATCCATCCCACTGAGTTCAGGGCTCAGCTCATCTGTCACTTCTTCTTTTTTTTTTTTTTTTTTTAAGATTTTATTTATTTATTTGAGAGAGAGAATGAGAGAGAGAGAGAGCACAGGAGAGGGGGGAGGGTCAGAGGGAGAAGCAGACTCAGGGAGCCCGATGCAGGACTCGATCCCGGGACTCCAGGATCATGACCTGAGCCGAAGGCAGTCGCTTAACCAACTGAGCCACCCAGGCACCCTCATCTGTCACTTCTAAAAGGAAACTAGCCCTGCCCAGACACCCTCCCTCTCATGCTACACCTCCACAGCACCCTGGGCTCCTCCTGGCTGATCAATTAATATCTATTTCCCTCAGACTGTCAGCTCCGCGACAATAAAGACCAGAGTGGGTTTGCTCCCATGGTGTCCCCAGCACCTAGTGCAGCCCTTGATCTGAAGTAGTTGCTCAAAAAATATTTGTTACCTGAATGATCCCAAGACTCTCAATCTCGGCTACTTGTGTGGGTGTGGCCTTAGGCGGGGAATGACACCGTGGCAAGCTTCCTGGCTTAACCTGGGCGGTCTCACCGGGGACATGCTAACGAAGGAAGGGCCGGCAGCTCAGCCGGTTTTCACAGCTTCCCCCTGAGCACCCCGCCCCACGGAGGAACCTTCCCATCCCCAAGGCAGGTCTGTGCAGTTGGGAGCTGGAGAAGCACCCTCACAATAGGAGTCCGACCAAAATGAGAGCCCCTTGTGTGTTCCGTAGGCTTTGTAGCTTACAAAACAGTGTCTGCAATTCATATTATTTTCCTGATGAGGAAAATGAAGCAGAGGGAGGTCAGGGGACAAGTCCAAGGTGGCTAAGGCAGAACTTGAACGCGGCTCTTTTGAAACCAGCCAGTTTTTCTGAGGCCATTGTGCAGGGGGAGAGGACGCGCTGCCAACCAGCAAAGATGCCAAGATTCTGGGGCTTTCGTTCTTTTATTCGTTCGTCCAGGTATGCACGCATTCATTCATTTGTTCAGGAGGCGCAGGCCCCGCCTGGCCTCCCTGGAGGCCGCAGTGGAACACGAACGTTCTGGAGCCCTGGTCCACCTGTGAGCGGCCTGAGCTTGCTGTAGATACTTTTTTGTGTTTACATGTAAATGTGCATTTTTCATGTAAACTTTCAAAAGATTCCCTGACACCACCTATCCTTCCCTCCCCTCTCTGCAAAAAGTTTAAGAACCACTGGGGTCATACATGCTAACTCAGTGTAAATGGGCAGTGGCCCACGGGCTCATCAGTCCTGCCCGTTTGGGTGACTAAGGCCCCAGCACGTGACCATCTCTGGCCCAAGTGATAAACCTGGTGTCTGGACCACATGAGTCATCTGCCGGCACCGCCGACCTGGGACAGAACCCTATAGAAACACACACGCATGTGCACACACGTACACACACACACACACACACACACACACACACACACACACACCATCGCCCGCTCTAAAACGGCTCCTGACTCCAGGGAGCTACTTTGGTTTTTTTCCCTCCAATATGAGTAACACGCAGTACTGCCCACCATGGTGACATTTATTGAGGACTTGTGTGTGTCGGACTCTATGATGCCTACCTCCTCATCTTTTTATTTTATTTTTTAAATTTGTATTTAAATTCTAGCTAGTTAACATCCTCCTTGTCTTTTTATTTTTTTATTTTTTTTTTAAGATTTTATTTATTTGAGAGAGAGAGAGAGAGAGCATGAGAGGGGGAGGGTCAGAGGGAGAAGCAGACTCCCTGCTGAGCAGGGAGCCCGACACGGGACTCGATCCCGGGACTCCAGGATCATGACCTGAGCCGAAGGCAGTCACCCAACCAACTGAGCCCCCACCCAGGTGCCCCCCTCCTTGTCTTTTCAAATCCTCACAGCAGGCCCCTGTGTTGAGGAACTTGCCCAAGGTCACCCGGCTGGGGAGAGGTGGAGGTGGATGTGGGGTGAGGGGTGAGGAAAGCTCAATGTGTTTAAGATCCTTCAGGGATGGGGCAGTGGTCAGGGCTCTTAGCTCCCTGTGGGTACGAAGCCTAGACGCATTCTGCTGGAGTCATTCCTACCTTCATTCTTTCTTTCTACGATTTCTTGAGCATCTTCTATATGCCAGGGCTGTGTGGGGGCTTGGTAGCCGGCCTCCAAGATGGCTTCGATGCCGCCCACATCCTGGCACCCACACCCTCCTGCGGGCCCCTCCCATACTGTGCCAGGGTGGGTGTGAGTGACCCGTGGCGGGGGGCAGAAGCGAATGCACAGCCCTTCCAGTGTGGGTTATGACAGACTGTGCTTCGTCTTGGGCGCTCTCCCCCTCTCTTGCTCTCCTCCTTTTGGGGGTCACTCCCTCGGTTGCCGGGCTGTGGACAGCCCCATGGGGAAGCTCACAGGCAAGGAACTGAAGCCTCAGGCCAGCAGCCGGTGCGGACCTGAGGCCTGTCAACGACAACCACATGAGTGAGTTTGGGCGCAGCCCTCCAGCCCCAGTCAGGCTCTGAGATGACTATAATCTTGTTAGGACTCTTGGCTCAGAGACACTGTGGAGATAATAAGAAGCTGCTGAGTTTTTAGGGTGATCTGTTACACAGCAAGAGAGAACCAGAGATACATCTGTAAACACAATCGCCATGGTTCTCATATTCTATTAAAGGAGGCAGCCAGTGGAAGGAAGGAAGGAAGGGAGTGGGGGGAGAGGGAAAGAACTCAGTATATCAGATAGCAGGAAGTTCTATGGAGACAAATAAAGCAGGGAAATGGGAGGGGGAGGGAGCTTCGATTTAAAAAGGGTGGCCAGGGAAAGTCTGACTGAGCAGGGGCCGGTTAAGCAAAGACCTGAGGGAGCGAGCCATATAGAAATATGAGAGGAGAGAACATCAGGCAGCACGAACAGCACATGCAAAGGCCCTGAGGTGGAAGCATGTCTCGATCATGTCACCCACCCAGAGCACAGTTTTTGTCTATTTGGCCACTAGATTGATTGTCTTCACCAGGCCTGTCTTTGACCATCTCATCCTACGGCCTCCAGGAGTGGGGAGGTGGCACGCTGAGCCCCCACTGCTCTCTTGTTCTCTCCCTAAAAGGCTTGGGCCCTCGACCTGGGCTCCGTGGCTGTATTCCGGGGAGTAACCACAGTGACAGATCTTCCCAGCCTTCAATCGGGGCAGGTGATCTGGGAGAAATCCAAGTGAGACTGCAGGATGAGAGAAACGATGGAGGAAATGCAATTTGGACACAGAAACTCCAATTTCAAAGGCCCTCCAATAATGTACCTGGCTTACTGGTAGAATCATCTAACTCCATGCTGTTGCTGTAATCGCGGGTTATTTTTTGCCATTTACCATTTTGGAGCAGGCAAAATACAAAGTGTGTCCCTGTGTCATAGCAGAGGTGACCAAAGCTGCCCATTTGATATGCCCAGCCGCCTTGCTTCTTGGTTTATTACTTAATAAAGCCTGAGGACTGCCTCTTTCTGTGCCCTCCTCCCTCTTAACCCAGGGATGCCTGCCTTGTCCTATAGTGCGTCCTCAGAGCCTCTCAGGGCTCCCCACGAGCAGGCCCATGGCCATAGCAACCGTATTTTTCAGATCAGTGCAGTGAGCCTGAAGTTATATGTAGAAGACAAAGACACAGGAGCTGAAGATGGGGCTTTCTGGGCACAGAGTAGCAAATACCTCTCCAAGAGACCCACTCATCCCCTGCGGGGCAGAGGGAGAGCAGAGGAATTGTCCATTTATTCATTCATGGATTCTTTCAACAAATTTTTCTTAAGCCTACTGTATGCCAGGATTGGGCTTAGTGCTGGAGAAACCATGTAAGCAAGACAGAGTTCCTGCCCTGGGAGTGCTTCTAGTCTGCTGGGGAGACAGACAGGTGCATCAGCAGGGGCCTGGTGATTCTGGTAAACATGGGAGGGACACCCATCCCAGTTCAAGGGGAGGACCAGAGAGGAGTGTGTATGTGTGTCGATGTCAGGGGAAGGTTCCATGAAAAGTGACTTCTTCTTCTTTTTTTAAAAGATTTTATTTATTATTAGAGAGAGAGAGAGAGACAAAGAGCACAGGTGGGGGAAGGGGCAGAGACAGCGGGAGAGGGAGAAGCAGACTCCCCGCTGAGTAGGGAGCCCGACCCAGGGCTCCATCCCAGGACCCCGGGCTTATGACCTGAGCTGAAGGCAGACGCTTAACCAATGGAGCCACCCAGGCGGCCCAAGAAGTGACTTCTAACCCAAGACCTGCAGGATGAGTAGGAGTTAGAAGAAGAGGAGAACTGTGTCCAGGCAGGGAGAGAGCTTGTGCAAAGGTCCTGAGGCAAGAGAGGTGGTAGAAAGAGCAGAAGGCAGAGGGTCTTGTGAGTTTCATCCCTAAGGGCCACGGGGAACCACTGCAGGTTTGGAGCTCGGGATTGACACAATCACATCTGTGTTTTAGAAAGATCACTTTTGTTGCTGTTACTGACTGCCCCTCCTTCTTTTCATGGCCCTGTGGCCGAGAAGGGCCTGTGGGGAGACCACAGCCCAGGCCAACCCAGTCCTCAGAGTGTAGGGGGGATAATGGCAGGCTCTTCTCTCCTCGGCATCCCATCCCACCTCAGCAGACTTCAGGGTCAGGTTCTGAGCGCTGCTATATTGGGCTCTCGTGGGTGAGGGTTCCATCCCGCCTCTGTCCACGCTGGGCTGGCTGCCCCCCGGATTGAGGGGTTATTTGTATCTTCAGGGTGGCAGGGCCTCCTCCCCAGAGCCACGGAACCCAAGATAACAGGGCAGCCTGGGAGCTGTTTATGAAAAGGGTGGGCAGGGCCGGGGGGACGGTGACTGCTGCCACAGATACAGCAATTGGGGCGGGAAGGCTGTCTAAATTACAGCTCCCAGAATAGAAGGGCCCAGAGGGAGGGGCGGGGCATCCTACCAAGGAAGTCCTGGCGGCAGGCCAGGCCTGTCGGGCCTCCGGGCCTTGCCGCAAGCAGCGCTGGGGTGGCCCCGGGGCCGTGGCTGTGAGGTGGAGCCAGGCGGTGGCAGGGAGGCTCCTGGGGGTTGGGAGTGACCTTCTGGAAGGGGTGAGGGCAGGGCTGGGCTGAGGGTGGGGGTGCCGTCTTGCCTGCCCCTGGAAGAGACTGCCCGTCACACACCTCTGTGAATATTTCACAGAAGTGTGAGAGATCCCGTACAAAGAACGAGAATGGGGGCGCCTGGGGGGGCTCAGTTGGTTAAGCATCTGCCTTGCGCTCAGGTCATGGTGCCCGGGTCCCTGCTCAGCGGGGAGTCTGCTGCTCCCTCTCTCTTTCTCTGACAAATAAATAAATAAAATCTTAAAAAACACAACAGAACACCAAGAATGGCGGGCATCAGCACAGCAGCTCTGAGTGAGGCCCTGCTCTGAGCGATAACACGTTATCACTTCAGCTCACCCTCAGGGTGCCCGGGACGTAGCTATTAGGAGACCCACTTTACAGAGGAGGACACCGAGGCCCATTGAGGTCAAGTATGTGCCAAGTAGAGCTAGGGAGTGATAAACTAAGATGCGAGCCCAGGTTTGTCTGACCTCAAAGCCCAGGCTCAGTGTGAGGGAGGCTGTTGGAAACCTTAGTCTCCCGGGCTCGGTTTTCTCCTCTCTCATGGATCACAGCCCCTTGCTCCGAACCAGCGTCCCAGAGCTGTAGGGGTCACATGGGGACGGGGTGTGTGCTGGGACGAGCTGCAAGTCGAAAGGCCTGGCTGAACTGTGTGATCTGCCTGCCGCAGGCCTCTGTTTCCTCATCTGTAAAATGGGGATCATTGTAGGTAACTCAGAGGGTCCTCGGAGAAGCTAATGAGAATATGTATGTGTGAAAGTATTCATATCTTTGAAGGCAGATTGTAGACTGGAAAGTGACACATTTCAAGTGATTAATATGTGAAAGGAGAATATTGACAAAGGCAATGATTTCTGGTTCACTAGGGGGGCTCACAACATCTCCAAGGAACATCCTCCTTTCCTTTTTTTTTTTTAAGATTTATTGAGAGAGAGAGAAAGAGTGAGTGGGTAAAGGGGCAGAGGGAGAGAGAGAATCTCAAGCAGATGCCGCGCTGAGCGGAGCCCAATGCGGGGCTCGATCTCACGACCCTGAGATCATGACCTGAGCTGAAATCAATAGTCGGATGCTTAAGCCACCGAGCCACCCAGGTGCCCCTGGAACACCCTCCTTTAAAATGAGGAATCAGGGATGCTTACCTGGTTGGCTCGGTTGGAGGAACATGTGACTCTTGATCTCAGGGGCGTTAGTTCAAGCCCCACGTTCGGTGTAGAGATTACATAAATAAATAAAAACTTAAAAAAATTAAAATAAAATGAGGAGTCACCCTTTGCTTATCCTTGGTAGGTATTCAGTTTTCCTATAGGTTGTGGCTTAAAGCAAGGCACACCTGCATTTTAAAAAATTTTTATTACTTATTTATGTATTTATTGGTGAAGATTTGGTGCCTTGAAACTGTATTTCAAGTGGTGTACCCAAGGTGCTGATTTTCAGCTCAGGCTGAGGACTGTCCCCTCCTCCCCAATCCCCAAGTTCCCAGCGCCAGCTGTTTCCTGGGCTGGGGGGTCTCCATACAGAGACATAGGTTTGGGCTGGATGACCCTTGTCCCCAGCCTACTGCTGGCTTTCGGAGCCTCCTGCCTTCCCACGTGTGTTACTTAATGTTGTGCAAGATCCTCTGGTCTGCCCCAGGGGAGGTGCCGCAAGGAACCTCAGACACTAGAACTTGCTGATTCATCTGCAGAGCCAAGGGCAGGTTAAGGGGACTGAGTCCCGGAAAAGGAAGTGACACCTGTCTGGCAGCGTCACCAACACTCCCCTCATGCCTGACTGCCTCCTCTTTCTCCCCGGCTCAATGTCTGTGGAGACCGAGCACCATGCAGGGAGCGGGGAACCACACCTTCTGCCTGCTCATCCCCAGCCCTGCAGCGGTCCCTTTCCAAGGTCAGGTCTTCCGCTCCCCCGCTCTGGGAGCGTCAACATCTACTTAGCTGCAGTACCTCCCGGTGAGGTTTATGATCGAGCTGTTAGGACTGCTCTCGGCCTGGTGAAATTGCACCGGATGTAGCTGGATCCTACCACTATCCACAAAATCACAGCTCCTGGCCAACTCCTAGGTCTGTCCTAGGGAGCATTCCATGGAGAATCACCAAGACGGAGTCCCTCCCGCACTTATTCGTTCGTGTATGAATGTTGATCGCATACCTGCTACGTATCTGGAACTATTCTAAGCACCAGGGGCACAGACAATTTTGCCCTTGTGGAACTCGCATCTAATGGGGGAGGCAACCAACAAGTAAATATATCAAGTCCCGGAAGGCGATATGTGTTACAGGGAATAGAGCAGGGAAGGGTACTGCGAGGGAGGGAGGGGTGATCCTAAATCAAGGGCAGTTGGAAGCCTCGCTGATGAGGTGCGGGGCACAGTGGTGCAGACAGCTGGGGAAGAGCCTTCCAGCAGAGGAAAACAAACAGCAGGAGGCCAGTGTGTGCATGGAGTTGAGTGAGCTCGCGGTGGGGGGAGGGCTGGAAGGATAGAGGTATTATCCAGGGAGGAGCAGGTTTGAAGGATGAAGTTTAGTGCTGTGAAGATTTTCCTAAAGTCTAACTCAAGTCCCTCAAGCCAGTTAGTTTAATTAAGCTGGGTTAAGGGTTCAGGTGCTGATTTGTTCTTTCTTTGACTCTAACCTCATCTCACATCTCTGGGGAGAGTGGCTGAGTTTCCCCTGGAAGGCAGTGTTTCCTGAGTTCCTGCCCAGGCCTGGCCTTCCTCCTGCCTCTCCACACCGCCCCCCACCCTGCCCTTTCCCACTCCCCCGGCATCCAAGGTTGACCCACCTGCCTGCCCACCTGCCTTAACCCCTCCCAGCACACACACACCTAATGTCCTTATCACTTCTTCTGCATCTTCTCTCTCCAGCTAGACTGAGAGCCCCGGCAGGCGGGACTAGTTTTTTCAACTGCTTGGAGTTTACTGCACTGGGCACCACAGAGGTCTCCATAAATACGCTTGAATTGATTCGGATGTGGATGCTCAACGCGGGCCAGCTCTCTTCTTGGGGACGCATGGGCTCCAAGCAGCCTTCTTTGTACAGCAGTCCCCCCCACCCCGCTCCATGCGCCTGAGGGATGTGAGGAGGGCTGGAGGTTACCAAGCATGGTGGGGGCGGGATCCGGGGCTCACACTGGGAGAGTTGAGCTGGAATTTCTGATTCCCTTCCCCCACCTTGGACTTGACCGTCTGCCTACTAAATTCCTGTCACCTCTAGGATGTCCCACAAGATGAGACTGTGGTCTTTCAACTCCTGGGTTCCAAGGTGTCCCAGGGGCTGCTGTAGGGCAGGGGAGGCTCAGTGAGATCCCTCTGCCCCACTCGCACTCTGACAGGGGGAGGAACTCTGCTTTTATTTATTTTACATGTGTGTTTCCAGGGATGGTTTCATTTCAAAAGAGGATTTCCTTCCAAGGACACACATACACACACACACAGCAAAACATCGATGTAGCTGAAAGTGATAGAAACCCTGGCTCTAGGGGCGCCTGGGTGGCTCAGTCGGTTAAGCGTCTGCCTTCGGCTCCAGTCATGATCCCAGGGTCCTGGGATCAAGCCCCACATCGGGCTCCCTGCTCAGCGGGAAGCCTGCTTCTCCCTCTGCCTGCCGCTCCCCCTGCTTGTGTTCCCTCTCTCTCAAATAAATAAATATAATCTTTAAAAAAAGAAAGGAAGGGAGAAAGGAAAGAAAGAAAGAAAAAGAAAGAAGAAAGAAGAAAGAAAGAAAGAAAAGAAAAGAAGAGACCCTGCTCTAAGAGCTGGCATTATCTGACCAGGGCTGGCCTCCTCCTCATCTAGAAACAGGAGGAACATATGGAAATATTTCTCCAACCGTAGGATGGTAGCTGTCATGTTCCTCAAAGCAGCATTTTCTGACTTTAATGTTCACGACCTGGGGAGCAGACACTCTGGTGATTCTGACCCAGGTAACCTGTACACCACGTCTTGACCCTGAACGTGCCCGATCTTGTCTGATCTCAGAAGCTAAGCAGGGTCGGACCTGGTTAGTACTTGGATGGGAGACAAACATTGCTTTTTTAAAAATTTCCTAAAAGAGAATGATTTCTGGAAGGATCTGTAAGGAACAAGTAAGGGCGGTTACCTCTGGGGAGGAGAGCTGGGAGGCTTGAAGGTGGGGGAGGCAGGTATTCTCGAATTCTGTACCACGTGCATGTGTAGTTGAACCACATACATGTATAAATAAATGTAAGTTTCTTTGAAAAATAAAATTAAAACATTCAAGTACAAGGTAAAAAAACCAACACCCTGAATATAGCCCTCGCCTTGTTCCCACTGCAGATTGGAGCTGAACCACAGGGAAAGCCAGCAAACTTGCTCCCGAGGACTCTGGGAGGACAGAGTGACCCGGGGATCTTGACAGGAGGGGCGGGGGAGTCACCCAGCCAACCTCTCCCTCGGGCGCAGCAGAAGGTGGGCGAGAGGGGTGGTCCGTGTCTCCCCGGAGGGGGCTGCCAGTGATAGCAGACGTGCTGAAGGGACAGACCAGGCAAGCCAGCAAACCCCCTGGGCTCCAGACAACTGCCTTGAGGCGTGGTGCTAATCTGCACGCTGGGCTCTTCCCTCGCTCCAGTGTCAGTCCCTCCAGGGCACAGCCCGTGTCTTGCTCGTCCTGCGCCCGGATGCACAGGCCTGAGGAGGCCCCCCGTGCCCCCCGCCCGGCGGAGGGGTGCTGCTGCGGCCACAGCCCCTTGTCACCGGCAGCTTTTCCATCCCAGCTGGGCCCCCGATCACCCTGACAGGCCGACGTTACCAACATCTTCATCCAAAATTGAGGGAACGGTCTTGCGTCTACCATCTTGTATTTTGTGGTTCTCCTGGCTGAGCCACTTCACTTCTTTGGTTTTGTCATCTGTCAAAGGGGAGCCCTGGTTTCTGATTTAGCCACAGGCCAGGGAACACCTAAGAATCCAGGGGTTCAAAGAGGCAGTAAGGGAGGGGCAGAGACCCGGTTCAGACCAGCTTCTGAACTGAAATATTTCTGCTGCCCCATCAGCCTGGGGAGGTGGCCGGCTGCCCCTTATCACTGATGCGGAGATACTTGGAAAGGGTTGATAAACCCACTTATTTTCTCCTGTCGCTTTGGTTATTATTAGGAATTTGTTAGGAGAGAGGGACAGGCAAAGGTATACTTTTATGCTTATTTAATAACCTTTTTTTTTGCATATTCCTGTGGCCACAGGCGCTGGGCAGGCAAGTATAATTACAATACAGAGAAAAGGAAGAACATTTAACTCCTTATGGCCGGCCCCTGCCTGCAGAGAAAGTATCCAGGAATATGAGGGCGGGAAGGCTTCTCTCACAGAGATGGGAAAACTAAGGCCAGGATTCGGAAGGGGCTTGCCCAAGTTCCACCAGTCGGAAGGCTCCGGCGATCTTTAATGGGATTTATTAAGGAGAAAATAGGAGTGTTGGTTCTTAGCCCAGTCCTAATGGAGTGAAGCAGGGAAAGGTGGAGCCTGGGGGACAGACAGGAGGCGGAGGGTGGTATCGTCCTACAAAAGGAGGGTGGGGAGCCCAGAACAGGATCCAGGACCTCGGTCCTCCCTCACGCTTGCAGATCCTTGAAGACTGCCGTTTCCTCACCGGAGGACGCAGGCGGCCAAAGAGGGAGATTGTCTGTCCACTCCTGAGCCCAGAGCCTCACCCCGAGGAACGACAGGGGCGGATAGGCGTTCTCCCATTTCTGCTAGTTCTGTTAAGTTCTCCTGATGTGCTTCTGGCCAAGTGCCTTCGCCCCTCAGTCTTGCCACCTGCAAAATGGGGTCACCGCCCCTGCCCCACCGCGCGGGCCAGGAGGGCCTAGGAGGAGGGGTTCGGGGCCTGGCTGCCGGGCAACAGGTTCCTCCCCGCTCCCCCAGGGCCCGGCCCAGAGAGGCGTCTGGAAATTGCACCGAGCCAGCCAGTCTGGGAGGGAAACAATCAGCAGCCCCGACGCGGGGATCAGAGGAGCTCCGCGGACGGCGGGGCGGGGGGGCCGGGCGGGCGGCGCAGGGCGGAGAAAGGCGCGTGTTGCACGCAGCCCCCCCCCCCCCCCCCCCCCCCCCGGCCCGTCCCCGCCGGTGGCCGCGGCCGCCCTTCCTCCCGGCGCTCGGCTCGGCGCGCGGCCCGCACGGTCCCGGCCCCGCTCGGCTCGGGCTCCCGCCGGGCGTTCCCCCCGCCCGCCCCCCGCTGCCTGGCGTGTGGCCCGGGGCGCCGAGCCGGTCACGTCCGGGAAGGAGGGGACCCGGCGGGCAGCGGCCCCCGCCCAGCCCCGGGCACGCCCCTGCGGGCGCCACGTCCCGGCGCGGGTGCGGTGCCAGGGCGCGACGCCCTCTCGGGGGCCCCGGGGTGGGGTGGGGGGGAGCCCCGCGCCCGCCGGACGCCCCTGTCCCCAAGAGGTGGCGCTTCCCGGAGCCCCCTTCACCGCCCCGACCCTCGGTCAGCTGAGAGCTGGCAACTTGGGGGCCAGAAGCAAAGCCAACCGGGAGGAAGGGGCGCCAACGACCGGAGCTGGGGTCCCCTCCTCCGCTGCCGGGGCGGCTGGCGAGCGTTTCCTCCGCTCGGTACCGCCGCCCCTGCCCCCGAACGAGCCAGAACTCGCCCTTGAACTGTAGGACGACCTCCTAGGCGGAGGAGGGTGGAGAGAGCCTCCGGGTCAACCTTGTGGTTTGATGGATGAGGAAACCCAGGCCCCGAGAAGGGCCCTGACTTGCTCACGGTCCCCACTGCAAGGTAGCGCCTAGGCTACATCTTTGTCGCCCAGCCCAGGGCCCTTTCTCCGACACCCCGTACCCTACTTCAAATTAAACCAAATCCACCCTTGGGCTAAGGACAGCCAGACTTTTTGCCAAGAGTGGTTTGGCTAAATTAGTGAAATGCCAGGGGAAAAAAAAAAAAAAGGAAGGTTTCTAATAAAAGCTGTCTCCACTCTCCGGGGTGTTCTCGCCGCTTACCCACCGGCTCCACAAATCACCTGCACAGCCTTGCTGGACACCGGCAGCCTGGCAGCAACAGGCCCCCCCCTCCTTTCTTGCCCCACCCCCCTCCCCACACACGGTGGCATTTTCTTCTCTGGTACCTGGAAGGGGCACAAATGCCCAGCGACCTGATTTGATCCCTTGCTGCCTGTGTTGTTTTCTCTGCCTTTAGAAAGTGGCCAGGGCTGGGAAAGTGGGGCTAGGAGACAGATTTGATTCTTCTACTGTCTTTTACTTCTAGCTAGGGTTCTTGCGTTCTACCCAGGGCAGATCTCAAACTGTGTCCCATGATTATATTTAGACATCCCTTCCTTCCCAGTCTTTAGGGAGGGCTAATTTAGCTATTGTCCAAACACACCAAGGCAGGGTTTCAAACCACACCAAGGATGACCCTTTGCTTAAAAGTCCCACATCAAAAGTAGCTCCTCCTAGATCCCCACCCTGCCCCCTGACAATTCAGTGAGGCAATGGCCAGCTGCTGGGTGGTGGTAGATTACAAAACTTAGCTTGGCCAAGACTTTCTGGGTCAGGGTAACCCAGAGGGGGAACTGAGAACCCGAGCTCAAAATCTAGATCATCCTCAACATGTGTGTGGTTGAGCAGATCATTCAACCCCTGGAGGACTTTGCCTCCATCCCCACTCTCTTGGAGAACCATTCCATCTTCTCAACTGTTAGAGAAACAACATCTCATCTTGAGCGTGATGACTGACCTCAAAATACTTTCGGGTGATTGATCTACACTCACAGAAGGAAGAGAGGCACATCTGACCCCCCAATCCTTGTCATACCTGTGTGTATAATGTATATATGGAATTCTGTGTTCCAGAGAGCCACTTGAGGGTTTAGGAATCCTGGGTCTTTCACCTTTCTGTGCTTCTCACCTCAGTCACTGAGACTGAGGTCCTCACAGACCTTTAAATAGGGAAGCCACCTTCAAGATCACGGATCCTGGTCCTTTGTTTCTTTCTTTTTTTTTTTAAGATTTCATTTATTTGAGAGGGAATGAGTGAGAGAGAGAGAGAGAGAGCACAAGCCAGGGGAGAGGCAGAGGGAGAGGCAGACTCCTCTGCGCTGAGCAAGAGCTCCATGTGAGGCTCGATCCCAGGACCCTGAGATCATGACCTGAGCCGAAGGCAGACGCTTAACTGACGGAGCCACCCAGGCGCCCCCACTGACCCTTTTCATTTTGAAATGATTCCATAATTATTAATTTGTATATTGAGTACCTGCCATGTGTTACAGCCGAAGACTGTTCTCTTCACTCAGGCCCACAGCGGGACTAGGAGACAAACAAGTCAGACGTTAGTTATAAACAATGTGAGAAGACGTGTGACAGTCATGTGCGGAGCGTAGGAGGGACCAAGGAGGGACCAGCTCTGCTTGGGGAAGAATCCGATATACAAAGGAGGTGATACCTGAGCTGGATTTTGAAGGATAAATGGTTGGCCCAGAAAGGTGGGTTGGGATAGAGGCTGAGTTAGGACTACAACCCTGTTTCCTAGGCTGGCTGGTGCTCTTTCCTCACATGGCCACTATTTCTATCACCTTGAGATGACTCTCTAGGGAATCTGAAGAGCTGAATTCCCAGCTGCCTGACGTGGGGCAGCCATGCTGTAGTCTGGGAAAGGCCATGATGCTGTTCAGCCTTGACCCTGCATCCAGCAGCAAGACCAAATCAGCCTGGGCAATAGAGGGAGGAAATAAGAGACTACCGATCAAGCAGACAGACCATGCCAGGCAGCAGTGAAGATTTGAATCTTTGAAACTCTTGACATAGCCTAGTTTTGTTTTGCCTGGGCAAGGAGAGCAAAGGTAGATTCTATTTCTTTCTCCACTCGTAGGCACCAGAAGTGTAGCCTGGTGAATCCAAACAGTGGATTCTTGGTTGTCTATGTGTGGCTTTTCCACTAGTGGAGAAACTCTTTCCCAGACTTCCTGGTCCCTGCCATCTGGCATGGGGTGCTCAGAGGAGGCAGATGTCTTAGTTCAAGACAAACCCAACTCAGAATGGCAACTGGCTGGGCTAAACATGCAATTATAGAATGAAAATCCAACAAAAAATGAAGTTGGGACCTATTGCTCTTTTTGGATCAGTCTCTATATTGCTTCTCGTCCTTTAAAATATGAACGAATTAGAATTTTTACATTATTTTAAAAGACTGGAATATGAGCACTAGGTGTTATACGCAACTGATGAATCACTAAACTCTACCTCTGAAACTAAGAATACACTCTATGTTAATTAATTGATTTTAAATTTAAAAAAAGACTGGCATGAGAGAAACACGTAAGCGAAAGGATGAGGTCCTGGGACTGACTTCCTGAGAGGCAGAGCGGCAGCAAGGCCGTGAACTTGCAGGCTGGCTTAATGGCCACTTCACTCTGGGGGAGTCAGTTTCCTTACCTAGAACACGAGAGCTGAGACCCCAGGACCCTGAGATCATGACCTGAAATGAAGGCAGATGCTTAACTGATGGAGCCACCCAGGTGTCCCTATAGAGTTCTGACTCTTGAACCTACCGCTCACCTGCCTGATTCTGTCCTCCGCCGTGTGGAAAACAGTGTGTCCTGGTGACCGTCTCGCACATCAGTCTAGAACGCCAGAGTGAAGGAACGTGGCGAGGGTGGAGAAGGAGAAGCATGTGCCCAGGGCCCAGACCTGAGAGAGCATGTGCAGAGGGAGGACGGGGAGGATGGTCTCAGGGACAGGCAGAGGGGCTGTAGGTGGTGGTGGGGGTGGCCAGAGGGAAGCAGGGGAGGCAGAAGAAGGGCCGTAGACAGGTCTGCCCGTTGCTGGTCAGGTGGCCTTGATGGTACCTGCTCTCCTGTCATTCCCACAAACTGTGGTTCAACTCATGGGGCAGCTCTAGGGATTCACCAGAGTGGGTCCCCCACTTGGGTGGAGGTTTCAGAGTCTCCATCATTGGTGCCCTGAGCCGAAGTCCCCAGCTCTCTCCCTGACCTGTCCCCAGGGTCTAAACACTTGGATCATGAAGAAGTGGAAAAACCCAAAACTCTTGAAAAGCATTCTGTTCTTTCACTCAAGACAGTGGTGTGAGTCTTAATAGACCCAACCCAAACATGTCACATCATCCTCAAACACATAATTGCACTCCTTCTCCTTGTGGTAGGGATCTGGGCAGAAAGATGGGGCTCCCCCACGACGAGGACGGTAAATAAAGGAGTCTTAATTTGTAACCAGCTCCTGTTTGAAGTTCTAATTTTGTAGCTTTCCAGGGTGAGCATTATTCTGTGGTCTAAGATTGGCTGGCATCTTATTTGCTAACCCAAGCCACCATCATTCACCTCAGCCGGCCTACATTCCTGTTCTTTAAACATTCTGCTGCTCCAGGCCTGCATTGGGCTGGCATTTCCCTGATGAGTTCGCTGGATTTTCATCCACCACCGAGCTGGCTGCCAGCAGTGGATGTCCTCCCACCTGGGCCCCGCGGGAGACCTCGCAAAACCCAGCTGTGAAGCTGGTGCGTCCTAAACTGATTGTCACAAAGTCACAACCGGAAAGCAAGGAAAGTCACTTCCACACACCGAATACCCACTGTTCTCATTTTTCAGGTCAATATTCCTGACTCCAGGGGAGCGTCCCTCATTCCTCCAACGGATCGGTCTCTCATTCCTCTGCTCCTGGCCCCCTTGATGTGGTCACTTCACACTTGAGGGGCTGCTGGGGGCTGTGCTCCTGCATTCATCCTGTGGGGACCCCTGACCCCCCACCCCAAACATCAACGCCTGTCCATTTCCCCAAGGCGGTGTGTGTGTGTTGGGGGGGATACTTCCCAGGAAAAATCTTCTTTGGCTTGATCTGTGCCCACCCATTCAGGCTGGCCACACTCTGTGGTTTCCATTCCTATCATCCACTGACAACATCACAGAATGGGACTTACCACCATTAACACTGCGCACCAGCGGACAGCACAGAATCCTGGTCTGCGCGGTTGTGGTCCTGAATGGTTTTCTTCTTGCCTGGTCTCCTCTTTCCCATCAAGTCCATAGTAGTGGATACCACACAACAGGTGCTTGGGACAGGTTAGCTGTGGCCTTGCGTTGGGTTCCCTGGAAACTGGTGATTTGGGAGCAGGAGGCTTACTGCTCACTCCATTACTCCTCTTTTTTTTTTTTTTTTTTAAATAAGTCCTCAGAGAGTGATGCTGACACAGGCCCCGTCTCAGTCAGGGCTCTAGCGGAGAAACAGACCAGGAGGAGGTATCTCTCTCTCTAGCTGTATCTTCATCTCCATATCTAGCTGTATCATCTATCTGGAGATTTACTGCACCGGACTGGCATGCACAACTGTGGGGGCCAGCCAGACAAATCCAAAATTCAGCAGGCAGGCCCACAGGCTGAAACTCTAAGGCAGGAGCAAACGCAGAATTTCTTCTTCAGGGAAACCGTGGTGTTGATCTTAAGGTCTTTCAACTGATGAGACGGGGCCCACCAAATTACCAAGGATGATCTCCTTTACTTAAAGTAGTTAGATAAAGATGTTATTAAATAGCATCACAGCAACACCTAGATTAGCATTTGGCTGAATAAGGGTACTCTAGCCTAGCCAAGTTGGCACACAGAACTCACCATCACAAGCCCTGTGGCAGGAAAGGCAAACCCATTCTCGGAATATGTGTTGATTCCAATCATGATTAATTGTTGCTTCATTAATTGGGAGGGATCCAATCTAATCAACTTATCATCAAGTGGCTAGTTGATCTTTTTGAGGGATGGTGATGCCATCTTAGAGGCATGGCACTGGTCTCTTATTGAGAGATTGGTTGATAGTAGCTAGATGAATCTTGGTGAGTGGGAGCTCATGCTAGTTGGCCCACTTATAACTTTCATTATTTACTCCCGTGGATCTCCATTCATGTACCCATTGAGTGAGCACCAGGCTGACCAATGAGAGGGGCTCGTTAATGTCCACTGGCCCGGCCATTCGGTCTACTTAGTTACGTAAGTGCATCTACCATGGTGGATGCCCAATGATGGGCATTAATGTGTAATGACATGTTCTGTTAATCCCCTCCCCACATCTCATGCCCCTTCCCACAGGCCTGTACCCCTATCTCATTACCATGCCTCTTTGTCCCTGATCTTCCAAACTTTCTCTCTCAAGCCCCACTTGATGATAAGTTGATTAGATTGGATCCCTCCCAATTAATGAAGCAACTAGTCAAGTCATTTGCTGCCATCCATGTCTCTGGTATATTCTTACCTTGGGCTATTTTTCTTTCCACACATAGTGAATGCCCAGGTGTACTGCCAAAGCTCTGCCCACTGGGAGTTCCCCTCACTGCTGTTTTTCAGAATCACCCAGAGTAGGACTGTAGTGCACAATGTCTATTCCCAGCTTGCATCCAGCAAGCCAACCCATCTGTGAACCAAGCTCTGCGTTTTCCCCCTCTACCTTCAGATGATCATAAAGGACCCTCCACCCTCTGCCTCCACCCCCGCTCTCAAGTAGCCAGCACACATGTAAGCTGAAGGAGAGGTGCCAGTGTCATGGTGGTGGATTGCACGGGGGGCTGGGCCACATGCTTGTGTAGCTTGCTTCCACGTCTTACTCGTGTCCCCTGTTTTTGCCAAGTTCACTCCTGGATATATTCTTTGCATCTTAGAGTGCTGCTAGGCCCATGCGACTTTATGAATTGGTGGGTCTGGCAGCATTGAGCTCACGAGGGAAAGTTCTGGCTGCATGAACACTGATGGCCATGGTCACGTGTTCTGTTTCTACCAGCATCCAGCAGCATTCCAGAAGCTGTTTTGCCAGAAGTTTCTAATGATCTTACACAGATGGCATGGCCCCGTGTCTACACAATTCTCCTAATGGGGCTTGCCATAACCTCCGCATAATTTCTTCATAGATGCCTCCAATATCACAGCTGTGAGGCCCTTCCCTGGCGGGTGGTAGGCCTGCTCGCACATGGCCTGGACCCACCGAAGAACCCTTTCGTATTCTGGACCCCACTTGAAGTGGGCGTCCCTCTATGCCATCAGTGTTACGAGTTGAAGCAGCATGACTAAAGTATGGAAAGATCCAGAAAGGCCTACTAGGCATTGCACTTGTTTCTTTGGGGTGGGAAGTGCAGGATGAAGTAATGTGTCCTTTATTTCAGACGCCCTGGGTCACTGGACATGTCACTGCCATTGCAGGACCGTAAATCGCAAGGCTTGTTTTCCACCCTCTAGAGTGTATGTGTCTTAGCAAAGCCTCAACATACTTACCGCTGCTAGCCCATCCAGTCTGATTAACATGATGTCCCCAAGAGTGGGTCACTGTGATGCTCTGCAGGATGTTAGGTAGGTCCCTTTGGACCATATTATATCAGAGTGGGGGGGGTAACACAGGTAGAGGGTAGGGGGAATTAGACAATAACATATACTTTTATCTGTCTAAATGAATGTAAGTTTTTCCTAATTCTCCTTGGCAGGGATGGGGAAGAAAGCATTCATTAGATCCGTGGCCATAAAGCAGGCGCCCGAGGCCATGTCAGTCAGCCTTAGCCAAGATACCACATCTGTGTCAGCGGGCCTACTACTTGTTGAGTTTGCTGTGGTCGTTTGAGCCCCGTAGGCTCTGGCCGGTCTTTGCAGAGGCCAGACCGGTGAATTTATGAGGCTATCATGGAGATGACCGCTCCTGACATGTTCTGTTAATCCCCTCCGCAGCCCTCTGCAGATCAGCACCCCCCACCCCCCTGATCTGACACGGCCCCTCATTATGATCACTGAACTCACCTGCTTCTGATGTTTGCTGCCATCTGGCCTCTATCATGTAAGGATCCCATCATTCCCGTTGCTGCTGGGGAGTCTAGTCCAACCTTATAGCACCCTACAGCCCTTGATCCCAGCCCAAACCTTGTCCCGGCTCCATACGTGGCAGCTGGTCCTGCAACTTCACGATACAGAGCCTGTGTCAGTCAGAGTCCAGTCGGGAGACAGAAACCATGGAGTCATCTGAACGGGGAAAGTTTAATATGTAAGTAATGAAGTCTAACGGGGACCTGGAGTAATGAAGGATTGGCTAGTAAAAAAACAAACAAACAAAGAGAACTCAAAAGTATCTCACAATAGCAGATGAAAGGACCAGCCACTGCCCCTAATGCGGAGATAGAGCCCTTTAGTGGCCGCCCCAGGGCTGAGACCTCGATCTCATCAAGAGGACACAGTCATGGCTCATCGGATGGCAGGGAAGTCGTCGTGCTGAGCAGGTGGGTCTTGCGGGAAATTTGCCTTGCAGAACTCACCAAAATCTGCCCTCTGGGATGCCTGGAAATCCAGGGAGGTCGGTCATTGGAGGCAGTCCCCACTGAAGTGTCTGATGAGGGTGCTGGGGAGGCTGCTGGTCTCTGAGTGCTGCCGACTGCCAGGTCTTTACCAGACCATTGGTAAGCTGCCCAGGCCACGGAAGCCAGGGGCTGGAGAAGCTGCAGGAGCCTGCCAAAAGCTTCACCCTAGAACTAGGAAGAGAATCCCTTTCTCCTGCAATGAGGCAAAAATTGACAACTGGCCCAGTCCTTTTCTTCCTTTAACAAGGCCAGCATTTCCCTAGCTGGGTTGTGACTTGGTTACTGGTCTGGTGGCCAGGAGAAGAGGTGGGGTAGATCCAGAGAGGTGGCTCTGCATCTGCTTTCAGCAAGAGGGGAACATTATCCTTTTGCGGGAGGGGTGAACCACTTCTGCAGTCCCAGAGGGTTAAAGGAGATCTGGAACTTACTGGACCCAGATGTCCCCAAAACAAATGCCAGAGTCCCACCCCTTCCCAACCAGGCCCCTGACCTTGTCATAGTAGGTTCTCAATGGATAAGAATTCAGCTTTATTTGGAGCTCTGCTACTTTTATAATTAAGTCTTGGGCCCGATCTTCAGCTCTTCTGCTTGCTGGCCGCAAGAGATGAAAGTTGCTCCTTATGTTCCCGAGGCAGTTAGTTTTCTATTGCTGCATGAAAATTACCACAAGCAGGGGCACCTGGGTGGTGCAGTCGGTTAAGCATTGAACTCTTGGTTTTGGCTCAGGTCATGATCTCAGGGTCATGGGATCAAGCCCCGTGTGGGGCTCTGTGCTCAGTGCAGAGTCTGCTAGAGATTCTCTCTTTCCCTCTCCCTCTGCTCCTCCCCCTGCTCTCTCTCTCTCTCAAATAAATAAATAAATAAACAAACAAATAAAATCTTTTTAAAAAATTACCACAATCAGCTGCTTAAAACACCATCCACTGATTATCACGCAATTCTGTAGGAATCTGGGGAGGCTGGACTGGGTTCTGCTCGGAGTATCAGGTCAGCTGTGCCATGAAACAGAGCATGATCGTGGGAGTAGAATTTCATCACAGTGACAGGTTTGGGGATTAGGACGTGGAATCTTGGGGGGCCACTTGTAGACTTCTGCTGACCATGCTCCTGCAGATTCACGTCCCTCCCAAATGCAGAATACACTCACCCCCCTCCAGGTTTCCACGGGTCTCATCCTATTATGGCATCAATTCAAAGTCCAAAATCTCATCAAAGTATCATCAGCTCCAAAGTCCAAACCTGCATCATCTAAATCAGACACAGATGAGGCCCCTGAGTACAGCCCCTTCAGGGCAGCTCCTGGACGCAGCTCCTCTCCATTTATGGGCTCACGAAACTAAAGAACTAAGTTATGTAGCCCCAACATTCCCAACATATGGGGTGAGACAGGCATAAAAGAACAGTTAGAGTCTGGTTCAAAAAGGGGGAAATGTCACCAGTCCAAAGGAGTTTTCAAATCGAGTCAAGCACACTCTGTTAGGTTTCAGGCCTGGGAATAACCCTTCGTGGCTCACGACTCTGCTCCCTGGGCTCGTGGATCTTTGATCCTTGAGTCACTCTTCCTTTCTCATGAAAGACAGCACGTTTGCTGCATGTCTTCCCAAACTGCTTTCTGTCAGTAAAATGTGGGGAAGCCGAAAGCTTCTTTCATTTTCTACTGTCCCTCTCAGTCCATCCTCATGCTGTTTCTCCAGGTATACTTTTCAAGAACCTGTGGGCTTTGCATGGAATACACAGGGATCTGCTCCATTAGACGAAAGTCTCTCCCCACAGATCTTTCCGGGATGATCCCTTCTATTTGACTTCTGCTGAGAAGGCTAAGGGGCAACACCCCCTAAGCTTCCTAGAGCCCCCCCGTTTGATTGAGACTATGAAGAATACCCTTGATATAGATTGAATTGTGTCCCCCTGAAATTCATATCCTTGAAATCCTAACCCCCAGCACCTCAGAAGGTGACTTTATTTGGAAATAGGGTTGTTGCAGAGATGATTCGCTAAGATGAGGTCAACCTGGAATAGGATGGACTCTTAATCCAATATGCCTGGTGTCCTTATAAAAGTGGGAAAGTTGGACATACACACACTGGGGAGCGCCATGTAGAGATGGAGACAGACATGGGTGACGCTTCTACAAGCCAAGGAAGGCCAAAGATCGCCAGCAGCCCAGCAGAAGCTGGAAGAGAGGCAAGGGACGGATGCTCAGCTTCAGAAGGAACCAGCCCCGCTGACACTTCCATCTTGGTTTTGTGGCGGAGACAATACATTTTCATTACATAAGCCGCCCAGCTTGTAGTCCTTCGTCGCGGCAGCCCTAGCACACTGATGCAACCCTTGCTCTCCTGTGACTGGCCTTTGGGTCCTTCTCAAGTTTCAGCAAAAGGTTGTAGAGTCACATACCCGAACTTCGCTCCTCGCCAGTGCTGGGTGGCCACTTCTGAATGTTAGTATCGTCTGCGTTCTGGGTAGGCTGAGCCTTTCCCAGATCATCACGTCCTGGCTCCTTTTTAAAAGTTTTCCCCTTAATTTCTTTCTCTCCTCTTGTATTTTATTTTATTTATTCATTTATTTTTTAAGATTTTATTTATTTATTTGACAGGGAGAGACACAGCAAGAGCAGGAACACAAGCAGGGGGAGTGGGAGAAGGAGAAGTGGGCTCCCCGCAGAGCAGGGAGCCCGATGCGGGGCTCGATCCCAGGACCCTGGGACCATGACCTGAGCCAAAGGCAGACGCTTAACGACTGAGCCACCCAGGTGCCCCATTGCAGTGGATTTAAACAAGCCAAGGCCCCATGACTTTCCCATTTGCCTTTCATGGGTGACTAAATACCTCAGCCATTCATTATCTTTCCCTGCTACATCAGCAGCACTCACCAACAGCCTTCTGATTCTACTGTCCTTAGATTGGTGCTCCCCCCAGCCTCCCAAAAGCCTGTGGTATTGCCCTCTCCCCACACCAAGTGCATCCCTTCTCCCAGTTCACCACGAGTGAAAATTCGACCAACGGCACCACTCCAGCAGGAAAGCATGTCCGTTCCACTTACCACTAGTGACGGAGTCTTCAGCACCCACTGCCCGGCGAGGGTCCCAAATCCCAGCTTAGACTCTGCTTCCCCAAATCAATCCTGGCACCAACTCTGTCAGATCAGGCTCCTTGGGAAGGGACTTGAGTGCTGAGAATCAAAACCTGGAGAGTCTTCAGTGAAGTAGGCTTGGACAGGGGTCAAGTTGGACCCAGAGTTGAACTGTTTCTGAAAGGGGGAGAATCTGGGTGGTGCCCCACAGCATCCACCATAATTACTGTCTTCTGTATCTCCTAAGAGCTAATATTTGTACTTTGTATTGTCTATTGCTGCTTAATATATTACTCCCAAACTTAGTAGCAAAGAGCAGCAACTCATCATCACATAGTTTCTGTTGGTCATGAATCTGAACTCAGATGAGCATCTCTAGCTCAGGTCTCTCATTAGGTCATCAAGCTATAGTCACCTCAAGACGGCTGTAGCTGGTGAGCCCACTTCCAAGCTCACTCATGTGGCTGTTGGCAGGCCTCAGAAGACCACTTCCAAGTTCACTCACGTGGTTGCTAGCAAGCTTCTGTTCCTGGCCATGTCCTCCATAGGCGGCTTGTGTTTTCATGACAGAGCAGCTGGTGATTGGAAAGAGAGAGGCCACACCCAATCTTTCTGTAACTAATCTTGGAAGTGACATCTATCCCTTTGGTCATATTCTATTCCATAGAAGCAAGTCACTGAATCCAGCCCAACCAAAGGGGAGAGGACCACACAAGGGCATGAACACCAGGAGGTAGGGATCACTGGGGCCATCTTGGAGCTGCCTGTCACAGGCACGACCTGCCAAACACTGAGCTGAGCATTTTACCTGCATTGCTTTATTTAATCCTCACCATGACCTTAACGGAGCTGCTATTAATATCCTGTTGGCAGATGTGGAAATAGGCTCAGAGTGGTTAAACAGCTTGCTTATAGGTACACAGATTACTGTGTGGGAGAGAAAAGATTGGGCCCAGATTTGCCTGTGAACAAGCCCGTGTTCCTCTTTTACTACAGGGTCTCCCTCAATAACACCTCCGGAAGGATCAAAGTCGTTGTAGGACGTTGAAGCTAAATAGGGTGTCACTATGCTTTCAGTGCCGGGACCAAGGCTGAGATGTACCAGTCAGGGCTCTAAAGCCAGGCATTCCCTAACTGAGGAAGTTCAGGAATAAGGCTGGGAACACAGAAGAGCAGGCCAGAGGCCTGGCTGGAGAGGGAACTCTGGAAATCAGCTGCGGATGTGAGGAAATCCTCCTTCCTTTCCAGTTTGTAGATCATCAGTAGACATATGTATGGACTGGAAATGGAGCAGGAACCTCAAAACAAATGAGCTATAGCCATTATTCAGATATGGCCAGAAAAGGTTAAGCTTCTTGCATAAGGACCTATGCAAACTTACAAGCTCTTAGTAACGGCTTGACCGAAATCCAAGGGCTGTTCCAAGTTATCCACTGCTGTGTAACAAGCCACCTCAAATCTTAGTGGCTTACTGCAATAATAATTTACTTCTGGTGATTCTTCGGGTTGGCTGGGCAGTTATTCTGCTGGTCTCACCTGGGCTCCTAAGCATGCATTCAATTGGAGGGTCAGCTAAGCTGAAGGGTCTGCGATGTCCTCACCCACGTGTCTGGAGCCTTGGCAGGGACGGCTGGGACCTCTCTCTCCACACAGGCATCATTCAGTGGTCTAGCCTGGGCTTCTGGTCTCACTGGGCAGTCATGTTCCAAGAAAATAAAGGCAGAAGCTACAAGACAGCTTGAAGCATAGGCTCCAGAACTGGTACCCCATTTTTGCTATTCTACTGGTCAAAGCAGCCACAAGCCCAGATTCGGGAGAGTGGAGAATGGCCACACCACTAAATGGGAGCTTACTGGAAGGAAGGTCAGGGACACACTATAACAGGGTGGGAACACTAGGACATAAGACTCAACCAGGGTCATTGTTAGTTCCATTTACAACGGAGGCCTTGAAAGGGAGTTCATCTTTGAATCGTGATGAAGTACAGTTGACCCTAGACCCACATGGGTTTGAATTGCGCAGGTCCACTCATCATGTGGATTTAGGGGAAACAGCACAGTACTGTAAATGTATTTTCTCTTCCTTATGATTTTCTTAACATTTTTTCTCTAGCTTACTTTATTGTAAGAATCCAGTAAAAATGCGTATCTAAAATATGTGTGAATTGACTGTTATCGGTAAGACTTCCAGTCCACAGAAGGCTAGTAATAGTTAAGTTTGGTGGGTTGGGGGTGGGGGAGAGTCCAAAGTTACACACGGATTTGTGACTGCACAGGGGGTCAGCACCCATAGCCCCCATGCTGTTCAAGGGTCAACTGTGGTCCTGGTGACCCTGGTACTGGCAGTGAGTCACAGGCCCCACGAGACAGGACTGCAATGTGCCTGCGATTTGAACGGTCTCCACTGCAGGGTGCTGGAATGAGCAATGGGCTAATCTGTAGGGAGCTTCAGAGTTGGGACCTAGTCAGAAATAGAAACCCATAAGACTTAAGATGTTGGATGTTCCAGGGGCGCCTGGGTGGCTCAGTCGTTAAGCGTCTGCCTTCGGCTCGGGTCATGATCCCAGGGTCCTGGGATCGAGCCCCACATCGGGCTCCCTGCTCGGCGGGAAGCCTGCTTCTCCCTCTCCCACTCACCCTGCTTGTGTTCCCTCTCTAGCTGTCTCTCTCTGTCAAATAAAAAAAAAAAAAAAATCTTAAAAAAAAAAAGATGTTGGATGTTCCAGACACAACAGATGCTGTATGAAAGTGAATTCAGGCTGCTGTTGGAATAAAATAATACACATATACACTGCTTTAGAACAGGATTCTTCAAACTACAGGTAGGACTTAGGAAAGATATTTGCCTTGAATTTTTAATTCACTTATATAAATAAGCTTATAGATCTGCATCTTGGATTAGCTGAGTAATGAGAAGATACATTTCTTACCAAGGGTCACAAAGTTTGAAAGCCACTGATTTAGTATATATTGAGGCGGGGGGGGGGGGGGGGTATCTACTCTATACCCGTGGAAAAAAAGTGTGTTAACCTCACTTGTCCGAGTTACAAGATGACAAAGAGCAAGAGTGGTAGTTCTATGATTTGGACAGTTTTGTTCCATTCTAAGAGGACTTAAAGGGCACTTGAGTAGTAAGATTTCTTTCCCACATCCTTCACTCCCTCGCTGGAATCCTGAGCCGGAACAAAACAGGGTGGATCCCGAGCTGGGAAGGCTTGTGACAGAAAACAGTTGATCTTGCACTTGGCTACGGTCATAGCTCTGAGGGCAAGCCTCACCCAGCATCTCACCACCTCACAATGTATCAGATCATTATTTATTGTTGAGTCTCTACCACTCAGGACAGAAGCTCCATGGTCTTGTTCACCGCGTGAATTCCCAGTGGCTAGATTAGTGCCCAGCACATACGAGGCATTCAAAGAACATTCGTGGGCTACACAAACGAGTGAGGGGGTGAACGGGGGTGGGTGTAGCAAGAGGAGCCTCGGCCTGAGCGCCGTATTTTATGATCCTTGCTTTTTGCTGAAGATACTCCAGTAAGCTGCTTCCATCCGGGCTTCCTGTTCTTCAGACTGCTTCAGATCTCAATCGGGATCCTTTTCTCAAATACTGTTTTCGAGGATATGTTCAGATCGTCGCTCAGCTGTGGCCAGGAGGGCGTTCCTGAAACCCATCATCCTGAGGCAGGCGGCCCCGGCAGACGAGAACTCATCACGTTAACTCGGGCCAGCAGCCCTGAAAACGTGTCATCCTTCAGAAGGAGGCCATTGGGTTTGTGAGCTGGGCACGACTAAAGGCCACAGATGACAGCAGATCAGTACTGTTCATCTCACAGAAAACAAGGACAATTCACTGAGCAAGGACACCTCAAAATGTTGCTGACAAGAGGGTGAAGAAGAAAGAAAGTTAAGAAAGACACACAACAAATATGGCTACTTTTTTTTTTTTCTTTTTACTTTGAACATTAGCATTAAGTTTGTTACCGTACACATCCAAAGGCCCAGCATGTCGGAAATATCATGAAGTGGCACGCCTTGTACCAGAGTCTCACAAGAATAAAATAGACAATGCTACATCGAGTGGTTAAAAATACACAAAAAAAGTAGTTTTAAAAGTCTATAAATTTTTTATACTTAAAATCATGATTGAGTTGAAATAAAAAAGTGCATTTCAATTGCTAAAAAAATAATATTGGTATAGTTAACACAAGGGGGGAAATCAGTACGTTGAGGGATCTGACAGGATGCTGGAAAAGAGATGACTCAGGGAAGCTAGGCTAGCTGGGAGATGCAGGGGGGAGCTTGGTTCTGCCTCGCCACAGCTCCCTGGGGCCATCCCTGGGGCCATGAGCTCTCCTCTCCCCAGTATCTTCCCCATCTGAAGAGATCCTGTCTTACCTACCTGTCACCTCCCCAACTGAAAGACTCCTCTACACTTCTTTGCAGCAAGAGAGGTACCTGCCCCACACGAGTCCAACTTGACCTTCAATTGCGTCTTCGCAGAGGTAGGAGAGGGACACTGCCCCCTTCTGGACTTGACACAAGTACCCCAGCCGCATGGCCTGAATCCTTGGGACCTAGCAGGCGGAACAGGGACCAAGCAGCTTCTGTTTTGTCAAACTCCTTTGGACAAATGTTCAACATTCAACAACAAGCTTTGTAAACCTAACGCTAAACAATTCCTGGCAAGCAAACTGGATTTTCTTTAAGAAATGAGGAAAAGTGCAAGTGATTGCAGTATTGTTGGGGAAAACAAAAATAAAAACCAACAAGTTACACCTGGCCACCTGTTACCTCAACCAATCACAGCTTCAGTTTCGCTTTGTCAAGTGTGGGAGTGGGTCAGACTTGGCCGGGGCTGGGGTGGCGGGGGAAGGAGCCAGGCAGAGATCCGGTAAGAAGGCCACTCCTGCCTCTCTGGTGTAAACAGTGATGATCGTTTGCCCTCAGTTATGACCAACCAGCTCACTGTGAGGAAGATGTTGCAGTGAGTACAACAAACTCGAGGTCAGAGCCCTGACGAGGGTCAGGAGCTGCAGGACAAGTCCCGGACAGAGAGGGAACACAGACCGAATTCCAACCTGGAGAAGCGGCTGCTGCTGGGGACCTCCCCAGGGTCAGGATGCAGGGTCTGACCCCCCGAGGACTTGCTCCCAGGCATACCAGACCTGCCCTGCAGCAGAGGGGAGAAGCATTTCCTCTTTCCTACTCCAGAGCCAGGCCCGCTGCTTGTCCCTCTCCGAGACGTGATCATCCTGTGCTGCTGGTGGGGTGTGTGAGAAAGAAGCAAGCGGGGCTGCCTTCCTGCTCTGCACAACCGAGCCCCCAAGGGAGGATCCTAAGCTTTCCATCTTGGGGCACTGTTGTTTAAAGCGGCTAATTAAGATGCCTGACCCATGAGGACCTGTGACCCACTCATTAATCTTTGCATCCTGAAGGCTGAGCAACTACTGGACTTAGCAATAAGGGAACATGTCTTAAAAACAAAGATCTATAAACAAGCACGGAGCCAAGAGAGGATATTCTGTTAGGAGACTTAAAAGCGGGATCTTCCAAAGTTTGAGAATAAAGAAGCTAAAGGACTTCGTTGCTCTCTTGTGGACACAGCCAGTACTGCGGATGGAAGAGAATCACACAGCCCTTGGCAAGAAATGAATAAAATGCGTACTGAAACTGATGGAAGATTGAGAGGAATTCATCTGACTTTCAGAAGCTGCAGATCTATCCTCTGGGATACAACTTTAGAAGTAAACACCTAAACCATGCCACACAGTCTCTTTCTTTTTCCCTTTTGGAAAAACCTAATGAGTTGCATCATCAAGCACAGAAAAGGATATTTCCAGGAGTGTTAGAGATTCTAAAAGAATAAAATATTTCCCACCAACTTTCAAATGCAATTAAACGCAGCCTGGAGTCCTCTGCAGGATGCGATGCGACGTCTCTGTCTCTGCCCTTCTGACCACACGGACCCTATTCACCTGTGAAAGACAGGCCGGGAGGAAGCTGGGTTCGCTCAGGGGAGCTGGATATTCAGAAACAACTTGATTCTTTGGCACATCCGAGTCAGAGAGAGGCTCTCTGGCTGATCAAAACCAGCAAATGCAAGTATTACATTTCCTTCTGAAGTGAAGCAAAATTCAGCTTCTGCCCCTTCTTGCCCCATTCCCATTTCCTACGTGTCCCCAAAATTGTTTTCAAGTAATCTGTATCATCCCTGATCTCACCGGAGAAGCTCGAACAGTGTGAAAGGAACCTGGAACTAGAATGTGGAGGAGACACTTCTCAGGGCCCTTTGATACTTACGCCAAGCGTGCCCTATCCTAGAAGACATGGAACAAGAACAGTCTGTCTCAGGGGTGTGGCTCCTCCAAGTGTGAGGCCGCCATGCCTCTCCCCAACCTGTTGTACTGCTTCTGACTTCAGAGAGAAGCCACATGTTTCAAAGTGGTTACTTTAGGTAGCCAGTTACAAGAAAAGAGGCAAACTTCTAGGTCAATAACGGGGACCATCAAGGCAAATTAAGGTGGAAAGGATTTAAAACATGAAACTCTTGTTACCTATTTCTGTAGTCCACTTTTTTGCATTCTGGAAACTGGTCTTTCAATTCCAAATAGCCGGGGAGGCCTTCAGATGTCTTGAATTCATTCCTTACCAAACATAACCAATTGTCCCAATTTTGCACTGTCTTACCAGTTAACATATTGTCACCAGGCAAAAAGGGTTAGGAATTTATTAACAGCTGCCTTCATAGACCCCCACTTTGTGTGGTTATTAGTCTCGAAAACCTGAGTATTAGTATTATTAACTTTAAGAAGAAGGGACATGGCATTTTGGGTCAGAAAGGAAAAATTTTTGACTAAGACCAAAATACTCAACTTAATAGCTTTCATTCACTTAAAGAAAAGAAAATGCAACCCAATTTCCTCATTTTAAAGAGTTCTATTTGTTTTCAGTTTTGGAGGAGATCCGAACAGGAGCAAGGGACCCGCACAACAACACACACACACGTCAGTTCTGACTGTGAAAGATTAGCCGATTGCTACAATGGTTTATCAAGAAGGTGCTCCTATCACATGGAGAACACACACTGCAACCCCCTTTTTATTACATCCTTCATATATCATGTATCAATCACACTCTAAAAATTAATGAGATGAGAACAAGTAGAAAAGAAGGTAACTGGAAGTCTCTGAGGGACAGGCGGATGAGAGAGGCAGATCAACAACCAATAAAGGACTTCTGATTAACCCAGAGAGCGATTTCAAATTCATCTGACTCAACTAGAATTATGGGTACAATCTTCCAGAATGTTTCTGGAAGAGAGAGGGCATGCAGGAGCAGGGCCAGCAACAGCAGTATTCGGGATCCCTTCATCAGAAAGGGGAGGCATTCAGGGAGACCCACCAGGAGATGTTCCAAAGAGGTGCTCAGTGACCTTTAATTTTAAAGGAACATCTCATTTCTGGTGAAAGAAAAAACAAGGAGTAAAGATAAAATCTTTCATCATTAGCGATGGAATAGGTCAAGAAATAAGATCGAAGCAAAAGCATAAAATATAATCTGAAAGTGACATGGGTAAACAGAACAGGAATAGGTCCAGAATTCGCATCTAAGGGCCTAGTTTGTAGAGCCAAACCAACGGGAATAAGGGTGACTTCCAACACTCAGGAGAATGAAATAATCAGAGGTAGGATTCAGACCAGGGAAAGAATGTTCCAGGATGCTGGCTTTTTGAAGGCACTCAAGAACAGAGTGAAAGACTGAGCTGCAGTGAGCTAACGGGGCGGGGGAGGGGGTCTGGGGGGGGGATCAGGGGGAAGTGTGGACTCACGTATCTGTCACAAGGAAATAAACACAACTCCAGGAACGTTGTGACAATACATGTATTATCGAGGAATACATAGAGCAACAAGGTAGTAGAAATCCACTTTATAAGTAGTTTCTTACAACAAATATAGCTTCTACTTAGGGAATAAGAAAGAGAAGTCTGTTTTCTGGATATGCCACTCTGCAAAATAGCTGTGACTTAAATCAAGAATTGGATTAAATGGTACATTATCTGGTCCTTTAAACAAATTTACTGAAGCTAAGGCTTCAAAGTTGGGACAACCAAGGAGTTTGCTTTTCCTTTGAATCTTGCAAAACCTATCCTCTAAGACAAAAAGATCTGATCATAGAGTCTATAAAAAGTCTAGAGAGTATAAAAGTATAGAACTATGAAAGTGGACATATTGATGGCAACTTGTATGGCTTCCATAGAAAGTGTGGAGAGGATCTCTGGTTTGCTTTGTCGAGGTAGCGTCCAGGGCTGGAAGGCCATCATTATTTAGTAAAAATGCTACAGATGACAGGAGCAGGGTAGTTCAGTTGTTCTTATTGCATAAAAACGCCACTGTCTCTCGTGGCTAATGACCTTTCATTCCTGAAAAGAAATGATCTCTTGGGAAATTTCCTATCTCGGTTTAGGCAAAGAGAAATTAAAACCCGGTATTTGTTGGCTCAATGTTATCGTCTGAAGAATTCCAAGCGAGCCGGTTTTTGTCGCGCTAGAATAGTTGATAAAATTCTTGAATGTAACTTATCCCCCTTTTCATTAAAATACTTCCCGTACCGTCTAGAACAGCACCAAAATGTTGGTCACGTGGATCGGCAACGTCATACAAGTTGTCTCTTCTAGACAGTAGCTCAAACAGAACGGTTTCCCCTAATTTCTGTTTTCTTCCTTCTTCTTCCTCTTCTTTTTACAATAAAACCCTACCTACCATTCTGTTTCACTGACTGAAATCTGCAAGATGGGGAAAATAAATACCATCGGCAATGGATTTCTATTTCTGCCTGATCTTCTCAAAATTTAAAACTTCCAGTGACATAAAAATAAAACACACATATCCATTCGACAAACAGAAGAACTGAAAACAATTTCAAGAACTAGAAAATTCAGTCGACGAGCGTTTCTTTAGCGTATTTTGGCTTCAGTTAGTATCCTAGGGACAATCAAATTATAGGGAGCCTCTAACCACAATGAAAAGGTACTTCCAAACAAAGGTAGTTTTTAAAAAGATGGTACAACCACGGTAATGTCATGCTCAGTCATCAATTTAGAACAATTCATGTAAATGGTAGACTGTGAAAGTATACATAACTGACTTGCAAAAGATTTCTTTGAACTTCCATAAAGTCTTATGTGGAGACTCCCGGCTTGCTAAAAAATAAGAATCAAATCACAAATATACACGGAAATGAAGCCACGTGCCTTTAAACTTTTCATCTTATTTTCTTCATTCAAATTAAAAAATCTAACTCAGTATGAGCCTACCTGACTCAATTTGAGAAAGCAGCAAGCAGCCTTTCGTTAAGGCTAAGGAAGAGTTCATATTTGAATGATAAATCTACGAGAAAAGCATAGAAAAAGAAAAAAAAAAAAAGCAATGTCAGCTCAAGAAAGTCCTTGGGGGATTTTCCTCGAGTAAGCCTTAACCCTACCAACGATACAAGCCTTTGAGGACAGTAAAATTAAGTAATGAGAAAAAGCCTCAATTGTATATCTATATAACGCTGAAATGTGGCCTTTGTTGTCTTTAAAAGACGAAGGACAGATAAGGGCTGAGAACTCAAACTCCTCCATGGTTCTTTTTTTCATAAACAGATAGCAAGCAGGCATGAAGTTCTGAAGTCACAGGGAGCTGTGCTCTCTGTCAGAGGGAACACACCACAGAATGCAACTTTCATCCTAGTGAAGGACCCCAATCAAATTTCCAACCCTGAGTTCGAGTCTTAAGCACATTAAACCTGAAGCACATATATGTTTAAGGCTTAATCCTGCAGTTCTTGTATTCAGAAGCATGAATGTTGCAAATATTCTTAATGCATTTCATTATTTATATGTGATATGACACTGATGAGGAGTCATTATGTTCTGAGCAGTGTTCCTGAAGACCACAAATCCCAAGTCAGGGAAGGTAATACTTATCTAGGGAAAAAAAAAATTAGAGGTTTCCAGATTGTTCCACAATACATTTCACTGTGAAATGTATTATGTGACAATGCTGATTTAAAAAAAAAAAAATCCTTTTTTTGCTTCTGTTAAGGGTGGTGGTGATTATTTGCTTAATACTGGTTTTCCTATGTAGTAGGCATTTTCTTATGGCTATATTCACTTGGATGAAAAAATCAAATATGACTACCTGAATTTTCCAGTGTATAATTATAGTACACTTCATAAAATGGTTGATTTAATGGTCTCAAGTCTGGAATTCAGAATTGCTGCCCAATATGGTAAATTTATGTAGAATAAAATAAGGTACTATAACCAATTAATTAAGTTGCAATTTACATCTTTAAAAAAACCATCTTAATATTATAGGCTTGGCCATTAAGTAATGATACGTCTACATGATGGTGTAGATCCACCCACAAACTTTTCATGGAATGGGAAGGAGATTGTGGAGTAAGAGGAGGCAGCCACTAAAGAAATAATGGTCACAAACAAATTAACTTTCCTTATCGGTTTGGGTACCCGGGTGTCCAAAAACTGTATACAAAGATTTAAAATAACATTCTTTAGAAATTACATCCACAAACAGGAAGAAAAGTAGGTCTTGGGCTACTTTTCTGCCTCATTCCAAAATTTTCCTATGCTCATCATAGAAGAGGAAAGGCAATAATCAAAAGGAAAAAGTGTGGAAATTTTAAACCAAAAAGCTAGTAGAGAACGTGATATTTACAAAACAGGGACTTGACCTCACTTGAGAGTTCCATTTTTTCCTACCACAGAGCTAATCAGCCAGAAAAGTGCTTGAAGCATATCTGCACATTTAATATCAAAAATTAAAAATAAATAAAAGCCAGGGTTCTGATTTAGGCAATGATCTAAGAGCCTGAGGAAAGAAAAATGAAGAAATATCCAGATTAAAACACAGAGGGAGAGAGAGAAAGAAAGCAGACCTAGCTTTGGAACTCAGTTCTCTGAGATGAAAAAAAAAAAACACCACAATTTTTAGCTATACTGAGTCTGGAGAAATCTGATCAGTTAAATACGAGCAATAGGTTAGCCCTTCTCTTCAGCCTTTCCTATATAAGCTCCTGATTGATCGTGCTCTTTCGAAGCTTCCCAAACCTGGAAAAGTAACCTGTCTTAAAGGTGTTAGAGACGCTGCTCTCACCACCTGTCAACACTGTGTCACATAATTACCTGCAGAGAACTGGGCAGCAAAATGTAGTTTTCTTTCCCTTGCTACAATTTAAACTGTGATAGAATAGCTCAAAGTTGTGGATATATCCATGGATGAAGAGACATTTGAAAACTCACAGTCAATTTGTTCTCATGCCAACTTCTCAGCTACTGTCAGCAACATCACGTTTGTGATTTTAGTGTACTATTTTATCTTGTCACAACAATTCTAGAAAAACACAGCAACCTCAAAACGAGCAGTGTATCATAAGACTTCCATTTGTCGTCGCCACAGGTGGAACACGGGCAAGCTCTGGGGACAGTGAGAAACAGCCATGACTAAGGACAAACCCCCCCCACCCCGCTTCCTCCTCCTGACAGTGAACAGCTTGACTCAGAGTTTTAAAACCCGCAAGCTTTAGGTGACTTCCCTGGGAAAGATCCAACTCCTTGCCAATCGTTCCATTCAACGCGGTGACCCCACCAAGTGAAACGCGGAGGACAGGAGCGTGTCAACAAGCCTAACACACTGACACTTGAGTGTGATGCAGAGATTTGAAAAACTAGCAAGGACTTACGCCAAGTTCTGAAAGCAAAACCTCACCGTGCAGTAACCTGGTGTCTGGAGACCCTCTCAGATACAGCTAGTCTCTGAAGCACCTTTGAGTTGTACGGATGTAAGAATAACTTTGAACTATAGAAGTTATATGCATCTTTAAGAATCACATTTTGATGATTATAAAAATTTTTTTTTCTATTTTACAACATAGGCCCAGCTACACTGAAAAAATTACACCGCTTATTGAAATACATTTCATTTTAGAAACAGACCACTAAAGAAGTCCATACAAAAACTCTAAAATAATTTCTGTAGTAAAATAAAGAGTGCGTTAGGAGAGCTACACAAAGAAGAAACTTCCCGTCTTTCTCTATAATGCTGGATATACTGGGAAACACTGCCGGCTCCATTCTGAAGCCAGCACCAAAAGCTGAAAAGAATTTGTTACGATACACAGTGATACAATTAATGCTCTGGATTAATCTCACAGCCTTCCCGATTAGTACAAAGGAAACCAGGCCTGTCCCCTCTTTGAGGAGAAGTCCGGGATATAAAAGCAAGCATACCTCATCAGCTGATATGAAATTATAAAATTCCACAAGTCTGAGTATTTGAAATTTATAAAAGTCACCAGAAAATGCAAGCAAATTGGGCTTTAGTTCGGTGGTTCCCCTGGTTTAGATGACAGTTCCCTCCATGAGCTCAAGATGGTCTTCGCGTTCATTCCCTTGGATGTGTTGATTCACCAAGACAATGACAAAGCTCTTGTGGAGGCTGAGGAGAGTCTGACAGCTACAGAAATGCTCACCAACTCCCTCTCTGCAAACTCACACGGGCACACAACTCGTGGAGAACACACTTAAGGAGATGGATGTTAATGATGCTGTGCTGAACTGTTCTTCTCGGCCAGGTGCCGCAGAAAGTTGTCCTCACCCGGGCCTCTATGATTTAAAGGCTCGCTCTTAAAGAGAGCTGGAGGTGGGGGGAGGTGAGGGACCGGAGGGATGGGGAGGTGGTGGGGGTGGTGAGGGTGTGGGTGGATGTGGAGGTGTGAGAAGGGGTGGGGGATGGGCCGGGGGGGAAGAGTGCTCACAGGATTCATACTGATCGGAGGGGTGGGGGTCGTGGGTGTGTTCACCACAGAAGGAACTGGGGTGGCCGGGGAAGTTGTGAGTGGGATCTGGACAGCAGGCGGCACATTCACGGGGCTGGTCACCCGAAAGCACTTCTCCTTGTGGGCCTTAAGCATGTTGGAGAAGCGGAACCGCTGGCCACACACGTCACACGGATAGGGCTTCTCGCCTGTGTGAGTTCTGCGGTGCCTCTTCATGTTGGGGCGGCTGGTGAAGCTTTTGCCACAGATTTCACAGATAAAGGGTTTCTCTCCTGAGATGAACACAGACACAAAAAAATGATTAACATACTAGGCGGTAATTACATGCTCACGCTATTCCTCATATTTAACCAGGAGATTAGCACTCCTCTCCCTTACAGCATGTCATATTCAAAGAGTCTCCCAAAGTTGGGAATTAACAAGTAAGAGCAGATAGGAGTAAAACTTACATACAACCTACCATCTGGGCATGATTAAAAAAAAAAAAAAAAAGGCATCTACAGTAGTGATCCTTCACATCCTACGTGAAGAACCGTTCTAGTCAGTTCCCTGTGCTCAAGGCGGCTAAGACCGCGGCCATATCTCTGCCTCTTAAGTTTAGGCAAAGTTCGTCTGTTAGCCATTTCTGAATTCCAGACAAAAGAAAGACTGCTAGAAATGTCCCGTAGAGCAAAGAAGCCTCTTGGTGTCTACCCGCACGTAATTAGCGTGTGGCATACTTTTTGGTGTTGGGACTTGGAAAATGCTGGATGGCTCACCGGCCGCCAGGACTCCCACGCTGCAGAGACTCCCAGTGGGAGAGCTGCGGGCATTTCTGCAGACAGTTTCTTCATTCTGTGGGAGTACCTGGCACATCTGAAGAGCACGTGGCGCTCCTAGTGCCAGCCTACTAGCTGCCCCCAAGAGATTCTGACAACCCAAACTGTCCCTACACCACTCCCAAATGTCCATGGGTGTGGGGAGGGTTGGGAGGGGACTCCTGGCCCTGGCTGAGAAGCATGGGGCCGATGAGTCAAAAAGGAAACCAAATTCCGTAATTCTAAAGGCACCGAGGGAGGAAATAAGGGCTTCATTTTTAGGGTTCCTAACTTTTCTTTGCACAACGACACGGTTCCATGCTGTCTGCTGCTTTTCTACCTGGGCCACGGCGGGAAACAAGATGGCTTTTGAACATGTATGTCCGTTCGCCACTTCATACGGAATGCCAGGGTGAGCACCTGTGTACACGTGTTTCTGTGGCCATATGCTTGTACTGATGAATTCCTTCGTCAGCTCTCAGGGTACAGCTCGTACCTTTACCGTAACTCCTGCTGCAAGGGGCTGTTCTCGCCTCAGGTACGGCTCCCTTTGGTTCTGACGGCATCCTTGCTCTACTCTGCAGAGATAACAGCTATGGTGTATGGAGGCTTCCTGTGTGCCTGGTACCGTTCTAACCGCTTTCCATCTATGAATTCTGGTGATCCTCACAGCGACAGCCCGTATGAGGCAGCTGTGATCATCTCTACATTACTGATGTGGGGAAATTAAGGAACTTGCCCACAGTTCTACAGCTAGAGGAGAGCCAGGAGTTCAAACTGCAGTCTGGTTCCCCCCAGAGCGTGCTTTGACACATAAAACACGGCACTGCACACCTTGATGCTTTGTGCATCCCCGCACAACGAGGGAAAATAACATCCCTCCTGTTCTCCACTCTGGACCCCTTCGTACACGAGCAGAGAACACCTCTTCACCCATATCATAGTCCTTATTTCTTCTGTCCTTGGAAACTGACAGCCCCCGTTGCCCTCCTTCTCTGAAAGCCAGAATTTTCCTCGCTTCCTCAAGAGACTAGACTGTGCAGTCAGGAGGGATCAGTCTTGTATTCAACTTTTTATTTTATTATTTTTTAAAGATTTTATTTATTTATTTGACAGAGAGAGACACAGCGACAGAGGGAACACAAGCAGGGGGAGTGGGAGAGGGAGAAGCAGGCTTCCCACGGAGCAGGGAACCCGACGCGGGGCTCGATCCCAGCACCCTGGGACCATGACCTGAGCCGAAGGCAGACGCTCAACGACTGAGCCACCCAGGGCCCCTGTATTCAACTTTTTAGATAACTTCAGAGCCCACCTTGTTTTCCATCTTTTTAATCCATTTCCTCCAATTACCTTAAAAACTTCAAATCTCAAGATGGCATACCCATCTGATGAACAGCGTCATTAAAAACAGTATAACGAAAGTATAGAAATCGAATTACTAACATGAAAATCCATAATCTATGAAGCTTCTAGTCTATTAAGTAAAATGAGCAAGTTATGAAAATGCACACATGGTATTATCCACTTTTAGTTAAAAACAGGTATAGAAAAAACATGAAAAGAACTACAACAAATGTCAGTGATTCTCTCTAGGTAATGGGATGATGAGTGATGTTTTATTTTTTATGCCTACATGCACTTTCTGTTTCTCTCAAATAAACACAATTTACTTGTATAATATAATATTTTAAAAGCACACCTGTTTGACAACCTCTCAAACCCCCCTGGGCTCTCCAGAGTTAGTATTCTTTACTCCCAACAGCTATATGGAAACAGAGCCAAAGGACTCACTCTCTGAATTATTAGTCTAATTGGAGCAAACACTCTCACTTGATTCACTAATCACTTCTTAGGCACACTAGACCCTACATCCACAAACAGGATTCATTGTAAGCTTACTGAAATATATGGACATTAACTTTCTGTTGTGTGTTCCGACCTGGATCAAATCCGGGATCTCTCTATCCATCGCCTGTTTGTAGTCTTGTAGGCTATAATGATTGGCCACAGAAAGGCCAAAAACTATTAGAACCCGCCTATCACAAATCCATGGGTTCAAATTAAAAATGGGTCCTTTTTGGGGCACCTGGGTGGCTCAGTCGTGAAGCGTCTGCCTTCGGCTCAGGTCATGATCCCAGGGTCCTGGGATCAAGCCCCGCATCGGGCTCCCTGCTCAGCGGGAAGCCTGCTTCTCCCTCTCCCACTCCCCCTGCTTGTGTTCCCTCTCTCGCTGTCTCTCTCTGTCAAGTAAATATTTATCCTTTTTATTGCTTAGTAATCTTTTATTCATTTCTTAAAGTCCTACCCAATTTTCCACATTTGTTGTTCCAGAAGTAAGCCTACAATCCCACTTACCTCTAACTCTCACTACTCATCAGGCCCCATCTCCTAATTGTACTAATAATGAGTGATGTTAAGGTCTCCGTGAGACCTCAAGATTGTAATGAGGCTGAAGTAAGGAAAAATAAAAACGTAACATTTGCAATCAACCACCTGCACAACGTCCCACTTTAAGGAAGCGCTGGTAACTGGGTGGCTGGAAGATACATTAAAGCTAAGTCCATCGAGGTACCTAGAAAAGTATCGATATCAACATCAACACACCTAAGGACATGACCTAGCTGCTACATATAAAGCTAAGCTGATTGTAAGAAGCAGTACTGTAATGAGTCTGAACAAAGAACATTACACATGAAGGCAGAGCGTTTACAGGAAGATAGAAAAGAACAAGAATTTGGCTGGCTACTTAGCTGTTTTTTGCACTGTTCAAAGGGACAAGCGATCTGGCTTCCAGTCTACTTAGTATGAATATCCTTGAGTAGCGATCAGAAATCTACATATCCATATATGCAGCTGAAATCTCTCTAAAGTCTTCAGCTTTAAACCCATTTTGCAAACTGCCTACTGGGTATTTCCACATGAACGTCCTGTAGAGGTCTCACAACTAACAAGTGCAACGTTAAATTCATTATCCTACTTAGCAAACCTGCTCCTCCCTCTACCATTCTCTGTCTTGACAAATGGCATTCAAGAGCCAAATCTGGGACTATCCTTTGGTTCTTCCCTCCTGCACCACTTTTATCCAATCAGTCCCCCTGTTCAGCTGACCCTATCTTGTGTATCACTTTCATTTCACCCACTGCCATCACCGCAGTCCATAATCATCACCCCATTCCCCTAGGTTACTGTGACATCCACCTGACTGGTGTTGCCTTCTCTTTTATTGCTCCCCACCTCCCCGCCCATTCTCTACCCCGTAGGCAGGGTGAACTTTCAGACTCGTGTCACAATCTGCTCAAAACCATTCAAGAAATTCCCACTGTCCTTAGAATAAAGTCCAAACTTTTTTCATGGCTTATGGGTTTTTTGGTGACCTGGCACCTGCTTACTGCTCTCTGGTATCATGTCTCATCAGACTTCCTGCCCAGCCGCCCCCATCCACCAAACTCCAGCCAACTTCATTTAGTTCCATGTACTTGCTCTGTGCTCTTCAGCGAACCTTGCGTGTCTACCCAGCCTGACTGTGAGCCCTGTGAACCTAGGGTTGTTTTAGTCCAGTTCACTACAATAGCCCAATTTAGTAGGTTCTTAGTTAATGTTTATAAATCAAAATTTGTTTATTCTAAGACATGCATTCCCTGGCATACTGACATCTCTGAGATGGACATATATCTTACACTTGATGGCATGCCATTTTTATTTGCAGCCTTTTCTCAGCAGTGTACAAATTAAGTTTGTCTTACAAGGGATGGCTTCTTGGATTTGAGGATGTATGGTACTCACCATTATGATCACTCAAGTATCTTCCTCTGCTGTAATGCCCTGTCCCTATCAATTTTCTGATGATAATTTAGCTTCTAACATACATTTTTACTTAGGCAAAGAACATGCTGACCAAAGAAATAAGAGTTCTGAACCATCTGCCACTCAGCTTTTTCACTGTAAATCAACAAACCAGCAATATGTCATTAAGACGATTTAACACAATCCCTCTGATCCTGATCTGCTTGAGTGCACTGCCTCATTCTGGATGCTGAGAACAGACTCTGGAATGGTGCTTTTTGCCCTCATGATGTCCTGTATATCCCTCCATTTTATGACTTGCTACATTAAATTATATCAGAATCATTAAAATATGTGGTTCTGGAGTCAGGCTGCCTTGGACAAGTTATTTGATCTCTGAGCCTGAGTTTCCTCGTTTGATAAATGAAGATCATAATAATACAATTATTATGCAATTGTGAGCAGTTGAAAATACAAGGAAAGCACTCAGAACAGTATCAGGCACATAGCAGACACTCAGTACATTGTAGTGCTTCTATGATTATGATTACTATTATTACCACCACCATCTCTGTCCCTGAAGTGTAAGCTCCTTGAGGACAAAAACCAGGTCTGAATTCATCCTTGTGTTGCCAGGCACTTAGCGCTGTACCTGGTACAAGGAGAATCAGCAATCATTCTATGTTGAACTCACCCCACATCCACACCGTCCTAGGAAACCCTGCCTCAGGGCTGGGCAGCCTCCCTGGACAGGGTCTGCCTCACTTCTCTTTAACTGCAAAGAAACAGCCCTATCAGTGGCAGTTTCTGCAATGGCCGTAATCCCCAACAAAACATACTCTAAATGTGGTTACTTCCAGCCTCAAAAGAGCTATCTCTTTTCTTCAATGCTAAGCCCGCTCCTTGTATTCTCCCAGGTGCTTCTGTCATCCTTATTTAACACCAAGGAACCAGAGACCCGCGGAGGCTGTAGAGAATGCAGAGCCAGGCGTGTCCAACCCCACCAGCCGGCCACTTTCCCAATTTGAGTATTACGAGCAATATTTTTTTTTTTAAGATTTTATTTATTTATTTATTTATTTATTAAGATTTTATTTATTTGTCAGAGTGAGAGCGAGAGAGCGAGCACAAGTAGGGCAAGCAGCAGGCAGAGGGAGAAGCAGGCTCCCCGCTGAGCAAGGAGCCCGATGCAGGACTCGATCCCAGGATCCTGGCATCACGACCTGAGCCGAAGGCAGACGCTTAACCGACTGAGCCACCCAGGCGTCCCAAGATTTTATTTATTTATTTGAGAGAGAGAGAATGAGAGAGAGAGAGCACATGAGAGGGGGGAGGGTCAGAGGATGAAGCAGACTCCCCGCCAAGCAGGGAGCCCGATGCGGGACTCGATCCAGGGACTCCAGGATCATGACCTGAGCCGAAGGCAGTTGCTCAACCAACTGAGCCACCCAGGCACCCTATTACAAGCAATATTAAAAGGCAGATGACAAACCAGGGGAAAGTACTTTAATATTGGCGTGAAACGAGGTCCAGGGTATGTAAATATATATAAAGAAGTATTAGAAACAATAAAAAAAAGTCAAACACTGCAATGGCAAGATGAATACAAAAAAGACACAAGCAATTCAGGAAGGAAAATATACTGACACTCAATAAGCGCATGAAAAAATGTCCAATCTCACTTAGCAATGAATTAAATGCAAATTAATACAATAAGAAACCATTTTCCACCTATCAAATCAGCAAGGGTTTTATTTAGCATTGGAAAGGGTTGGGAAGATGGGTATTTTCATGCACAGCTAGTAAGAGTGTATGTGGATGGCTATTTTGCAATACATACCACCAAATCTTAAAAATGTGCACATCTCTTTGCCCTAATAATCCCATTTCCAGGAATTTATCCTAAGTGAATAATCATGGATGTGTTAACCACAAAGCTGTTTATCACAGTATTATTTATAACAGTAGAAAAATTGGAAACAGAAATCATCTAAGTCCAGTAGGGAAATGGCTATATAAAATGGAAACAACATCCTTTACTTTATAGGACTATTGTAGAAGTTACACTGATTATATGAGGTAATGTAGGTAAAGCACTTAAGATAGTGCCCGGCATATATGTGCATAATAAATGATGGGTATTATTACAGCAAATTTACCAGAAGGAATATTATACAACCATTAAAATGATATTGCTGTTACCACTTTGGAAAACAGTATGGAGGTTCCTCAAAAAGTTGAAAATAGAGCTACCATATGATCCAGCAATTGCACTACTGGGTATTTACCCCAAAGATACAAATGTAGGGATCCGAAGGGGTACGTGCACCCCGATGTTTATAGCAGCAATGTCCACAATAGCCAAACTGTGGAAAGAGCCAAGATGTCCATCGACAGATGAATGGATAAAGAAGATGTGGTGTGTGTACACACACACACACACACACACACACACACACACACACACACACTGGAATATTATGCAGCCATCAAAAGGAATGAGATCTTGCCATTTGCAACAACGTGGATGGAACTGGAGGGTGTTATGCTGAGCGAAATAAGTCAATCAGAGAAAGACATGTATCATATGACCTCACTGATATGAGGAATTCTTAATCTCAGGAAACAAACTGAGGGTTGCTGGAGTGGGGGGGGTGGGAGGGATGGGGTGGCTGGGTGATAGACACTGGGGAGGGTATGTGCTATGGTGAGCGCTGTGAATTGTGCAAGACTGTTGAATCACAGATCTGTACCTCTGAAACCAATAATGCAATATATGTTAAAAAAAAAAAAAAGAAGATAGCAGGAGGGGAAGAACGAAGGGGGGGAAATCGGAGGGGGAGACGAACCATGAGAGACGATGGACTCTGAAAAACAAACTGAGGGTTCTAGAGGGGAGGGAGGTGGGAGGATGGGTTAGCCTGGTGATGGGTATTAAAGAGGGCACGTTATGCATGGAGCACTGGGTGTTATGCACAAACAATGAATCACGGAACACTACATCTAAAACTAATGATGTAATGTATGGTGATTAACATAACAATAAAAAAATTTTAAAAATGATATTGCTGTTAATGACATAATACAGTCAAAAGGAAGAGCCAGTTATAATAAAGACCCAATTTTTGTTTTACGTCTATATACATGAATACATAAACACTTATGTATAGTATCTATCTATATGTGTATTAAGAAACTAAAGAATTTTTTAAAAATGTATGCCAAAATATTGACAGTAAGGTTTCAGTGATGATCAGTTTTGTTATTAACTTTCACATTTTCTCATATTCTTTTTAGTAAGTATGTACTACTCTTTTAATGAGAAGGCTATTGGGTGGCTATATTTCTTTGGAAGAAATAGGGAATGTTGAGCTTGCCTATTTGGCCAAAGAAGAATATTTAACATAAAATTTTATTCAACAAACATGACAGTCACAAAATATATACTCTGGTTTCATATTATGGACATTTCAGGTCTACAGGAAGAAGGACAAAGGGGAAGGCAGGAGGAGGTGAGAAGAGGGAACCGGGAGAAAGGCCCAGGAGAGGCGCAGGGAAGAGGAGGGCAGGGCAGTGCAGAGGTGTTAGGGGCTCCCGATTCCTTCCAGTAAATGATGCGGCCGCAGCCAACATCTCTGGGGCCACCATGTCCCAAGCATCGTGTGTGAGAGTGACACAACTTCTGCCTTCAAAAAAGCTTATTTTCTATCTAGTTCCTCAGCTTCCTGCTTTACAACAAAAAACTGAATCCTAAAAGCGACTTGGAACTAAGAGCCTGTCCAAAAGCCACCAAATTAGAAGAGGAGAATTTGTTAATTACTCTGCTATATCCTGCCGTCCATCCACTTAGGCTTCAAAGTTCTCATTACCCTTTAAGGGGCAATTTATCTAAGTAAACTCTTCTCCTGACTCTTCATCTAGACTAATCCTTAAAATCGGAGGGTGCTCCGCTCTGAATGGGGAGGAAGCCCACTGGGCAGGCATTTTTCTCTGGACTTCAACAGAAAATTGGGAACTAAAGCGATCCAGCCATGGCAGAGTTTCTTCACCTCTGGCTGAACAAAAAAGAGCAAGGGGCTACGCAAGATCATCTCTTGTGGTTCTTTCTAGCTCTGCTACTCTATGGACAAACAGAATGTAGAATCCTATGATTAGATTTTATGCTGAAATCCGAAAAATGGGTCGTACTGTTCAATTTGTACAAAGACTAGCTGACCCCGGAATACCAAGTTAAGGCTGAGATACAATGATGCAGTGTTCACAGGGGGAGCTAGCTACTTCAGCCAGTTCCCTGCAAGCTGGGTAGTCAAATGCTTACAAGATTCACATCCATGCTAGGAAGCAAAAACCTCTACAAACACAAAATGGTTAAAATACGATTTAACTTCATCTGATGGGAGTTGTTCCTGAAAAGTGGTAATTTGGGGGAAATCCAATCCGATCAAACTTTAAGCACACTGAGAGGGTATTCTATTTAAAGCAGTCAGTGTCCTTCAGTTTTGAAAGGTCCAGAAGCCTTTCCCTTAAAAAACATCACACATATTGTGCACAGTGCACATACACAAATCAAGCCGCATACAATTTTAGGAGATCCTGTGCCCTGAGCAAAGAATCCAGCATCTTGAAGGGACCCACAGTTAAAAGGCACTCACAAATAATCCTTTTTTTAAATGAACAGAGTGATGAAAGCCCAATTTTTCAGGCTAATAAATCCATATTTTTATATGCCAGGTGAAATAATTCAAGTAGAATTTGCCCTTGGAATGCAAAGTCATGCTTTCGGTTTTTACATAAACAGACTCACAGGTGATCATCGACAAGTGCTTGAGACATATCTGTACTTTTCCCAAGAAATTCTTACCAGTGTGTGTTTTCATGTGTTCGTCGAAGTACTGCTTCATGTTGAAGTCCTTGCCACACCACTGGCACATGAACTGTTTGTGCCCAATGTGGATGCTCATGTGGGAGCGCAGCTGGTACTTGTACTGAAACCTTTCGTCACAGTTCTGCATTGGACACAGTGGAGATTTTTGAATGCCAAGCATAGGAGCTGTACTTGAGCCCACCCTACAAAGTCTCTGAGATTAGGTTCCTTTTTCACGCTTAAAATAGGACCTGCTGTGTCAACTGTTTGGCTCTGCTATATTTCTACGGCTCAGTTATTCATAAAAGGGGAATTTTCTCAAATAATTAGCACTGAAGTTACCCCCAACTTCTCTGGATTACTGAGGGAAGACAAATAACTCATCGTGTGTTACTCCCGGGCTTAACCTAGTCTGAAAGGGTTAAGATGACCTTTCTCTGTCTGGCCGTGAGCTGACACAGGGCACTCGCTCAGAGCGGGTATCTGGAGGGCCTCTCGCCTGTACTGCGCACGCCTCTCCCTCACTGCTCACCACGAATACAAAAGCTCGTCCCTAGGCCTGGGCCTGGGCGGCAGCACGCTCCTTACCTCGCATCTGAAGGGCTTCTCTCCAGAATGCTGCAAGGAGTGCACCTTGAGGGACATGCTGCGTTTGAACGACTTTCCACAGGTTTCGCATGTAAATGGCATGTCTTTCGTGTGTGCTGCAACACAGAATGCACTATACTCAAAATAAGCCCACCGAAAAGCTCCAGCCGGGAAAGACTCAGGTCCTTCACTGGGACTGCAAGGAACTCATGCCATCTGGACTTTCTACACTTTAATTTGTGAGGTCTTAATAGCAACGTTCTGAAGAGAAACAAATCACAAGGTTGGAAAGGAACCTGTCCCGGGCCAGTCGGTGATGCTTGCTGGGGACATGCTGCAGTTAGTTTCGACAAGTCAGAATGGATTAAAGGAAGGCCGTTCCTCGGATCCTGCCCCATCTGAAGTGTAAAACACACCAAAAAACAAGGACAAATTATAGGCATGAGAGAAAAAGCAGAAGAAACTTACCAACCATGTGTTTCCGCACATGAGCCATGGTATAGAATTTCTTCTCACAAATTTCACAGGAAAACTTCTTTTCTGCATATCCATGGACGATCTTGATGTGTTCATGAAGGGACCAGAGTTTCTTGAACGATTTGTTACAGGAAACACACTGAGCAGGATAAATAGAAATAATCTTTATTTACAGGGGCTTGCAGAAAGCCGGAGCTGCCTACTGGCTGATGAAACGGGCATGCTAGAGATTCATGGCACAAGGCCAGAATCCAAACAAACAAATGCCAGTCCTCCGAGGAGTCCAGATGCCAACACCAACATCTGTATGTTCTATTTTTCAAGATGCATCTTTTAGAGATGCTTTGGGAGTACGAAAACAATGGCAAAAAGTAAGACAAAGAGAAATGGAAAGTTCCGCTAATTGAAAAGACTTGACTGCTTTTAATCAGTATAGTACCAATGGAGAAGAACCAAGTTTTTAAAAATAAATGGATTACCAAGAGCAGCTGCCTCCTACACATAGGTCACTAAGCAGTTAACAGGTATTTACCAGGGAATACAAACTAATTTTAAATGAGCATAAATAAAAATGAGATAAAACACATATTAACAGTTATAGATCTGTGGAAGTATAACAATGTTTTGTACCTTAAAGAAGGCATCTGAAGCTTTCATTAACACAAATTATTGAGATTTTATTATATTTTCCCATATCTAATTTACTCTATGGGACATGTCCCTTCTAAGCCACCAGTATCATCTTCCCTTTCCCTGGTAGCCAGCCCCAGATCTCTGGTACACACGTCTACAGGAAACACACGCAACAGTGCCTAGTTTCTTGTATTATGAATCAGTAATAGTCTGGAATATCAGGCCTAAAGTGTATCAGAATAAAGTGCTTCTGGTTAAAGCAAAACAATACTAGAAAGTTCTGGGTAACCACCGACTCGGAGACATTTAAGGGAACAAGTTAGCTATTCACTGGAAATAAAAATCTCTGAACATTAGTCACTTCAGGAAACAAGGACTCTGAGAGGAGTGAAAAAAATAAATAAGCCTCTGGTTGGACCCGCTCGAGAGAAGGACAGACCTACCCCTACAAGCCACTGTGCAGGGCAGGGTTTCAATTTTTACTCGTTACTAGGCCGCCAGGATCATGAGGATTTATATGTATGAACAAAGCAGTATTCTTCAGGAATGTAAAGAGAGCTCTTTCAGCAGAATCCACAAAACCTGAATGCAAGTTGAAGTGCCTTATGGTGAGCAACAGTGAGGAAAGTCACAGAATGAGGATGTATTAAATGTTTTCTTTCTGTAACTTAATAAAGCAAATTTAAGTAAAAAAAAACCAAACAAACAAAAAACCCACAACTTTATGGACATCAATAGATATACCTTTCAGCAATGAGTCATCAGAGAACCCAAGTCTGACCCCTAGGGTGCAGCACTGCATCACACTCCCCTCGGCCTGAACTGTCACAACCAACTCATAACCAAGCAAGGCCAGTGGTAGTTACCGGAGGGTCTGGGCGCCACGACTCAGCCTTCTTTTATTACCAAGCGTGTAAGAGACCAAGTCACAACTGATGAACCAAAAAGCAATGAATTTTTGGCAAACATAGTTTATATTTAAAAAATCTCTTTAAAGTAAAGCAATGATCTCAGTTGTTGATTAAAAGCGAGAGGTGAAGTGAAAAAGAAGGAGCACTCCAGATCAAGCGCACTCCAAGAAACAAACCAAAACAAAACAGTTGCATTTTTCAAAAGAAGTTTGACTTAAATATGGCACAACACATTTGTATTTTACATATCTGATGGAGACAGTAATAGACTTACCTTTTATGAATATTCATTAATATGCACTCACAGGTACAAACCAATACAGCTCAACATAATATAATTCACTTGACATAATATAATTAGCACACCTCTTAACCTGTCACAATATAGTCCTTTCAAGACATCAGCCTGGTTTGAAAACCACATTCTGTTACCTTAATAATGTAGCATTACGTAACCCTACCACCAGGTGGGCAACATTTTCAACCAGCTCAGCCTCTGTTTAAAGTTTGCATATTCCCATGGGCTCAGCCTCTTGATAAATTTAATGTTGTCATCTCTCCACTGGTAAAAGCAAACTCACTCCTGGAGATCTTCCATTTTCACCGGTCTGAGTCATTATGGTTTTTGTCCCCATCAGCTGCACTAGAATCTGGCATCCTTCCAAACCTAGAAGGGGACCTCTCTCTATTCCTGACCTTCACTCAGTATCTCCCACCTTGACAGAGAAGATGCCAGAATGAATTATATATTACACGTCTCACAACAGTGAATCTCAGTGCAAAGTCGGTGTTGACTTTACCTCCTGGGCAATCAGTCACCTACAACAGATTACCCCTTCCAGTGTACCTGCGTTCCCACTAGTCCAGCGTCAGGTAAGTGTAATGCTTTTGAAAGAAAAGGTTAAGCCCGGGTTTTGAAAAGACCAAAGCAGGAGCTTTTAAAAAGATACATCGGTGAAAACTGTCCCTTCAGCCTCTACTGTATTTATTCTCTTGGGCAGATACCAGGTGAGTCTGAACAGCCAGGTGCTATCCTGGAAAGTGTGCCCTCTCGGTGGTGAAACCTACCTGAATATTTTTTTCACAGTCTGTTTGCTGGTGAAGGGACAGCTCACTTTCCAGGACAAACTTCTTGCCACACTTATCACAAATCTGCATGCGCCTGTGAGTAACGTTCATGTGCTTCTCCAGGTACCAGCGAGTATTAAACACCCTGGGGCACTTCTCACAGGTCAGAGTCTCTTTCTCTTCACACTTAGCTTTCTGGACCGGTGCTTTGGGCTCCTTGGCAACCCGCTTCTTACGCTTAGGCGGCTCTACGCTCTTCCTACGCCCTCTTGTCGTCCTGGGAGTTGGGGAAGTGGTGGCCGTGGCCACGGAGCCGGCTCTCCTGGTTCTCCTGTGTGTGACGCTGGCCTTCTCCACTGTCTTCTCCTTCTTCTTCTGCCTTCTGTTCTCTCCATAGTCATTGCTGTCATCGGTGGCCTCTTCCTCACTCTCCTCCTCCTCCTCCTCCTCGCTGCTTGTCTTAAGAACAGGAGTCTCTTTGGACTGAGAAGAGACACCCTTTTCCCCTTTAGATACATTTAACGTTTGGTTATTAAGGTTTACCTCCACTATGATCTGCTCCCTTTTGTAAGAAACCTCCTCCTCCTCCTCCTCCTCCGTGTCATCAGAATTCTCCCGGTCTTCCTTAACAGCATGCACGTCAGACACTGCCCTTGGCTCCCTGAAATACGGCTGTTCCTCGGCTTCGTGGAGATGGGGCTTGCTCATCTTGGGGTCCACTAACACAGAATAAGGACTTCCCGATTCCCTTTTGTACACTTTGGTGGACAGGTCAAGTTCTTGGTTGGCACCATGATAAAAGGCAGATGGCACTGGAGCCCGACGGCTATCTTCTTGGGCCATCCCTGCTGCATGCACAGCGCAGCTTTCCACCCGCTCCTGGCGAGAGCTGGCTGCGTGGCTCATGGGGGAGCGGACCGATGCAGAACGCAGATCAGACTGTAGAGAAATAGCTTTAAAACAGGGTAATTATTAAGACTCAAATCTTTTTCCATCCACAAAGAATCACTCAAAAAAAAAAAAAAAAAAAAAAAGGTATTCCTGGAACCTGTGTGCAATTCTTCCAGTGTGGCAGCACCGAAGCGTAAGTCAGAAGGTTTGGTATTATGGCAAGAGCAGAGCGCTAGTGACTTTTCTTCTGAAGGGAGCTGCAATTGACTTGGAGCATCTTATCTACAAAGAAAAGCAAAGAGGAAAAAAAGGTCAGATACCATGATTTCCTTCTCGCAGCATGCACATACATCATACAACACAGCTGAAAATGATTCAACTCTTTACAGAGGCAATTCTTTATGCTGCTTAAATGGTTCGGTGTGGGCCATTATTTTACTGGGCTACTGGTTTACTAAACTCAACACAATTTTGTTAGAATGTACATTCTGAGATAGCAGCAGGAGTCTACCTGTCCAGTGCCCTGAGGATCCTTACAGCTTAGCACAGTGCCAAGCACTTAGGTGTTCAGTACGTATCTGATGACAAAATGAATATGTACTATTGCATGGCATTCATTGTGCTAGATGCTACAGGACACGCTGATATGACAGAATATATGGTCTCTGTCCACAGGGAGTTTATAGTCTTGTCATATAAACAGGTGTCCTAGGTGAAACACACAAGAGCTTTCTGCTGGCTGGCTTTGTTTTCAACATCAGTCACTACCATCCACCACAGTTAGGGCTCAAAGAACAAAGCTGGCTGTGAGCTAGGCACTGTGGACCAGGGAAATAAAACAGCTAGTTGACGTAAGAAGAGACAGAAGAGACAGAAAATGTCCGTGGCCTTAAATAATGTATAATCTCGGTAGGGATATTATTATAGATATTACTGGTTTCAGATTCATCAGAGTAATTTCAAAGTTGCTAAGTATTTTTAAGTTTGTTCCATGCATAGCTCACTAAATCCACTCGAGAGCCGGGGAATTTTTCATGTGTCAGTTGCACAGAAGTCTAATAAATTCTAAGAAACAGTAACCATCAGGTTGATATGGTTCCAAGAAAAATGAAACCATCCATTAAAAAAAAAAAAAGAGAGAGAAGGGCGCCTAAATTGCTTTGTGACACAGCTCACATTGCTGTTTAACCACCCACCTCATCCCTGAGTCATACGACTGTCACTGCAAGCACATACCCCGTCTAGCTGACGGAAGGAAACTAGCATTCGCTGAGGGCCTGCCATGTGCACCAGCAGGCAAAGGTGCTTCTCCTTATTCCTATTTAACAGCCACCACAAGACTCTGGGGGTGGTTTTTAAACTCATTTTTGATTCTTTTATCGAAGTGATCACTAAAAAAGAAAAGCACACATCGTTTGTCCAAGTCACATACACGGCAAGGTTTCTAACAAAAAGAGTAGCCCTCTGCCGACTCCATCCTATCTGATCCCGTAGCCTGGAAACGAAAATGTTCAACTACATTAGCTCCTCCTCCCCAGCATTTCCTTCCATATTTTTCTTTTTAAAGATTTTTATTTATTTATTTGACAGAGAGAGAGAAAGAGAGCACAAGCAGGGGGAGTGGCAGGCAGAGGGAGAGGGAGAAGCAGGCTCCCCGCTGAGCAGGGAGCCCGATGCGGGGCTCGATCCCAGGACCCTGGGATCATGACCTGAGCCGAAGGCAGACGCTTAACCGACTGAGCCACCCAGGCGCCCCTCCTTCCATATTTCTAAACATGATTATATTTCTATTTCTTGATTTTTTCATTTTAAGATGTTACTACTTGTCTCCCACTATAGTTTTTCTTACCTTATTGCTCACAATCCTCCCTCCAGCCTCCCGACACAGTTCTATCATAGCTTTTTCTTAAATCAATATTTATTCTTACATTATGATGACTCTACTATGTGGTCCACAACTACTCTGTCATTCCTCTGTTCCTATCTTCTGTTTTCTTTGTCCTTATGGATTTGTTCTTTTAAAAAAAGTGATTTTGGGATGCCTGTGTGGCTCAGTCGGTTGAGTGTCCAATTCTTGATTTTGGCTCGGGTCATGAGATCGAGCCCTGTGTCGGGCTCCGTGCTTTGCGTGGAGCCTGCTTGGGATTCTCTCTCTCTCTCCCGCTCCTGCCCTTCCCCCCACTGCCCCCCCCCCCACTTACAAAAAATAAATAAAAAATTTAAAAAAAATTTAAAAATAGGGACGCCTGGGTGGCTCAGTAGGTTAAGCGTCTGCCTTCGGCTCAGGTCATGATCCCGGGGTCCTGGGATCGAGCCCTGCGTCAGGCTCCCTGCTCAGCAGGGAGTCTGCTTCTCCCTCTGCCTGCCACTCCCCCTGCTTGTGCTCTCTCTGACAAATAAACAAAATCTTTTAAAAAAATTAAAAACTAAAAAATTAAAAAGTGATTTTACTTTCATTTCAGTGGAATTTCAGAAAGCCCTGGTGATAAATGCTGCCATGTTTTACTTGACATCTGTAAATGTATTTGTACTTGTTTGTATTTATAAATGAGGAAATTATGCCTCTAAGAGGCTAAATAATTTGTCTAAGATTACATATCTCTTAAATGACAGAAGCAGTGCTTGACCAGGCCTGCCTGACTCCACGGCTCATGGTCTATTTCTATTCTGGTAAATGACACTCCAAAATAACTTAAACTTGGTTGTCCCTATAACCACATATTTTGCACATATCAAAATTTCACACCTCATATTTTAAGTAGGACGATCTCAGTGGCTTTTAATTCTACTTAGCCTTATTTTGCATGTGCCAAAACTTCTGACCCATGGAAACTAATCTAAACTACTACAAATACCATTAAACTTACTCACATAATTATCTCAAATTAAGCAAGGGAGGAGAGATAGTAAAATTCAATTAACCAGCAACAGCTAGGAATTAAACAAAAAGCAGGAAGACAGAGAAAAATAATTGAGGGGAAATCCTCTGTGGTCATAATGAATGTGTTCTTCCCAAAGACCTCTGGGCTCTCAGCCTTCTGGGCTCGTGGCCGGACTGCAGGTCCTGACCCTGACCCCGCCCCCTCCCCTGCCGTGGGGTGGGGCCATGTGACTACTGCGGGAAGGTAGCGCCTCCTGAGTAGAAGTGGCATGCAGAAGGACAGGATATTTTCTAACCCATGAGACCCTCTAGATCTCTTTTCCCTCTGCCACAGGGACCACCAATCTTCAAGATGACAACTGCTGTCACTGCTATCCACCCAGGTCCTGGAGTGACGGAAATGATTTACAGGCTGCGCACGGTGCAGTGGATTTTCTCTTTCTTTTTCATTTAATTTTACACAGAGTGTGTTTTTAAAACCTCTGCGACCTTGTGTTGGTTAGTACTGTAGCATCATGCATAACCGGGCCTCTCCTAGCTGATACAGATGGAATCCAGAAGTGGGTGCTGCCTCATCCAGAAAACTCAAATATATGGCAAAGGCTTAGGAGCTGGTGAAAACGAGCAAGGAAACGGGTACAGGAGGCTAACAGGCAGCAGTGGGGACATTCTCGGTGACACTATCACCTATTTATCTCAGAAGATAGAGAACTCACAGCTCTAACAGGAAAATGGACTGGGAAGACAGTGTGTTGGTTGCTGTTGGCCGTATGTGACAAATAATTACATGAAAAGGATGAATTCAGAAAAGAACTGATTGGTTTATAATCAGGATTAAAGGAGTTCAGAAAGTCAGCGATTTGTAAGGCTGGAAGAAGCAGATGCTTAATAAAAACAGAGAAGGTCTTGAGCTACAAATGGTAACTAGAATTCAGTCTTGAGGCAGGATCAAGCCAAAGATGTGCCTCTACAACCCTGATAAAACCTCCTGATGGATTAAGGCGGTGCCCAGGAAAACAGCTTTTCTAAAAGAGACACCGGGAGGTCCTCTCACCAAAGCAGTTTCTTAGCGTATTTTGCTACAAAGCCTATTTCTCTAATGTGAATTAGTTCAAATACTATTAGTAAATGGGGAAATGATGTCCGTGTAACACCAAAGTCCTGTTGGTTAATATGAGATTTTCCCCTGCAAGTTAATGTTTAAAAGGATCAAGAGAAGGCTTTCTCACAATGAACAAGATAGCCTGAGCAATACACGAAGACCTTAAGAAAAAAGCTGAACATCCTACTTCTGTACCTTCCTTTAATCCAAGTAGTGGTTGGTTCACCTGCTTCGTGAACCACTAAGCTTTCCACTTTACATCTGGTGAGGTTGAGGGCATATGTTTCCCCTCCTGTATTTAAAGAAGTTTTCGATGGGGCCTCTGGGTGGCTCAGATGGTTAAGCGTCTGCCTTCGGCTCAGGTCATGGTCCCAGGGCCCTGGGATCAAGCCCCGCATCGGGCTCCCTGCTCGGTGGGGAGCCTGCTTCTCCCTCTGCCTGCCGCTCCCCCTGTTTGTGCTCTCTGTCAAATAAATAAATAAATAAATAAATAAATAAATAAATAAATCTTCAAAAAAATTTAAAAAAAGTTTTTGATCACCAAAGACTCCACATCTCATACGTCAAATTTTTAATTATAATGAAATTGGTCCCTATTGTAAGCGAATGTCTTCAAGACCCCAATCTCAGAGGAGGAAACAACCACCCAGGGGATTAAGCCTGGAAAGGTTCAACTGACTGATGCTGGGTGCGTATGCCAATGGAGATTTAGTATATTTATAATATATATTTAATATATTTATTTATTGTAATACATTTATTATAATTATTGTTGTTTTTACTAGTGTACTGGTTACAATGTTTCACAGATTTTGAGTGCCCTGCCCCAATCTGATTTTTTCCATAAGCCCCATTTATTTTAATGTATGACTTTGCAGAATCCAGGAAGGCCTATATGGCATTATAGCAGAAATACCTGTACTCAAAATCAAGTCAAGGAAGAAGTATGGGCCCATTAAGACAGACAGCTATGTAGCAAATTTAAGTATGATTAGGAAAGAACTGTGGCTGGGGCTAAGGCCCATGGAGCTGACTGGAAACTAATAAATAAAAAGCAAATTAAATTTTCGAGAGTTATACTGCCAAAAGAACCTCCAGACTGGGTTAAAAGAGACGGTGACTGTTCAAGACTTAAAGTGGTCTCTGGGTTCTCAAGCATCTATGGCAGGAAGTAGTTAGATTAGAAAGCTGTCCATTCCCCTAAGGGGGAATATTCTTCATTGTCCATTTCACATACAACCAAAGAAGATAACAGGAAAAGAAGAAAAGGGGGAAGCAAGCTAGGGAGGAAAGAAAACAGACAAGTGAGCTACTCCTAATGAGCCAAATTAGGGTCTATTCGAGAACATTCCCCAACCCTGAGGAGGCCCTCTCAATGACTGCTCAGAGTTCAGAATTTGCTACATATCTCCTATTCTTCCCCCTTTCAAATGGGAGTATTTTTATTTGCTGCTGATAGTCCTGATTGCATTTTGTATGTTGGGGCAGTGATCATGTGTCCATTTCTTTCAGAAGTCTCTGGACCGAGAAGAGCAACCTCTGGATCCAACATGGAGACTACCGGGCATCATCTCCTCACCGACAGACCACCAGTCATCATACCCTTGCGTCACTCAAGAGATCCTGGACTTTGATGCCATGACTGGAGAGGACCTTGGGGTTCCCTACCTTGCGGAGGGAGGGAGTATATTTTGCCTATGACCAGAAGGATGGCGCTGTTTATCAAGCGTTTTCGGCTGTCTCTCCGGCGAAGGCAAGCCGCACTGGCCGTCCCCGCCGTCGTCGTGCAGGACTACCTGACTAGTTCTGGCCATCATGTTGTGAAATAAGAGACGTGCATCACTGCAGAGCTATTGCATTTCATCGCTAACGAGAGACCCTCCAGGCCTCTTTCTCGTCTCCGGCATGGTGACCAGTAATGTACAAGAAGACGGTTGTTCCATCAACCTGCATCACGGAGTGACAGGAACAGAGTTTCTCTGCTGATTGATCATGGCCATGCAGGGGGAAAGAAAGCCTTCACTGATTTAAGCCACTGAGACTGGGGAGTGATTTGTTACAGCAGCATCACCTAGCTAATGTAGTTCTCTGTGAATATGTACATGGATCAGCTATCTCAGTCCTCAGCTAGACAGCACAGAAAAAATTACTAAGTGAAAAGGGCTGCATTCACAGGGGAAGTTAGAAAATAAGACTCTTCTTTCTTTTAAAAAATTACAGTTAGAGCGCTTTATTCTATTTTAAATGACGCACACATACATGCATTCCCATATAAACCTGAGACTGGTATCTCCCCATTATTACAGTAAGGGAAACTCACAAAAGCATCAATAAACCACACGGTCACAACAGAAGATGTAGTCTGTTCACTTTGAAACACACATAGGCTTTCTGCCCACATATTACTTTGTTCATTCGATTTTGGCACCTTTTCCCTTATCTCAGTTTTGATGATCATCTTCCTTTATTCTCCTTCCAGAAGATTTAAACTATCTCCTAAGAGCACAATTGAGTAACCTTTACAAAACCAAAAGCACGTTAGGGAAATTAGAACATTCCATGTTTCATTATCCAACTCTTAATGTGTATCCTCAGTTCTAACTTACTTATTACAAATCATCTTAACTTCATTTTTTAGAATACTCCCTAGGTGAATACATGGAGCTCTAAGAACCTGAAAGCAGACAGAAGCAGCAAATAAGAAATAACCCTCATTGATATTTAAAGCTGTTTAAATTCATCTCTCTTTGGTATTAAAACAAGTTCTTAGAGATCATTTTCTCCTGCTTCTTAAAATAAATTCCAAACTAAAGTGGGTCATTCCTTAGTGTCTTGCTATAATTAACATTACACAACTTAGGAAAATATGTGATATGTTTGTTAAAGGATATACAAATTGAGAAGCAACCAGTCCTGGCACTCTACGTGCTTGACCAGCTACTGCGAAGAAAATACAATCTTAAGAAAAAAATTAGGGGCGCCTGGGTGTCTCAGTTCGTTAAGCTTCTGACTTCAGCTCAGGTCGTGATCCCAGGGTCCTGGGGTTGAGCACGGCATCGGGCTCCTTGCTGAGCAGGGAGTCTGCTTCTCCCTCCCTCTCCCTCTGTCCCTCCCTCCGCTCATGCTCTCTCTCTAATTAATAAATAAAATCTTTAAAATAAATAAATAAATCTTAAAAAAAGAAAGAATTAGAAAATATAATAGCATATTATAGATAGTAAAGTACAACTTCCAGAATGCGCTTCTTTCTCATGCCATTTTTTTCCCAAGTGGACTGCAAAATAAGTTTACACAGTCTTCAAAAATGTTTATTTACATTTAGTCTTAAAAGAAAAATAACTTTGTTCCCCAAAACGTTTTAACAGTTAATTTTTGAAAAATCCAACAGTTTTCTTTCTATTAAAATATGTACCTATACATCCTCCTCCTATGTTAAAAAGATTCTATTTGGGGCGAGTCTTTTCAAGTTGAAAGGGCAACTCTGTAAAGTGTATCACTCTGCCACCTATGCTTATCCCACCTGCAGAACCACTTCCATCAGCCCATTTCCAAAGCTTGAACTACCCATGCACTGCCAGACCGTGGTCCTGCTGAGTGCAGAGGTTTCTAAAGCGTACAACTATCCATGAGGATCAGGCCAGAAGTACAACTATCAAGAAATGGAAAGGAGCAAGGAGGGAAAGAGGAGTGCATATCAGCAAAATTCATCCCCAAAAAAAGATCCACTAGGAAGAATGGGCAGGATGACAGTCGGGTCTGTGATAATAATGGTCTGATAGTTTACTCAAAGCTTATGGCTTTTGCAGAAGGCTACTCACTTCTTTCTTATTAGGAAAGTATGTTAGTGACACATTTGCCAAGTAACAACTAATCTCAAAGTCTTTGGACAGTCACATAACTATTTAACAACTACTATTCACTTGAGTAAAAAAAAAAAAAAGTAGAAATCTGAAAGTTTAGAAGAGAAAAATCACATCTAGTTGGGAGAAATCAGGAAAAGTCGCTAAGGACAGTGTATTTATTTCAGCAAAGATTGAAGGGCAGATATATATATATGTATATTATATTACATGTAATAAAACAAACACAATTAAGCAAGATAAAATAAATTAAAAATAAGTAAAAAAATTGAAGTAGGAAAGATGATACTGGGAATTAGGATAAAATAAAAGCACAAACCATTTTATACTAAATAATCTATCAGTACTGACAAAAATAAAAATTTAAATATCTGAATTATAATTTTAAAAACTTTTTTACAAGAATGTGTTCCTTATGAAATAATTATTTCATTTCCCTACCCGGTAATTAAGTTGAGTTTAAAACTCATGTCCACACTAAAAGCTTAATTTTTTTTAACATTTATTTATTTGAGAGAGAGAATGAGAGAGAGTGTGTGAGTGGGGGAAAGGGGCAGAGGGAAAGGGAGAGAGAGAATCCTCAAGCAGACTCCATGTAGAGCGCAGAGCCCGACCCAGGGCTGGATCCCAGGACCCTGAGATCATGACCTGAGCTGAAATCAATAGCTGACCGCTTAACCAACTGAGCCACCCAGGTGCTCCTAATTTTTTTTTTTTAAGATTTTATTTATTTATTTGAGAGAGATAGAGAGAGCACAAGCAGGCGGAGAGGGAGTGGGAGAGGGAGAAGCAGACTCCCTGCTGAGCAGAGAGCCCAATGTGGGGCTTGATCCCAGGACCCTGGGATCATGATCTGAGCCGAAGGCAGATGCTTAACCAACTGAGCCACCCAGGCACCCCTAATTTTTTTCTTAATACAGTAGGTTCTACTTGTCTGAAATGAATGAAATCTTACTGTGTCCTTGTCTTTTTCTTAAAAAGAACCTCTAAGAGTAAAACAACCTTCAAGATACAATGGAAATCTGACTACTTAAGATCCTAAACCGCTACGTAATTTTAACAAGTACAGTAAGGATCATTCAGACCTCTCTGATCTTGTTCTTTTATATAAAACAAGCTATATTATTATGGCAAAGAATGTGTGACCAAACAGGCTTAATGATGGGACCAATAACAATAGTTTATTTTTAACACGAGCTTTGGTACTGTCAACCCTGAAATTTTACCAATCTATCCCTCAGCCACCTTGAAATGTGGGGGCCAAGAAAACAAACTGCACAGCTGAAAGCTCGGGGAACTGTACTCTCTGACTGACCAAGTGTATATGGTAGTGGTGATAATAACCTGCGTTTATAAGCTGTTTTTCAGTTTGCACAGAGCACATTTATCATACATCTGTTAAACATGTATTCGGCATTGTAGAAGCTGGAGCCATCAAGGTGTTCAAAGGTCTAACTAGGGAGGCAGACACGAAAACCAGTAATCACAGTACAACGTAATAAGGACAACTACAAAAGACAGCACAGCCCAGGGGTGAAGAGCCCACACTGAAGCCTGACCACCTGCACTGGAAACCTGGCTCTGACACATACTAGAGCTAGGTGGCCTTGGGAGAATTATTTAACCTCTCTACGTCTCATTTTCTGCATCTGTAAAATGGGGATAATAGTTGTGTCTACCTCATGGTGTGTTACCGGGATTAAATGAGTTAAGTATAGATGCTTACAGAGCACTGCTGTAAGTGTTTCTTGAATGAACACACTCACCTCTACATATAAGGTACAGAGACAGCACAGAAAATGGAGGTGATTAACTGCTGTAAAAGGTGGTGGACCCGGCAGAGGAAGTTTCAGAGATGAGACAAAACTGGAGCTGGTTTTGAAGGACAAGCAGAAGTCGGAGAGATGGAGAAGGGAAGCAGGCAAGTTGCATGCAAGAAACTCAACATGAACAAGACAGGAATGAAACCACACAGGGTTTTGTTTGTAAGCATCACTGCCCTACAATGACTTGGGACTGTTGTTCCTATTTCACAGCTGAGGCTCAGTTTAATAACTTTCCCCCTGTCATTGCTTGTTAAGTGATGGAGTAAGGACTGGAATTCTTGTTTTCTAACTCCTTGTCCCAGTTTACCAACCATCTCCTATTGAGCTAACATGGTAGATAACAATTACTTCAAAAGATGTATTTAGGCCTTGAACAAAAAAATATCTCTAATGACACAAAGTAAAAAATAAAATTCTAGACTAGTATTCAAGGGTCTAAGGTTTTAACCTTAGCTAGTGAATGCCCACCTCCCTCCACAACGCCTTGAATGTTGGATTAATTCACATGGAGGGCGCCTGGGTGACGCAGTCAGTTAAGCATCTGACTTCGGCTCAGCTCATGATCTTGGGGTCCTAGGATCGAGCCCTGCATAGGGCTCTGTGATCAGCGAGGAGCCAGCTTATCCCCTCTGCCTCTGCCCCTGCTCTCCTCGCTCTCTCTCTCAAATAAATAAATAAGAAATCTTTGGGCGCCTGGGTGGCTTAGTCGTTAAGCGTCCGCCTTCGGCTCAGGTCATGATCCCAGGGTCCTGGGATCGAGCCCCACGTCAGGCTCCCTGCTCGGCGGGAGGCCTGCTGCTCCCTCTCCCACTCCCCCTGCTGTGTTCCCTCTCTCGCTGTGTCTCTCTCTAATAAATAAAATCTTTAAAAAAAAAAAATCTTAAAAAAAAAATTCACAGATACATTTCAGTTTTCAGAGTGACTCATCCGCACTTTGTGTGTTTCAGTTCATCTTCTTCCAACAAAATTGTTAGGTTTTCAATGGATGAAACCTAAATAAATCTGTGGACTTTAAACTTGATGTGTAAAGTGCAAGTTACAGATACAAACTTTACAGTGAAAAAAGTGTGTCACAAGATCTGTAGCATACTATAAATGTCCTTCATTTCCAAGGGTGAGCACAAAATCAACCTGGGTTGCACGAGAAACCCTACCAACACAACATGTGGGAGTCAACTTTACAACAAGCAAAACCTCAAATGACACACATCACTGTGCCATATTTTAGATAAATATTGTAAAATGTTCTCAGATGCCTATATTTCATATAGTTGAAAAATACAACCAATTTTAATGCAATCTCACCTAATACAATTTCATACATCAATTATTTTTTAAGCAGTCCATCTAATCTATTATCTGTAAGAAATGGAACTGAGAAATGCCTGTCACCTTCAGTTTTAGACAAAGCTTTTGTAAAAATAAAATTCCACTGTAGTTTTTTTACACACGCATTTAAATGAGACTGCCATTGTGTTTCCTCAGTAATACGCAGGAGAAGCTAGGAGAAAGAGGACAAAGAAGAGGTGCTCCTCCTAAGGTACTACCTAATTACCTTCAAGCATCAACAGTCCCCACATTTCCATAGAAGACAATAAAAATGAGTATGCATTACTCATCACAATGGCTTAAGCAACCTCAACTTTCACCCCTAACCCCCTAGGGCCAAAGAAGAAATAAAATACTAAGTAGGCTACACTGCAGGACCTGGATAATCACATGGTATATTCAGAACATCTTTCCATTATTCAATTCACAGACATCATCTACAGACAGGAGAATGTAATTTAAACAAAGGAGTTCTTTTTAAAAGAAGAGTAAGAATTTTGTATTACTGCTATCTTTTCCATTAAAAGTCTGACTAAGTCCTGACTACAGGAATGCTCAAATGAAATTCTATGCCCTTAAACGGTCAGAACATACCCACAAGATACATAATCTTGGAAAGTCTCAGTCTGGCCTTGACCAAAGTTGCTTTATGGAATGCAACTAGTTAATGCACTAGTCTGTTTTCAAAATGGCTACCTGTGTGAGTACCCTGATCATTATTAACTGATATCCTGCTCATTAGCTTTATTAAGAAAAATTAGAGACTTTAAAGGCCTTGTGAATCTTTCTTCACACTGTGGCTATGATGAGAGGCTTATCTATATGTCAAATGAAGAGATCATCATGAACTTGAATGAAAAACTCATTCAGAAAATGAAAATAACTGAGAAAGGCCCTCATTACATTCTTACATTTACAGAAATAAAAATCACAAATATTTCAGACATGTAAACAATATCAGAAAATGCTAGAATTTACACATTAGACCTACCAAAAGACAAAGGACTGTTACTGTTTTCTAATTAACAGAAAATATTTTACACTTCAAAAATTAACACTTGTGGGGCGCCTGGATGGCTCACTCGGTTAAGCTTCTGACTTTGGCTCACATCATGATCCCAGAGTCCTGGGATCAAGCCCTGAGTCTGGCTCCCTGCTCAGCAGGGAGTCAGCAGAGAGTGTGCTGCTCCCTCTCCCTCGGCCCCTCCTCCTGCTCGTGCTCTGTCTCTCAAATAAATAAATAAAATCTTTTAAAAAAATTAATACTTGGAAAAAAAAGTTTAACAGAAATAGTCTTCAATCAGCAGGTATAAACAAATAGTCTAAAACAAAAATATTTGACAGCAGATGAGAAGGTTTAACCCAAACCATAACATACCCAAAACATGGCCAATGGGAAAAAACAAATGATAACATACCACCTGCCTTTTCCTTCCCATAGGTAGTATGTTACTCTTCTTAGCAGCAATTCTTGAACTTTTGAGAATCTTTGGAAAATTAAAAATCTTCTCCCCCAGAAAAATGAACATACAAAAATTTATATGCAATTTCAAGGAGTTTGCCCATTTCCAGAAACCCGTCCATGGAACCCCTAGGGATCCAAAAACCCCAAGCTAAGACTCATATCAGAGAGAAGATTTTACTTCTCCTTATTTGTAATGTATATTTAGATTAGGTTTATAAATTAATTTTTTCTCCTCTTCCTACCCTCCTTCCTCTCAATCTCTACAGCATATCCATGATCATAAGTGAATTAACAGTTGAATGAAAGAACAGTGACGAGTAACATTAAATGTAAAATAAAAGATCTTGTATGAACCCCAATATACTACTTATCCAGGTATATGACTTTGGACAAGGCAATTGATCGCACCCAGTTTCACCCTGTAAAACCAGAATAATAGTACCCACAATGATAGAATCTGATAACAGGCAAAGCTCCCAGTAGGTCTGGGGGAGGGGTTCACTGCTGGCTCCTTTCTCCTTCTTAATTGAGAAACTCTTAAAGAAGTTACAAATTATGGGTGGCAAAGGAGAGATTTATGTAATTTTAGAGTTTGCTGCACACATTTTTCCACAGTGAACATGAGGTAATGAAGATGAAAAAAGGCAAAAGATAGGGAAGGGAAAATAAGTTTGAAAAATGAAATGGGCGGAGTGCCCTGGTGGCTCAGTTGGTTAAGCGTCCAACTCTTGATTTCGGCTCAAGTCATGATCTCAGGGTGGTGAGATCAAGCCCGGCATCGGGCTCCACACTGAGCGTGGAGCCTAATTAAAATTCTCTCTCTCCCTCTCCCTCTGCCCCCCACTCATTCACTCTCTCTCTCTCCCTCCCTATAAATAAATATATATAGAATGAAATGGGCTAAACAGACATATGAAAAGATGCTCATCATTCATCATCAGGGAAATGCAAATCAAAACCACAATGAGATACCACCTCACACCTGTCAGAAGGGCTAAAACCAAAAACACAAGAAACAACAAATGTTGGCGACGATGTGGAGAAAAAGGAACCCTCGTGCACTGTTGATGGGAATACGAACTGGTGCAGCCACTGTGGAAAACAGCTTGACAGTTCCTCAAAAATGTTAAACACAGAGTTACCATATGACCCAGCAATTTCACTCTTAGGTATATGCTCAAGAGAAGTGAAAATAAATGTTCATACAAAAACTTGTTCATAGCATTACTCATAATGGCCCCAAAGTGGAAACCATCCTAATATACATGAACGGACAAATGCATGAATAAAATGTTATCCATACAATGGAATATTATCAGTCAAAAAGAAGGAATGAAGTACTGATACAGAGTACAACATGGATGGATCCTGAAAACATTACGCTAAGTGAAAAAAGCCAGACCCAAAAGGCTACACGTTGTACAATTCCATTTATATGAAGTGGTCAGAATAAGCAAATCCCTGGAGACAGAAAGTAAATTAGTGACTGACAGGAGCTGGGGGTAGGCAGGAGAGGACTGCTAATGGGTTCCAGGTTTCTTTTCGGGGGATGAAAATATTTTGGAACTAGATACTGGTGATGGTTGCACAACCTTGTGAATATACTAAAAACCACGGAGCTGTACATTTTTTAAATGGTGAATTATGTGGTTGATGAATTCTATCTCAACAAAAGGGGGAAAATGAAATAGGCTATCTGGACACTAACAGTGTCAAGGTGGTCTGAAAAAATATTATCTGAAAATTACGATAGTTTACATAAAAATGACACTACTGGATGGCGAGGCAGGCCAGAAACTAAGAGCTGGGCTCTAACAGCAGGGACGCGGTGACCCGGAACGAACGGCGACCACACCCTGCCCCACGAGTTGGGCTCTGCTGCACTCTTCCGCTCCGCTGGGCAGGCGACTTCACCTTGCCAGTTAAGGGGTTCCCTTCCAGCACTGACATTTACTGTTTGTGTTATTTGTTTCCCTTCTTTTGCCTAATCCATCTGGTCACCCAACCTTTTCAACAGGAAGGGATGTCACACCCGCCCCCTCCACCCCCAACTCCCCCACCAGATTCCCACCGAGCACTACTTTTACAATATTGTCTCAGAATTTGCATTTAGATCATACTTTTTTATTTCTTACTAACCAAACATAAAAAAAAAAAAACCCAGCCATTTAACTTTTTGGTTAAACTGTCCAGCTTTACTATAATTTCCTTTTGACTTTTGAACATTAAAATTAGCTTACTGGGGTGCCTGGGTGGCTCAGTCGGCTAAGCATCTGCCTTCGGCTCAGGTCATGATCTCAGGGTCCTGGGATTGAGCCCCGCATCGGGCTCCCTGCTCAGGGGGAGCCTGCTTCTCCCTCTCCCTCTGCACCTCCCCCCAACTCATGCTCACTCTCTCTCTCAAATAAATAAATAAAATCTTTAAAATTAGCTCATGAATCTCAGGTTGGGGATGCCTGGGTTAAGGGAATATATTATGTATGGTCTTGAAATAAGTATGATACAAATGAGATCAAGCCCACAACCTTACCCATGGTATAGGTTAGGTTTTTCCAAAAACAGTTTTTCCAAAACTGGGTCCACCACACTTTCTCAGGGTAGAGAGACATGACCACACTTAACACCATTCCTTGGATGATTCTACTCAGTCCTTTGCCTTAGCAAGAAAGCATTTAAGGCAAGATGCCCAACAGGATGTGGAAGAAATCCATGAAGCCTCAGATACTGGCCAATATCCACTACTGCCTTTTCTTTTTTTTAATGGTCCTTAAAAAAAAAAAAAATATGTTGCAGGCTGAATGAAATAAAACCAGGTGACCATGCCACACCTATGTCAAAATTAAAGGCAAAAGTGATGGCATAGAGCACAACTTTATTCAGTAGAGGTGTTCTATACTGGATGCTGGCAAATGGACCCAATGGATCCTCTCTCCCTTTTGGGAAGTAGAGCTGAGCACAGAAGAGAAGTGGATGACCAGGGTTGGGGTTATGAATCTCACAAGACAGTGAATTACAGTTATGAATCTCACAAGACAGTATATTCAGCATCTCACAGTCTTGGAAGTGATGGGACTCTGTTTACTAAAACAGTTACTCAAACACAAGGTTTATTTATGAATGCCCAGATCTCCTTTTTTTCCTCCAAAGAGAGGAATAGCTTTTTGATTTTTCTTCTGATTATAAAAGTGACATCTATACTTAAAAAGGGTTTATACATTAAGCATTTTTTAAAAGATTTATTTATTTGAGAGAAAGAGAGTTGGGGGGAGGGGCAGACGGAGAGAGAGTCTTAAGCCCACTCGGTGCTGACCGTGGAGCCCCATGCAGAGCTTGATCTCACGACCCTGAGATCACGACCTGAGCGGAAACCAAGAGGGGGACGCTTAACCGACTGCGCCGCCCAGGCGCCCCCATGAAGCATTTTCTGTCCAATTCTCACACTCTACTTTTTATTCATAAGCTTTGACTATCGTCTACATACAAAGCACCAAGAATCTAATATATGGAGAAGATATTAATTACTCATTCCTTCAAATAATTACTGTGTTGGCTCTAATCTTCACAAGCTTAAAGTGTGTTTGGAGAGCAAGCGACTATACAGAAAAAATAAGTCGCAATTGCCAAATAAAACAAATGCTATTTCTTTTAAAGGTGCCATATAATTATTTAAAAGGGCAAGAAAGATGTCGGATGCACAGGCTATGGAAGGCCCTGTGCAGGGCATGAGATCTGAGCTAGGCCCTGACAAATGGGAGGGATCTGAAAAGGCAGAGAGGAAACGAAAAGACAGGTGGAGGAGAGGGCTGTGTGAGTAGAGGTGTCATCAGGAATAAGCACAGTATCTTCTGGGGCTGATGAAGACAAAGGCCCAGCCAAAGGAGTCTGGCCGGCGATTAGGAGGTGGTAACGTTGTAAATACAGAGTAGGGACAGAAAATGGAGGGTTCTGATTGCAGGGCTGAGAAATACATGCAACACCAAAGGTGGCAGAGAGGCAAAAAAGGAGAAGTCAACAGAATTTGCTTATTAGATGTGATGGATAAAGGAAGAACTAGATCAAAGATGATATACACAATTTAAATTTCCATTCCTACAGCTGAGAGGAAAACACAGGTGGGAGAGGCAAAACAAAAAATATAATAAATAAGACAATCAGCTTCAAATTCAAAGAGAGTACCTCTTTTGCACAGTGACTAGAGAACCCTTTTGCTAAATACTGCTAAAATTCCTTTACAGTGACAACCACTACCGAAAAATTAAGGCCAAACCTCCTTCGAGGTTAGACCCCTCACCTTACCCTCTCTAATCTCATTTCCCTCCACATCCCCCCACAAATCCTATGCAACAGCTTTAGGGTCTACTCAGTGTTTCCTGAGCATCCTCGAATTTCTCTATGCCAGTCATCAGTGTATCCTGCCCCATCTGCCAAGAATGCCCTTATCCCCTCCCTAACAAGTGAACCTCGCTAATTTTTCAATATTCAGTTCAAGCACTACTTATTCTTTCTGAAATTCCCCAGCCCCATCACTTCTCCTGTATTTGTAACTACTACCTCTAGTATCATTATTCATTCTATTTTGTATAAAAATTGTTTACATGTCCATATTCCCATTGCCAGTGATTGGTGTAGGGGTGGGCCCATGACCAAGTTTTGGTTAGTGAGATTTATGTGGAAGTCAGCTGGGAGGCTTCTGAGAAAGATTTCCAAACACTTTAAAAGCAAAATAAAGCAATAACCACCCCCTGCTGGATGTCCTCTTGTCTGGGCATGATGCCTTGAATGGAGGGGCCCATCTTGCACACATGATGGGAGATGGCCAAAGGACAAAGGAGACATCTCCAAGATGGCAGAGTAGAAAGGTGGAAAGAACATGGGTCCTTAATGATGTCACTAAACCAGACTTAAACCAATCCTAGACTGAGGCATCTGTTACTTGTAATGATACATTTTCTCTATTTTAACATTATTTTGAGTTGGATTTCCTATCAGTTGAAACTCCAAGCATCCTACTAGATACAGTCACGTTTAAGATGCAAACCAGACTTCTAAATACCGATGCCAAGTAGTCAGTTGGCTAGAAGTGTGGAGATCAAGGGGGAGTCAGGCCTGGAGGTGAATATTTAGGAGACATTGGCAAACAGAAAGAATTTAAATTTGGGGGCTGGGAAGACAGGATAAAGAAAGAAAAGAAAGCTTTGGGGCACCCTCAGGGCAGAGGAGAAAGAGCCAACAAAGAAGAACAGAGAAATGAACACAGAGGTAAAAGGAAACACTAAACTGCCGGCACAGAAGCCAGGACATAAACACATTTTCTCAAGAAAGAAGAACTGATCAACTGTAGCAAATGCTGCTAAAACCCTGAGTAAGACAGAGAAAATTGACCACTGAATTTAGTGGCTGAATCATTCCCTAACCTGAAGGCCCCCTTGGCCTTCGGTGAGCCTCCTGTTCCCTGAAAAAACAGCAGTCTTTAGTTAATTAGTATACTGGCTCAGGGCTCAGACTTGGGCTGGGTTCTTGAGCTCTCACTCCCTAGCTGTGGGGCCTTCTCAACCAGCTAGCGAGGGTGTGACCAGGAGGGAATGGAAGCTGAGGAACAGAAGCTGGAGTCGGAGTCAAAACAGGGAAAAGGTTTGAGTTTGGTTTTGAAAGATGAGAGAGACCTGGATGTGTTTGAATGCTGATGGGAAGGAACACCTCTTAGCACAAAGAATCCATTACATGAAAACATTGTGCAATTCATTATACTGGGAGGTTGGATCGTTAAGCTTTTAAAACATTGTATATAGGAGAAAAAGTATGATAAAGCCACAATCTTAAACTCCACCTCATTTCAGAACCTATCAACCCAAAGAAATAAGATGGTACGTTACAAAAAGTAGTAACAGTAAACAGTAAATGGAAAGCGCCTAATTTTCTCTTGGTTATACTATAAAGATGGTTCTAACATTAAAACACAAAGTACTAAATCGCAAAAGTCCAGATATCAAAAGCGAAGGAAATCTATTATACAGCTACCTAAAACCATTTGGAATACCCTCCTAAAACACTGTCAGTCTTCAATACTTTCTCAAATCTTAAGTATTTTTTTCTTTTGGTCTTACTGAAGAAATGTGTTGTCTGGAGATAAGCTTTCTATAAACTTATGTACAACAACCACATAAGAAAATATTAAAACATTTTATGTTCACTTCAGGAAATTCTAAAATTTAAAACCACTCCAAGTTAAAATATGACCACTTCAAAGAATAAGGGATAATCTCAAAGTTAAGACCAAAACAGCTTTTGATACAAACCACTGCATGTTACAGAAACAGTAACCTAGTTTCATTTTGAGTATAGTGTTTGTTGCCCTCAAGGTACCTGCAACTTTCGAGCAAGTTTTTTTCATTAAATGCCAGATAACAGGTAAAGCATGGGGGCGGGGGGAGCGTGGAAATTTTAATACATCTTCATGCAACAACTCATCTTAACTCTTCAGGTTAAGGAAAGAAAGGCCCAATCCTTATGAACACACACACACACACACACACACACACACGCACCATACTGACAAACCTGTTACTGGTGACATAACACCGAAATTTTAACTCCAGGCTAACCTACAGAACATGTAGCAATTTAACAATCTGCTTGTTAGGAGGAAAAAAAAAAACCCTCAGCATCACGCAAAATTATTCTATTTGTAGTAGGCCCAACAGCTGGTCAGTAATAACCTGAGCAGGAAAAGCTGACGGAAGACATTCAAATACAAAAGTTATTTTTCCACATAGAATTCTTAATTACATTTTCCCCAAATACGGTTCTCTATAGTGAATTGTGAATGTGCATGTTTCAGTAAGACAAAATCCCAAACATCCAGGTTTCTGAATGAACAACCTGTTTTAAGACACTATCTGCTCATAAACTCCAGAGAAGTTACTTTTAGGGTATGAAATAAATTAATTAGTAACAATACACACTTTAGAGATTTATATTTCAACTGCACTGGAATGTCTAAAAAAATGAGCCTATGAACAGCAAAGGCACCGAGCTCAAGAGGAAGTGAACAGACTCCTGGCTTGCAGACAAATGAGTAGGTGGAGGAAACATTTATGTGGGGAGGATGATTTTTATATAATGTTTCTTAATCTAAGGAAAACCACAGCTCTTCACAATATATGTGCTATAAATAGATGTAATAAAAAACCTGAATAAGTATTTATTTGCTTGCTTGTTTTGTTTTTTAAATAACTTTTGTCATTACTCAAATCCAGTCAGTGGTCAAGAAAACCAAGCCAACATGACCAAGCAGGTTGCCCAGTCAGAGGCCTGAGGACATATGACTAAATTTAATTTCCCTTCGTCTATTTATGTTGGAGAAAAGATTTCAGTCAGTAATGTGGACTCTGACTCCACATATACTTCCCTTACCACAATCAAAGAATTTTCAAAGTAGTTCACATCAATGCAAATTTTCTATCACTACTTTTGGCAATATCTTTAAGAAATGTGGCTAGAGCGACCAAAGATAGTTCTGATCACAGAAACATTTTTCAAGTAATCACTCTCTCCTTCCTCAGCTCCTCCCCGCTAAAAAACCACATTTATCTAAGAGTCACAAAGTTCCTGTCAGATAAGTACTAGTCTCTTTTATAAATGGAGGAAACTAAGGCCCACTGGCTAAAAGGTGAGTCAGAGGGATTCTGAAAGAAAGAGCAAGAACTAGTTGAATATATAACTGCTATGCTCTTTTCTCCCTTAAAATCCAACCAGAAGACAGATGACTTTGTTTTTTTTTTCTGGAAGTGGAGGGGAGAGGTGGTGGTAAGGAGATTATCTAGATTTTCTCATATTTTTATAATGAACATATATTTCTATAATAAACAAAACATCTAATTGTGCTAAATTATAAACTAAAAAAATAAATGAATTCATCATACCCATTCAGATTCAATATACAGGTCATTTAGATGCAAGTGTTAATGAAAGAAAGTTGGAAAAAAAGTGCAATCATAATTTAAGCACAAAAAACACTTAAAATCTACACCAAGCCTCCAAATATCAGCAGGCTCTTAGTCAACAAATACTTATTGAGCACCAATAATATGTGAGGTGCCACAGACATTATTGTGAACGTAATAGATACAATCCCTGGTCTCAGGAGGCTTATGGATATTGTCAATTAGTTTATAAGTAGGGTGAGCATATGTTCTACTTTGCTGGGCAAAGTCGTGGTTTATACCTGTTTCTCCCAAAGTAATTATTAAGAATGCCCCTCTCACGTATCTCCCAGTCTGGACAATAAATTATATGGTTACCTACTCATGCAAAAACAAACTACTCTTCCCACAGGGTAACATGTTTGTAAAATATATATCATTTCAAGGCTTTATCTTTCTTTTTAAATTCATTTATTCCTTTTTATTACACATTAAATTTTCTTAAATTATAAAAAGTTACTTATTTTATTTTTTAAAGATTTCATTTATTTATTTGATAGAGAGATAGCACAAGTAGGCAGAGTGGCAGGGAGAGGGAGAAGGAGAAGAAGGCTCTCCGATGAGCAGGGAGCCCGATGCGGGGCTTGATCCCAGGACCCTGGGATCATGACCTGAGCCGAAGGCAGCCGCTTAACTGACTGAGCCACCCAGGCGCCCCAAAAAGTTACTTATTTTAGATATTATCTCACTTTGCTATATGTACTTGTTATACAATGAAATCAAAGACTGGCTTTAATTGAGTAAGAGGAAATCAAAATCTGATTTTATCACACCAAAAAACGTATACAAATAAATCAAATGAATAAAAAAACCAAAAACTTTAAAGACTATGAACCCCTGAGGGCAGGTAGTTCTTTTCAAAATACTACTTCAACATTCTAACCTGTGTTTAGCTCAGTACTGAGAATGTATTGTGGTTTTCAGATATTTCCTATTAAAAGGAAAGAGGACAGAAAATGTATAAGATGAGTCTGGAACATCTTGTCATAATGGAAAGCAAGGAAGCTATCAAAGACTACGAGGGCTGTTTCAAAAGACTCAGGGGGCGTCTGGGTGGTTCAGTCAGTGGACTGGCTGAGCGTCTGACTCTTGATCTCAGCTCAGGTCTTGATCTCAGGGTGGTGAGTTCAAGCCCCACGTTGGGCTCCGCACTGGGCATGGAGACTACTTAAAAAAATAAATAATAAAAATAAAATAAAATAAAATGCAACTCTGTGACACTGAACATTAAAAAACAAAACAAAACAAAAAAGACGCAGGAGCCAGCCTGATAAGCTCCTAATGGACAAAGATAGAACAACTGAGTATCAACAAGGATTAACAACAGCACTGGACTGAAACACATCAAATATGCTTAAATCCATTGGTTATCTTTAGCGGATACTAAAAGAACCAACTCATTCTTTTGAAAACTGGTAAATGAAGGGCAAGAATCAAGCATTTAGTCTGCCGCTCCTATCAGATCTATACCTTAAAGAAACTAAATACCTGTTGAGGGGAAATTTCTTTTTATAGAGGTATTCCAGCTAATAGTTGAAGAAGAAATTATAGCATTTGATATTATTTTGCAACCCCTAATGAGTAGATATAGGAAAAGATCATCACTGGCTGATTAACAGTACCAAAAAAGAAACAACCAACACTATATGTCTCCGGGTAGAATTGTATGCCGGCACCTATTGAACAGTCTTCCCCTGACATCCACAAGAAAAACTGAACCTCAGTCTGATCAAGCTTGTAGATCTAAAAACCAACCAATTTATAAAAAATAAAAGGGACTGAGGAACATGTTAAATGACACCACATGGATACAATCGGCAAAATCCAGACTATGAGAAATTATACAACAAATGATCCGGATTCTTCAACTAAAACTGCAAGAAAAAAAAAAAAGAGAAGGAAGGAAGGAGCACCCACAGATTAAAGAGACTTAACAGGCATATTAACTATTCATTCTTCTTTGGACTCTAATTCAACATTCTAGCCAGTGTCTGTCGAAAAAACAAACTGAAAAAACAATTATGAGTTCACTGGGAAATATAAACACTGATTGAATACTTAATGATGTTCAGGAAGTTTTTTAGTGTATTAACAGTATTGCAGTTGTCTTATAAAGAAAGAATTCTTATTATTTATAAAGAATATGATATGATGTCTAGAATTTTTTTTAAGTAATTTCTACACCCAGCATGGGGCTCGAACTCACAACCCAGAGATCATGAGTCAGATGCTCTACCAACTAAGCCAGCTAGGTGCCCCTAGAATTGCTTCAAAGTAATTGGAGAGGGGAGTGTAGTGAGGGTGGATATATATGAAACAGACTGGCCATGGGAAATGGGCATATTAGGTTTGTCACACTTTTTATTTTTTATTACTTTTTTAAGATTTTATTTATTTATTTGAGAGAGAGAATGAGAGAGAGAAAGAAAGAGAGCACAAGAGGGGGAAGGGTCAGAGGGAGAAGTGGGCTCCCTGATGTGGGACTCGATCCCGGGACTCCAGGATCATGACCTGAGCCGAAGGCAGTCGCTTAACCAACTGAGCCACCCAGGCGCCCGACACTTTTTATTTTTTATATTTGAGAATTTCTATAATATAAATATAAAAAGGCTTTCTTTTCAAAAGCAGCATTATCTCCTTTGAAAGACCAAAAACAGTATCACAATTTAGAAACATAATAGGACCCTAACCTGACATTGGAGAAAAAAACATTCTAACAACTACAATTAAATCTAAGTTAACTTTTTGCTATGACTAAGGAATTAGAGAGCAAGTAAAATATAGTGTGAGAATCCCTTCATACTAGGACTACTGTATATTTTATACAACTTAAACTCGTATCTCTAAAAACTGTAACGCAGGCAATATGGTACATTTCTGATTTAATAAAATTTTGATACCATATATGCTCACACATAATGATCACACATAAAGGAAAAATTAAACATGTTAGAAGTGAAACAATTCACCTAGGAAGGTCACCACTCAGTCAAGATTAGAATCCAACCTTCTGGACAGTAGCCACCACTATATTTTGCTTTGAATTTTCCAAGGACAGAATAAAACCAAGCCCCAAACTATGTCCTTCTGTGGAACTAAGCAGATCCGGCTGCAGGTGAGGCTGCAGATCCATATCGCTCAAGTGCACAACCAGTGTTTCCGCAGGAACTGGCATTCAAGCTGCTTTCTATGTGTTCTCGAGCTGATACATTACACAGCGGGTTCTGCCACCTTTGTATACACAGGTCCACCTAAGAGACTGTTAGGCAAACACAGAACACACACATTTACAGACACACAGGCACGAGCAGAAGATCATTCCATATGGGTTTCTAAATTTGCCACACTGGGGGCGCCTGGGTGGCTCAGTTGGTTAAGCGACTGCCTTCGGCTCAGGTCATGATTCTGGAGTCCCAGGATCAAGTCCCACATCGGGCTCCCTGCTCAGCGGGGGGTCTGCTTCTCCCTCTGACCCTCTTCCCTCTCGTGCTCTCTCTCATTCTCTCTCTCAAATAAATAAATAAAATCTTAAAAAATAAATAAATAAATAAATAAATAAATTTGCCACACTGTGAGATGACCGGGATTCTCTTCTTATTCAGTACTGTGGTGGTGGCATTACTGTGAGCACAACGGTTTGAAGCGTTTCACTGCACAAAAATCGGACGTAAGCACAGGTGATAACCACAGTTCTCACTGTTGAATAAAAACCCACCTTCCTCCCTTCCTGGTTTGCTCCCTCCATCCTAAGTCAGCAAATATCACGTGTCCTCAATTCTGAGCCATACATTTGTTTCTAAAACAAGACTGCTACATTATTTTCCCTCAGTTCTAGGATGCTACTGATTTTAAGTGTTTATTTTATGGTCAAGTCTATGGAAGATCCAAATGAATCAGCTATAGTCTCTGGCTGAGGCTCCAAACCTCCTGCTCATTTTTGGCTGTTCCCTCTCCCGTACCCCACTATGTAATGAACCAACAAGTCTAGGTTTACAAACTGCCTTGTCCTCCCTGTTCCAACTGCTAATACAACCTCCCAGTTCAGGCCCTAATCACCTCATACACAGATTATAACAGGCTCTCTGACTCCCTCTTTTAAACCACTTTACATAGAGATCTTCTAAACTGCATTTCCCTAAAGAATTTGGATCATGTAACTCCCTAGCTACAAAACCTTTATTGGTTTCTAAAGCCTTGGAATAAAATACAGCTCCTCAACAGAGCATTCCAAAAGCCCTCCACCATCTGAGCCCCACTTTTTCTGTCTTGGCTCCCAAAGGCCTCCTCTCCTAACATCCTTGTACTATTCCTCAAACACACCTTGATTTTTTTCCACCTCTAAACCTTTGACTATGTCATTCTTTCCTTCCACCTAAAACATGGCTCCCCTGCTGTTCGATGATAAAATCCTAGCCATCTTTCAAGACCTAGCTCAAATGCACCTCCTTCTTGAAGCTTTTCTTGACCACATTTTTGTTTCCTAGAATGCTTAAGAGGATTCTTTTGTTTAGAAAAAAATGTGGCATGTTAATAGAGGGAACACTCAAGAGTTCCACTTATTTTGGGAGGAGAGTGATTTTTAAAAATCCACATCTACTTGATGTTGCCAATTCCTTCCTCCCCTTCCATAAATCAAACAGTTTCAAGGAATGATTCAAAGTAATATCATGAGTTTAGATGCCATGGTTTGCCTTAGGAGGTATTCTTTGCATTAGCAAGTGTGGAGTAAAAGATACCCAAGTACTTCCCTGTCTATCATGGTATTCCGCCTCAAGGCCAGCACCTTTTTCTGAAGAGCCATCTAATACTTAAATTCTCTCAGAGCCAGTCATCACAGAGTGTGAAACCATCCACCATAGTAGACTGGTGACTACCACTTGTGATTAACAGACAAGTTAATTTCCTGGTAAACAAAAGATGGTTGTGTCCCATGTGCTCTTGGAGACAGCAACTTTTAACTATACTGGAAAGGGACCACTGAGCAAGAGTTACACTCACCCACATTATAGATCATGTTTTTATATGGAACACAGAGGGGTGGGGAAAAAATCTTCAAGCGTACCCTAAAACGTACCCTAAAATGGCCTTGGGCAGAACTGTCTGTAAATGCCAAAAGATAACTTTCAAGGTATTAATGTTAAAGATAACTTAATCTAAGTGGAGATCTAGACACATTATATATGATATATATATACCATGTATGACTAAAATTAATCTATGAACAGATATTCGAGCTCATTTAAGCATAAAGTTTAAAAGCCTGATTTAGGATGTTTCCAAATAGAAAAGGGATATTAGTTGAAAACGTAGTGAAATCTGAATTAACTCTGGAGTTGGCAGTAATATACCAATGCTGGTTCCTCAGTTTATGTAACACTTTAACATGGTTAGGTAAGAATTTAACAATCAGGGGAACTGGATGAGGGGTATACAAATACTCTTCCTGCAACTTTTCTATAAACCTCAAGCTATTCCAAAATTAAAAACTTATTTTAAAAAATTTAAAAAGAGGGGCACCTGGCTGGCTCAGTCGGTGGAGCATGCAACTCTCGATCTCGGGGTTGTGAGTTCAAGCCCCACATTGGGTGTAGAGATTATTTAAAAATAAAATCTTAAAAAAATTTAAAAAGAGACTTATTGGGATAACACCAATTGAGTTATAATCACTTTAATTAAAAGGTTTTCTTTGAATTAAAAAAGCATGTTGCTTTATCTGTTTACTTTTCTCCAAAGTGAGATTTTTAAAAACTGACTTTGTCTTTTCAAGCTTTGCTGTTTTTAAACATTCTCAGGTTTACTTGGTAAAGACTATCAATTAGCAAATAGGCTGGGTTTTTTCAACAGGATCATGTACAAACGTGTGTACATATGGTTTGTGGCTTGAATCCCAAATTGGCTAATACCAAGATAGCCTGACTGATGTATGACATTACCTGGCACAGCCCATTATCAAAGTATGGTGGAACCTTCCTGAGAGGGGCTCAGTGCTATTTTCCTAAGTGTGAAGTGTGCATACTTTTGGACCCAGCCATCAAAGAATTCACCGTTAGAAGATAATGCCACAAGCATAAAAAGATGTGTATACCAGGGCATTCACTGTAGCATTATTTATTGTAACAAAAAACTTGAAACCTAAATAATGGTATGCACAGACATTGGCATACTACGTAGCCATCCAGATGATGATATAGATTTATATTAATTAACAAAGAAATAAGTCCACATCGGAAAAAAAAAAAAAAAGACTAAATGGTAGGATCATGCCATCTCATTAATGTAAAAACCATGTCCTTACATGATATGTACAGTCATACCCAGAGATATCTCAGGATGGGGTGAGGGTGGGGAAGGAGAGACTTTATTTCTTTGTATTTTTCTGTAATCCTTAAATAGTTTTAAATAAGCATGGATAATTTTTTTAGAAAAATAATAAAGCTATTCTTCTTCATGCTATATAGAAGCAATTTGTCTCAAACTCAAAAAAGTCATTAAGGGCAAGTTCCTAAATATGTAATCTTTTAAAAAAGTGATCCCCCATTCATGACAGGAAATGGCAAAATATTTGTGATTAAATTTTATAAACTGTAACCCTAGAAAGCTAAGAAATAGTTATATTATAAAAACATCAGACATTAGCCAAAAGATTCTAGGTTGTCAATGTTAACAGTAACATTAGCTATGTCATTTTTGCTTCTAGATGTGACACACACCATCACAATATTATGTTTAGCTCCAAAAGACAAACTATAGTTATAAGTATCAAGTAATTCATATGGATTCTATTTATAAATATGTATACTGCTTACAGTGTTTTTACTTTAGCTCAGAAGATCTGTCAATAGGCTTTTGGTGCATAAGCGAACACAAATCTGTCCTCTTGCCAAGGATTTCTCTTTCCACATCAATGAATTTGGGAATTACAGGAGAACTTACAGCACATTCAATACTCCCTATTATATGAGAGACAAGCAAACAAGATGCTCAGAAAAGTTAAAGGGCTCCTTTAAGTCAGTAGCTAGTTGACGGCAGAGTTGGACCTACCACCCAGATTCTTGTCATAAGGCTCAAAATGAATTATTTCTCTACACCTGTTAGAACGGCTAAAATGAAAAATACTGACAATATCAGGTGCTAACAAAGATCCAGAACAACTGGAACTTTCATGTTTCCGGTGGGGATGCAAAAGAGCACATTCGCTCTGGAAAACAGACTGACATACGGACTACACGACCCAGTGATCCTGTTCCCAGGGAGTCACTCTAGAGAAATGAAAACTCACATTCACCCTGAAACCTGTCCATGAATATTTCTGGAGGCTTGGTTCATAATCACCTCAAAATGGAAACAATCCAAATGTCCTTCAACAGGTGAATGGAAAAACAATCTGTAATCCATCCACAGAATGGAATATTACTTGGCAATAAAAAGGAACTGCTGATACACACAAAAACTGGGATGAATCTCAAAGGCATAATGCCAAAAAAAGTCAGTCTCAAAAGGTTACATATGGCATGATCCCATTTACAGAACATTCTCCAGAAGAGAAAAGGATAGGTATGAGCAACAGGTCACCGCTTGCCAGGGATGCGGTGTGGGGGAGTGTATGAAGGCAGCAGCAGGAAGTTTTTCAGGTGATGGAATTGTTCTGCATCCTGACTGTGGTGGTGGTTACATGAATCGCTAACATGTACTGATATTCACAGAACTGTACACACCACAATGTCAATTTTACTGTACGTTAATTTAAAAATTAAAACAAATGACTTATTCAGTCTCTGGTTTCTAAAAGCCAGAAATATTTATGGATTTTTAAATTCTATTTTTTAAGCTTCAGTTTTTTGTTTTTTTTTTTTGAAGATTTATTTAGTTGAGAGAGAGAGCATGTGTGTGTGCAAGTGAGCAGGAGGAAGGGGCAGAGGGAGAGAATCTTCAAGCAGACTCCTTGCTGCGTCAGAGCCCGGTGCGGGGCTCGAACTCACAACCCTGAGATCATGACTTGAGCCGAAATCAAGAGTCAGATGCTTAAATGAGACTGAGCTGCCCAGGTGCCCCTAAACTTCAGGGTTTTGTTGTTGTTTTTTTTTAAGAATTTTCGTTTATTTATTTGACAGAGACAGCGAGAGGGAACACAAGCAGGGGGAGAGGGAGAAGGAGAAGCAGGTCCCCCGCTGAGCAGGGAGCCCGATGCAGGGCCCAATCCCAGGACCCCGGGACTATGACCTGAGCCGAAGGCGGACACTCAACGACTGAGCCACCCAGGTGCCCCAACTTCAGTTTTTAATTAGCAAAATAAAATGATTTAACAGGTCCTTGCTTATGAAATCTCTTTGCCAAGAAAAGAACATATTTAACTTGGCAAGTTACATAACCTCACTTTGTCTCAATTTCCCTGCTGGTAAAATGGGGCAATAATAATACACTACCTCAAAAGGTTATAGAGGATTAAATGGCAAATGTTTTGTAAAGGTTGATGAATAACAAAACTACAGACAGTATATAACTCTGGGACAGAAATGAAAGACAATGCCAACCAAGTAACTTTAAAGTTTTATCCTTCTGGAGAACTAGGTTCTGATGGGTGCTTTTCTGATAGAGCTGTCTCTAAAATACAGTCCAACCCTGGAATCAGATTTTCACACAGAAGTAAACGCTCACTACTGAGTCGTTGGTAGATTTTTATTCTGTAACCATTCTACATAAGCAAATTATTGTCTAAACCAGGCTCTGTGTTAAAGAAAGTCATATTACAGAGTTTAAAAAAAAATCTTTCCACATATTCGTTAATCCCCTCAGTTCTACCTAACTTAATAAACAAACAGGTAGAGTGTGTGTGTGTGTGTGTGTGTGTGTGTGTGTGTGTGTGTGTGTACTAGGCAATAGTAGGGGTACTACCTCTTGGAAGACCATAGCTTAAAACACTAAGCAAGGGGCGCCTGGGTGGCTCAGTCGTTAAGCGTCTGCCTTCGACTCAGGTCATGGTCCCAGGGTCCTGGGATCCAGCCTCGCATCAGGCTCCCTGCTCTGCGGGAAGCCTGCCTCTCCCTCTCCCACTCCCCCTGCTTGTGTTCCCTCTCTCACTGTGTCTCTGTCAAATAAATAAAATCTTAAAAAAAAAAAAACACACTAGGCAAAATGAGGATCCAACCTCAACCCTTCTAGAGTTTTTGGTCTTTAAGAATTACCTTTCTACATGGAATAAGGTCATAAATACAATGATTTTCTTCATGCCACATGACTTGGATTTCTACTTCAAACATAAAATTCTAAGCATAGCTTTTAATTTGAGCACTCTCCCAACCCCCTTTAACCCAATAAGCATTTGTTTAGCATCTACTTCAAGAAAATAATTTTCGTTAAGCACAAAAGGATGATTTTCACATAGGGTGATTTTCAAACTGCCTGACCCACCCCAATTTTGCAAAATGAAATGGAATAAAAAAACAACAGACTGCCTAACGACCAGTAAGGGTAAGTACTGTTTCATGAAGTTTTTGTTTCAGTTGTGGGTGGGGGTATGAATGTGAGAGAACACACGTGACCACACGTGTACTGCTTCTTACTGGGGGTCATGGTCAAAAAGCTTAAGAAAGAGTGCTAGAGGGAATTCAATAAACAGTTCTGGATTGAGAACGGTCCATTTCTGCAATATTTGGCTTCTGTGGACAAGTCTTTTAGTGCTCACTGCAGCACCTGACCTTAGAGACAGAAGTGATCTTCAAAGAAAAAGAAAATCTAACTTTCCATTTGAGTTGATGAAAAGGTTGAAGAGAGACTGGGAGGTGGGACAAACTGTCTTTTGGATATTATTATAATACCTGACAAGGTGGAATAGATGCAGACGTGTATACATTCTTTTTTTTTTAAGATTTTATTTATTTATTTATTTGAGAGCGCATGCATGCACGCAGTGGGGGGAGGGGAGGAGGGGCAGAGGAAGAAGGAGAGAAAGAATCTCAGGCAGACTCCCCGCTGAGCAGGGAGCCCAGACCTCACAACCTAAGCCAAAACCAAGAGCTGGTCACTTAACCAACTGAGCCACTCAGGCGCCCCAGAAGTGTATACATTCTTTCCCACAACCTGACAGGAAGTAACTAGCCATTTGAAAGTAGAACATTTTTGTACTATGCATGTATTTTCCAAATTTAATTTAAACATTGTGTCACTTACCAATATTATTTAACTTACCACATTATACAAGATTTAAATATACTTTATGTCAAACAACCAAATATTTTCTTTTAGAGCAGAACAAGATACACCTTAGGATCATAACAGTTAAAATGTATCTGCTTTGAAAAAAAAAGTCTTCACACTGTATAATATATATAGACTTTTTCTCTTTGTGAATAATCTTGTAGATAAGAACTATCTTCCAAAATAATCTGGTTTTACCCACTAGGAGACTATAAATAGGTTTATTTTTTAAAAAGATCACTAGGAGCGCCTGGCTGGCTTAGTCAGTAGAGCATGCAATTGATTCTTAGATTTGGGGTCATGAGTCCAGCCCCACGTTGGGGGTAGTGCTTACTTAATAATAAAAAAATAATAAAAAAATTTTTTTGAGAGGACTCGTCCACTAAAACTTATACTAAAATCAGTTTTCATATTTAAAACCTTATTACAGGGGCGCCTGTAAAAAATTGTATTTTTTTTAAAGATTTTATTTATTTATTTGACAGAGAGAGATACAGTGAGAGAGGGAACACAAGCAGGGGAGAGTGGGAGAGGGAGAAGCTGACTCCCAGCTGAGCAGGGAGCCCGATGCGGGGCTCCATCCCGGGACCCCGAGATCATGACCGGAGCCAAAGGCAGACGCTTAATGGCTGAGCCACCCAGGTGCCCTCCTTATTACAATTTAGACAATTTCCTAGCTTATTTCTTCTCCAGACCAGATAAGCTAAATATGACTTTCATGTGCTAAATCTAACAAAGTCAATGCTAAAATTGCTACCTGCCTCGGAGCATCAGCTTAGGGAGCTGCTGTAGGGCAGTGTTTCTCAACCTCAGCACAGCTGACGTTTTAGACCAGATCATTCTTTGTTGCGAGGGGCTGTCCTGTGCACTGTAGGAAGATCCGCAGCCTCCCAGGCCTCTGCCCGCTGGATGCCAGCAGCCCCCCCGGAGCCCCACTTGTGTCAATCAAAGGTATCTCCAGACAGTGCCCAACGCCTCCTGGAGGCAAAACTGCCCTTGGTTGAGAACCACTGCTTTACAGGTTTATATTTTAATCATTATTTCCATGTTTGGGCAATAAGAAGGAGAAAATGACAATAGTGCAATTACAGCAAAAAAAGGTGACCAAATGCACTTTTCAACAGAAATGATGGCGCCCCAGCAGTGATTACAGCACCTGGGCCCGCAGGAGCACCTTCCCCGCCAGGCTCGGCGGCAGGCCCACTGCACTTCACAATATTCCAAACCAGGTTAACGATACTTAAGTAAGTTTCTCCTGTTGCTATTTGTTTAAAACCTTGGGTTTCCAAAAAGTTTAAATATACCACAGTTATAAAAATATTAAGTAAACATTTTTAATAATTAGCAATGCAAGAGGGATTATTATATCATTATTATGAAATGAAGCAATGAAAGAAATATTTATCAGGTACAAAGATCTTTCAAGAGACGTAACTATTTTTAAGACATATTCTGTCATATTTAACCCCTCTTTAAGGATAAAAATATATAGGGTTTGCTCTCAGGTTGACTTGGGGATTTTCTTAATATTGTAAAAATCCAAGCTAGGTCTTTGAGAATGTACTCAAAAAAAAAAGGTTTGAAATTATTTTGCCCCACTAAATATTTCAATATTTAATTTAAAATAGGACATTATAATTTTCCTATGGATAGTTGAGGGATACTTTTTAAATGAAAAATTATTTAGTGGGTATACATTCACGTGGATCAAAAAAAATTTTTTTAAGATTTTATTTATTTATTTGACAGACAGAGAGACAGCGAGAGGGGGAACACAAGCAGGGGGAGTGGGAGAGGGAGAAGCAGGCTTCCCGCGGAGCAGAGAGCCCGATGTGGGACTCGATCCCAGGACCCTGGGATCATGACCTGAGCCGAAGGCAGACGCTTAACAACTGAGCCACCCAGCCGTCCCGGATCAAAATTTTTAAGTACAGAAGAAAATATAGTGAATAGAGCACCATTACACATGATAGCCCAAATCAGAAATAATCCAAATGTCCATCAATGGTAGAATGGACAAATAAATTATAATACATGCATACATTTGCATATTATATGAGGAAAAACTAATTATTGTTATACACGAAAAAATGAGTGAATTTTATAAACATTAAGTTTGAGCTAAGGACACCATGCACAAATGAGTACATACTGTATTCCACTTATGTATAGCTTAGAGATTTTCCCACAGCAACACATGAAGAGTTTCCTCATTCTTTTTTGCAGTTATAAAATTTATTCTACTGCATGAATATACCCTAATTTATTTACAATTCTATACTGACATACATTAGGTTTTTCCCAAACTTTTGTTGAGTTTATTTAGATGAATTTGTAGGCTAGAAAGAAAACTGTAAGGCTCTCTACAAGGAGGATCTTTTAGGCAAGGTAACTTCAAATCCCAGCTTGAACAGTATATTATTACAGGAAAAGTCTCTGGACATCTGGGTCACAGTCTTAAGAGGAATTGGGGAAAATACATAGATTTACCTATACAACTAAGACCACACTCTCCTCATCCCCTCAAAACAAAACAAAATCAAACAACCCAACACTTCATCATGTGTTTCAATGTTCACAGGCCACTGACGTTACTTTATGAAAACAACTCATAAGGGCCTAGTGATAAATCTCATTTTGTAGGCCACACAGTGCAATTAGTAAGTTATATTCCATTGAATCTCCAAAACTGAATCAAAATTCCAAAGCTGAAAAGTCTAAATTCCAAAGCGGTTAAAGACTCTATTCTTCACTAGCATTAAAGACAAAAGGAATCACCCAACACTGTATATCTTTGTGAAATCCAGCTAAGAGTAAGAACCCTCTGATACCACACGCATAGCAAGATCAAGAAATCAGGCTCTGGAGCCACACTCCGCATCATTTCTATTTCTGTTCCCTTCCAACAGTCCCTTCTCGCTACACACTGATTGGTTTATCAAGAAACTGACAGGAGCAACTAGATCTCCGCTAGGCCATTTGACTCCAGTAAACCAGAAAAAATAACAGTTAAAAAAAAAAAAATAGCACCCTCCTCCCCAGAAAAAGTTTTCTTAGCAAAATGTATTATCGTTGAGAAAAAAAATATGTAACTCAATCATCTAAATTTTATTTGTTTAGTTAGTCTGGGCTCACATAGCGTAAGTGCTCTTATTATTATTATACATCTGGGTGAGATTAAATTTTTTCAAGTGTTCTGCAAAATCTAAGGCAAGTCTAAGACCATTATTTGCCAATCCTTCTTTATCAGCAATCCAATACTAGTGACTGATTCCATTGATGGGAAAGCCCTAGGTGGCTCAATAATAAAGAAAATACGGATTAGCACAGTCCCCTGAGGTAAATCCTAATGCATTATTGATGTGTCTACCTTATCAGAAAAGTCTCTAGGTAACTCTTGGGGGTTCACAGACTTATCACAATGATATCCTGCAAAAATGACAGAATAATTCTACAGAAGCCAAGAAATTCTATTTTTAAAACTGTATACATGCCCCTGAATCTACTCTCCAAAGCAATCTCTTAAACTATATTTTAAAGAGGAAAAAAATGTCATATTTTACCATAAAATTACCTTTCAGGCTAAAAACAAGGCTAAGGAATACACACACACAATCTGTAGGTATAGGCCTAAAGTGGAGAGTTGATAAAATTTGACAGGTAAGGGAACTTTACTTTTCTTTCCTTCACCCACCAAAGCAAAAATGCCTAAGGTACTCAAACTTATAACCCTAATAACAGTTTATGATCAAAACCTCAGATGAGCGATGGGAATTCTTCAGGAGAAAATGTTCATAAGTGTTTTTTAAAATCATACATAACTGCTATATAAACAAACAGATTAACTAAAATAAGCATCTGATGTCTTCACTGATTCTACTAAGCACTTTATGGCTTGCATTAACCATGAAAATTTACACAAGGCTTTGCACGTGATTCAACTCTGGACACAGAACTCATTGAGACACGTTTATGTCCTAAAACACCCCTTTCACCACACAAGCTCTGAATAGGCTTAAACCAAGACAGCCTGTGGGTAGCACTGCAGAATTTGGAGCTAAGTTTTATTGTCTCTACCACGTTCAGCCAGCCATAGAGCAACAAATCAAAGTTCCAATATGCACACTGCACCTGCAAGACTTAGGTATGCTCCAAGTCAAATATTTGCTATTTTTTCATCCCAAATCTGCGCAAATGAAAGTATGCAGGTCGCAGCACCAGACCTCTTGTCAGCCAAAATGATCTCTATTTCCCACATCAGCCGTGTCCTACTGTTTTTGAGTCCTTCAAACGGACATGTGCCAGGAACTGTGCTCGCAGCTTGCATGTATTATCTCTAATCCTTAAAACAAATCCCATTCTACTGTTGAGCTAAGTGAGGCCAGAGAGGTCAAGGTGATTTGCTCAATGCCGTAGAGTCAGTAACTGGTGGAGCTGATTCAAATCCTGTTCTGCCAGGCTCCGAAGGACCATCTCCCTGATCCTCCTTCAGCTAAATTCACTACCTGCAACACCGGTTCCCTCTATCAAAGTAAATTCAAGCGTTAATTGTCAGAAATGGTGACAACAGCTGAGAAGACTATCATACCTAAAGCTGGAGCACAAGACCCAAGAGTTCCCTGCCAGGAAATGCAGTTACCTCCTTTAGAATAACTAGTTCCAAAAGCTATGGTTCAAAATATAAGAGAATTCACAGGGGTTTTTGTTGTTGTTGTTGGCTGTCTCTTCACGGACTTTTTACAACAAGGGAAATGAAACTCAAGAGTATATTCACATTCTTGGTGAAATTATCTAAAACCCTTGAGTAAAGGGTGATTTTTTTTTTTTTAACACTTTCTTTATCACTTTTACAGGTTACTTCTTCGACAGGCTCTAGACATTCAAAAACAAAATCAAATCAGTAGCATTACTAATCAACTTTTTTCTACAGACTTGAAAAGTATTTTCTTACCACACTACAAGATTACTTCCCATACTTTGAGCAGAAATGGAAACAGCTCTGGGTGTCACGAATTACATCTTGAGGCCACAGTTGCAGAAAGTAGGTGCTGTTTCCCTTGAGTAGGAGCCGCTGATCTGAAACCTCCTAAGGGAAGGGTGTCTGAGGAAGAGTGCTGAAGAAACTAAAGCAAGCTGTTTATATTAATGAGGGAGCTGCTGGCCCCACTACTCCTTAAGTGTTTCACTGCCATGCAATTGTTTTCCAGCCTCCAAGCTCTGAATCTGGCAGACAGAATGCTGTTCTCACAGCCATACGTGTTCTATGATCAGCTGCTCTGTGGTGTGTGGGTGTTTAACTAGGTAAGTGACTGGTTAGAAGAGGTTCTGCAATATTAAATCAAGGAAGCACACTGTCCCCTGAGATTTCAGTGATCTGTCACTCTACGACGCTGACAAAGTAACATATTTGCAACGTTGAAATGGTCTGGGTTTAGGATAGGCAAATAATTTCCGACAGTAAAGCTTCAGGGATGACATGAACAAAAAATATAACCTGTAATATAAGCCACTTCAAGCATGTTTATTAGATAATAAAAAATGCAATATTTGCCATCTCAGCATGCTTTCAAACTTCATAGGGTACACTGCCTAATTATTAGAATAAATGCTATTCTTCAGGTGTGTGGAACAGGTTCTATGCAAGATTCCAAACCTCCCCCACTGCCTTCCAAAACAAGTTAATACCATGAATTGGGTAGCCTCTCAGAACCCCAAAAATGTAAAAAATAAATAAATAAAAGGTCTCAAAGGATTCTTTAAGTAAAAAATATTGTCAGAGCTGTAAGCTCCTGGAGAGCTGGGGACTATGTTTCTTTAATGTCACTGCCCATCACAACACCTATCACAAGTGGAATAAATCCCCCTTGGTTGAAATATAATCAAAAGGCAAAAGCTGGATGCAGAGTGATTTAAACAAGAATAGCTGATATTTATCCCCTGCTTGTTGATAGAATAGTGCAACGTTCATCCCTTGTTCTAAATTCTAAACACGGGGACTGAATTCCCTAACTGCAATTAAGATCCTCCCATTAAAACAAAACTTTAAAATGGATGGTTCTGGTGGCAGTGTCACCCTGAATAAAGACATGAAATCATATTTAATAAAGTTGAAAAAATCTGCACAGAGCAGGTGCTCTACTATGGGAATGATAAAGCCTTCTTTTAAGAAATCAAGTCAACCTCCATCAACACATCATGGATAGGTATCATGAAACAGACCACTGACTTTGCTGTTGAAATATGCTACATTTAGAAAACAGTGCAAGGAACATACATCATCAACTGGTCAAATTCAAACCAATTATTTTGACTCCAGTTTTAACTTTTTCTGAAATTCTCACATACATCTCCTTTTTACAGGAAGACAGGGAACGTAATGGAAGAACAAAACACAAGGATACATATATCATCTACTTTGTTGCTTACTGCTCAGGACCAAAGTACTGTAATGCCAATCCTCAAGAAACAAAACACAAAACTCAAGTTCCTTTCACTTTTGCATAATAGAGATCTCAACCTGACTGTCCCAGGACTAGCTTCAAGAGGACTGTAATTGCATGCAAAAATCATGAGAGTCTCTTTCATGAAAAAGAGGACCCTAAAGGCTTTCATGATTCTCAAAGAAAGGTTAAGAACCACTGAAGCAGACATTTCCAGAATCACTAAAACTCAGAGGTGATCATTTTAAACAAAATTATACTAAAGGTAGTATCTATCAGAATACATGTGCACAGTCCTGACACAGGACTGTAGCTGACCACTCTCAAATCAGCCCTAGGCGGGAACATCCCCTGCATTCGTTGCACACACATGCTAGCCACAGCAGCTCGTCATTCCTTAAGCATACACATGTTGTCAACAAAGCATGTGCTAGTTGCCATTCCCAGAACAATACACAGGCCTGGCCATCTCTGGGGAAAAAAAAAAAATACACATTCTTCCCAAAACACCACCCTATGTAGTTACTATGCCTTGACGACCGATCTTACATATTAAAACAAAATAAATGGAAATGCCCACACACATGTATCTAATCGACTGAGGAAAAAAGCATCACTCAGGTATTACTCAGGGCACACCGGAGATGCAGATCAGGAAAACACTATGATAACGATGCTTGAACATGGGGACAATCAAAGACAGACTCACGCAGGAACATCCTGAGAACATGGTTGTGGAAAGAACCCCTCTCCAAAAGCAAAAGCACATTCCTTTGATTGGCACAAGCCATTCCTGACAATGGATCCGGAATGACAGGGGCTGCTCTGGCAATCAGGAAGAGTGTGTGTGTGTGTGTGTGTGTGTGGTTGTGTGTGTGTGTGTGTGTGTGTGTGTGTGTGTGTGTGTGTGTGTGGTGGGGGAGGGATGTACTTAAATGTGATCAAAGACTGGCCCTCTTCAAAGAAGAGCATATGGGATCTCAAATCGTGAAGACAGACTTCGAGGGTGAGGCAGGGGCATTTATCATTTCTACAGGAGACATCCCTCGACAATGAACATGTTATGTGCAGATGTAACGGGGGTGTCACCACCTTTAGTGTCTCCCATCTAAGAATCTTAAGTAGAGCCTGATTGGAGGGGAGGAGGAGGTGGGGGTGGAGAAAGGTCTGCATTACCCTCTGGGGTGAGTGTTGGGCGGGTGTACACTGGATGCATTTTATCTCGAGCGGCACAATACTCCCAGGGGTTGGAGGTTTGGGCGCAACCGCAGGGCCCGGGAGGCAATGGGTGCACGCCACCAGCTGCAGGGCAGGGGAACGCTCGCTGGAGGACCGGTGCAAACCTCTCCTTCGGCCCGCTAACCCTGGCAACCCCAGCCTCCCCTCGGGCCTCGGGGCGAGCGGGCTCTCTGCAAAACTGGAGCCCGGCCCGGGTCCGGGAGCGAGGGGCCGAAGGAGCAGAAGCGGGCGCCCCCGGCCCGAGCTCGCGGCCAGAGGAGCGCAGCGCCCCGGGCCTCCCCGCCGGATGGGGGCTGCTCCGGCCTAGTGCACGCAGCTGCCTCGGCGAAGGGTTAACCCGGCGCCCGAGCCCCGGCCGGCCCGGCGGGCGGCGGAGAGGAAGGGCTGCTGCAAGGGGCGCAGCCGCGACTGTGGCGTGTGCGTGGGGGGCAGGGGCCCCTACTCACCCTGGCCGGCCGCCTCCGCCTCCGCCGCCCCGACCGCCGCCTCGGCGGTCCATCCCTGCGGCGGGGGGCCTGTAGCCGCGGCGCTCGAGTAACAACCGCCGGCCGGGCCGGCCCCTCCCCCCGCCCAACGTCTGTCCTCAGGGCCGCTCCGCAGACCCGGCCTCGGCCGCCGCCGCCGCCGCCGCCGCAGCGCTACGTGGCCGCCGCTCCGACGTCTCGCGACTCCCTTCCGAGCGCGCGAGGGCGAGCGGGGCCGGCGGGGCGGGCGGCGCGCGGGGAGGGAGGCAGGGGAGGGGGTGTGCGTGTGTGGTTGTGTGTGCGGAGCCGGGGGCAGGGAGGGAGGGCGAGCGGCGGCGAGAGCGCGCGCGCGCCCGCGGCCCCGTCCCTCGCCCGCCCCCCCCCCCCGCCCAACGGGGAGCCGACACCTCCCTCTGCCCGCCCCCCTGGCATCCCGGCCGCTGGGCGCGGCGGCGCGCATGCGCAGCCCCTCGGGCAGGCCCTGGCGCACCTTTTCTCCCCGCTGCCACAATGTGAGCGCCCCGCCGCCCAGATAACCGCCGACTCCCGCTCCACCCCCGCCTTCCCCCACTCCGCCCACTGCCGAGCGCCCAGGTAAAGGCGTGGACTGCGCGTGCGCACCGCTCTCCCTGGGTCTGGGGGCGTGGTTGCTGAAAGGAAGCCAAAACGCAGAGTGGGAGGGAGCTTGGGGCGGAGGGTGTGAGTCTCCCCGAAGTAGGGGCGGGTTAGGATTAAGGAAAGGTAAAGTGAAGAAAAGGGGCCGAAGTAGGAAAGTGGGCCCAAGTGAGACTTAGAAGTAAAGGAGCCTTTGGCTTATGAAATAAAATTTAAAAAGAACCCGTGGCCTCTGTTCCTGGAGGCCTCTGTTACTGGAGGGTAGGGTGAGTGACAGAGGACAGAAATAAAGGAGGCAAAATATAAGCAGTAGTGGTCAGTCACCAGATAAATGGGACAGCTAATAAAACCTGAAGAAATTTAGAGATTGCCGGAATGGTCAGAAAAACAAATTTAGAGCGGCGTTTCTTCTGTGGCCAGGAATAGAGCATGTGTGTGTGCTTGAGACATTGAACTGCTGCAAGAAAGGAAGCCTCCATTGAAAGTATTACAGCATTATGACTAATTAGCTATTAATCATTAATATAATTAATGGTACTATTAGCTAAAAGGTAGCATTTATCCGAGTTCCGAGCCAAGAGAGGGTGTCCATAATTGCAAGTGCTTGGCATACAGAGAGAGGAAGTGAGGCAGGCAAGGTAAAGGCCTAGGGAGGAGAGGACCCAAGACAGCAACTTGGAGGGTCAGGATGACCCTTTCCCACGATGAACCAAACTTCCCTGATGTTTCCCAAATCTTATCTCCATTGGAACTCCTCATCCTCCTTCCATTATTAAAAGCACACTTAACAAATGCCTTTGCATTAAGACCTATCTCTTTACACATTTTCAATACAGATGCAGCTACTTCTCTCCAAAACAGCCACCCCTCCCTCTCCCCCACCCCTGGAAAAAAGTCCCTATAGCAAGTAAAATGGCCTGAATCTGGGATAGGGTTAGGGGAAGAGATTGAAACTTGATACACAAAAGGGTTCCAGGGCTAGCCCTGTCCTTGGCACCTTCTGAAAACAAATGCTCAGTCTTTATTATACTTGGACTCCACATTCCAGGGAGTGTAATTTGGCACCTTTGGGTTGTGTTCCTCAGCAGTGAGCGTCTTCAGTGGATAAACACTAAAGGTGACATCATAATTCAGCAGGTAGAGAGAAAATCTTCAGGCAGAGCAGGAGGAAATAAGCATGCATAAATAATAAAAGGAAAGACTTAAGGGCATCTGGTTGGCCCAGTTGGTGGAGCATGTGACTCTTGATCTCAGGGTTGTAGCCCTGAGCCCACCTTGGGTGTAGAGATTACTTAAAACAAACAAATAAATAAATAAAATCTTAAAAAAAAAAAAAGATTTAATGTAAGAAAGAACTTGGCCTCCACGGGCTGGTGAGCCCCGAACATCTGACTGAGATGTCTAGTTTTGCCCTTCTAGGACATTTAATCCATTCCCTACTCTGCCTGTCAGGGCAATCCAGCTTGGAAGACCAGTGTGCAGAGCGATGGCTAAAGAAGCAAGGTAACCTTCCAAGTGTCTATGACTCTCCACCCACAGGCCAGCCCTCTGAAGGGCTCCTAGTAATTAGAACAGTAATATTATTGCCTTCCACTTGAGGAGTGCTTTATGGTTTCTGCAGGGAAGTTATGTCCATTATCTCATGAGATCTTCCAACAACGCTGTGAGGCCGGCAGGACAGGTATTATTCCCAATGAAGGAAATTTGGGCCAAGGAACGCTTAATGGCCCAGTCAATCACTCAACCTAGAAAACAATGGAGGGTTTGACTCTGAAAGACTGCTACATATTCCTGTGGGTAAAAACAGGTAGCCTTGGCACGTGATAGAGAATAATTCAGTTCTACACACCTGCATCTCCTTTCTTTCATGTGTTTTCCCCTTTTCTTCTCTTCAGGACCCTAGGACTTGCCCCTGTGTTTCTGAGGCCTCGGTGACCAGTACTTTGGAAGGCCTTGGGCCGCAGGACTTAGCAAGGAGATCCCAGTTGCTCTGCTCTCTCTTAACTCTTCCCTTTCATGTATTTACCCACAGCAGGGGCTGCAGACCAGTGTCCTCTCTCGACATGTCATAAGAAGAGGGCCTCTGCTCTCAGCCAGACTGCTAAGCCCATGCCCCCTTCTTCAGTGGCTGGCATTACAACTGACAGTCAATGCAAGCACCATTAATTTTTTTTTTTTTTTTTGCAAGCACCATTTAGCACCCACAGCTGGTCTCACTGGAAGATCGGGCTTCTGTCAACCAGGTTTCCTGGCCTTGGATAGTTCTTCACTAACTTCTTCATTAAGGCAGTGGACAAAACCCAGTAGAAGCCATTTTCTAAAAAAAGATTTTTTTTTTTTTAAATAAAAGAGAGAGAGAGGGAGAGAGCATGAGCCGGGGGAGTGGCAGAGAGAGAGGGAGAAGCAGACTCCTCATTGAGCAAGGAGCCCGACACAGGGCTTGATCCAAGAACCCTGTGATCATGACCTGAGCCGACGAAGGCAGTCACTTAACTGACTGAGCCACCCAGGCGCCCCACAGAAGCCATTTAAAAAAAAGGTTTAGTGGACACACACATTTGCATGCACGCACACACACACACAGGAATATTACTCAGCCATAAAAAAAAAGGATGAGATCTTGCCATTTACAACAACAAGGAGGGACCTAAAGGGTATTATGCTAAGTGAACTAAGTCAGAGAAAGACAAATACCATATGATATCAGTTAGAAGTGGAATCTAAAAAACCAAACAAATAGCAGAATCAGACCTACAAATGCAGAGAACAGACTGATGGTTGCTGGAGGGGAAGAAAACGTGGGGTTGGACAAAATGGGGGGAGGGAAGTGGGAGGTACAGGTTCCCAGTGATGGGATGAATAAGTCACAGGAGTAAAAGGCACAGCGGAGGGAATATCATCGGTGATATTATAATAGGATTGTATGGTGACAGGTGGTAGCTACACTCCTGGTGAGCACGGCATAAGGCAGCGAGAAGCCGAATCGCTCTGTTGTACCCCTGAAACTAATGTGACATTGTTTGTCAACTATACTCAAATAAATAAATAAATACTTTTAGTATAAAGTTCTGCACACTTTGACGGTTCTGAAAATCTTCAAGGATTTCATTTAAACAGCAGCAGATACATCTGGTTCTTAAACGGCCTCATACAAGCTCCCAGTTCACTGCATTTCCTCACTCCCCAAGCTTCCGGGAATGTACCCACAGTCCCTAATAGTTCTTACCACCTCTACTTAAATAGGGGTGGTGGCTGTGGCTCTCTGTCCCCTCATTAATCTAAGCCGCTTCTCGCACAGCAGACTTGGGGCCAGGGCCCTGGTCATGGGCTCCTAGGTTCTCATACCTGCTGTGCTGCAACCTTTACTCAATCCCTTCACCTTTTAGACTTTGCAGAGAAGACGGGATTATCTGGCTCTTAGAGTCTTCCAGATCTGATACCTAGGATTCTATTCTAGAAAGTTGACTTTGTTTGCTAATATCTTACAATGCCATTCCTTTGCTGAGAATCACTAACCAGTTCCTATCTCTGAGCCTTTCCTACAAGAAGCTGCCCCCTTCACAGAATGGATAAAGCTGGCCCGGACTCTCCTGGTTTATTCACTTCTCTAAGTGACGGTGTGTAGAGACAGCTCAGAAAGATGGACTTCAGGCTTTTCTGTCATAGGGCTTGCATGCATATGTGCCCTCGTGCGGTGTGTATGTATGTTTCTGTCCAGTCTTAAAGGGATATGGGTCAAGGGCACTTTCGCTCTGTGATCCCTCACCTCCCACCACACCTGCTTGAATTCTAGTGAAGAGGCGAGATAAATGCCAGGATGTCCTAGAAGAAAAAGAGAGCACACCCTAAAAGGCCAGACCCATGAATGCAGCTGTTTTGCATTGGGGATGGAGGTGAGGGAGGCTATTGGGATAGCCAGTGTCCCTTTGGGCAAAGCTTGGTTTCAGCTGCAACATGGCCTGAGGCCATCATTGGGCTCACAGCCTGCTGCAGCTATGGTCTCTCATCAAAATGCATTTTATAATTATTTTTTTAATATATAGATATTTATAAGATTTTATTTATTTATTTATTCGTCAGAGAGAGAGAGAGAGTGAACAAGCAGGGGAGAAGCTCCCCACTGAGCAAGGAGCCCGATGTGGGGCTCGATCCCAGGACCCTGGGATCATGACCTGAGCTGAAGGCAGACACCCAACCCACTGAGACACCCAGGCACCCCTCCCCTGCCCATTTTTTTTTTTAAAGATTTTATTTATTTATTTGTCAGAGAGCACAAGCAGGGGGGAGCGGCAGGCAGAGGGAGAGGGAGAAGCAGAGTCCCCGCTGAGCGGGGAGCCCAATGTGGGACTCGATCCCAGGACCCTGGGATCATGACCTGAGCCGAAGGCAGACGCTTAACCAACTGAGCCACCCAGGCGTCGCTTTTTTTTTTTTTTTTTAAACAGCAAATAAGAACGAGGTCTGGATTTTAAGGGTCAAATGGCCAGACTTGGGTCTCCAGGATCCAAGTCCCGGACTTTGTGACATGGTGCTGCAGCCCTTTGCTGGATACCATACAATGCAAATTAAACAGATGTAGTCTCTGCTCTCTGGAAGTTTGGACTTAAATGGACAGCCACAATTCCGGCAAACATAAAAGGACAAAGTGATTCATAGTCAATTCACGTGTGCTAGTAAATAAATGAGTTAAATAGATAAGGAAAGCCATGTTTACCTGATCTACTAATTTTTTTTTTAAAATCTATTAGTAGAGAGGGCAATGTTAATGAGGCGCAGGTCTTCAGCCAGGCCCACCTCTGCCTACTTTGCACATGGAAAAATACTGTAGTTATGCTGCACGCTCTTTCGCTCTTTCGGTTCCCTGTCTTCAACAGTGTGTCACCGTTCCCGGAACAACTACCGAGTGTCACACAAGGTGGGAATCAAGAACCGTCATTATGAAATCATCTCTGCCCTTCAGTGACATCTTCAACCCTCTTCCTAAAGCAAACCACTGCAAAAGCTTCCATTCACTCTGCCTCTACGACCTCTACTGATGGGAAAAGGACAGATCAACTCAGTGCCCATCCTATTGTTAGAGGGCCTGAGATTCATGTTTATCCATGCAAGACAGCCAGTTAGGAGAGCACAGAGGTAGATTTGGAATTGGTACTATTCCAGAGAAGCAAGGCCACCACTCCACCTGCAGCAGCTTAGCTTCTGTGTATCTAAGCGAAGGCAGAGAGGACCCTGGGGTTAGGGAATGTGGGCAGCTGAGGGCAGGAACCCCAGCAGAACATCCTCCTATGACGAACTATAGCAGCCCAATACCTCCCCTGGGGGTTCTGCCTGAGGGTCTGTCTCCAGCAGAGGGATCTAAGGCAGTTAGGTCCGAATTGTGTTTGAGTCTTTAAAGAGGCTCACAGATTCTTTGAGGCCGCATGCTTAATTGTTGTCTGTAATTGATGTGACATGTGCCCCAGAGGCATGCACTGAGGTCCAATTGAAGTGATGGTTTTTTAAAAAATTGGAATTAATTAATTAAAGAAGGCAGCTGTACTGGGCTGTGAGTTAGTGCCAAACTCCGTAACCCTAAACCAGCCGACCCACCCGACCGGCCTCACCACCTGAGGAACAATCCTGAGGTTCTCACGGAGGTGGGATGGGAGACCCGGGACGCAGTGCAGGAAGCGAGGGCTGCAAGGGAGAAGTTGGGGGGTGGTTGTGGTGGGGGGGTCAGGGGACCCTCTCCTTTCATAACCCCCCAGAATCTTGGCTTTTGTTTGGGTGCCAAAAGAAGTGTGTTGGGGGGCTAGGGAACTGCAGGAAAGGGAAGGCAAGGTCCAAGGAGGTATGTGAGATTATGGGGAGGGGCAGTCAAGGGACAAGAGGGGGTTCAGGGCTGGGGTGTTGGCCGCGGCGAAGCAAGATGGACCTGCTCAGGTGAGGACTACGAAGACTGGGGGTGGAGAGGACCCTGTGGGTGGAGCTCAGAGGAGGTGGAGCCCGGGTGTGGGGGCGGGAACATGGCGCCTGGGGCCTCTGGCATTCGGAGGAGGTATTAATTAAACCCCTGACCTGAGGTGGTTAACAAAGCTGTGGCAGCTTTTCATATGAGTTGAGTTAATAACAATAATAACAATAATAATAACAATTAACGATAATGAGACCTTATCTACAGCAAGTTATTCCTAGAGCTTTGTAGGCATTAAGTCATTAATTCCTCTGGCCCCTCGGGCCACCTTTTTCTAGCGGTAATGGGAGTGCAAGAGGACACAGACAATCCTTGTGCCTTTCGGCCTGTTGCCATTGACTGGGCGGGTTAGTTCATTACAGAGAGAGAAAATCCAGGGTCCTTTAGGGCTTCATAAACTGTTATAAGCTTTTTCATTTATTTAGAAATGATGCGTAAACAGGATGAGTACAGAAGTGTAGAACTCGGTCACCACAAATGCCTAAAGAACTTTGATGTGAAAACTCAAATGAGAGTCATCATCCTTATCCCGGTCAAGATCAAAGACAATTAGAGCATGCATTGTGTAGCACGTTTTTATTTTTATTTATTTATTTATTTTAAAGATTTTATTTATTTATTTGACAGAGAGAGACACAGCGAGAGAGGGAACACAAGCAGGGGGAGTGGGAGAGGGAGAAGCAGGCTTCCCTCCGAGCAGGGAGCCGGATGCGGGGCTCGATCCCAGGACCCGCACCATGACCTGAGCGGGAGGCAGACGCTTAACGACTGAGCCACCCAGACGCCCCGTGTAGCACGTTTTTAAACAAAAAATCTCAGTATACTTAAACAAGGTATCCTGGTGGTCCTTAGGTCACAGTGGTAAGATGATTCTCCCCATTGTTACAGGAGGCATGTGAGATCCAGAGCAGGAGCTGAGCTTGTCTGAATCTCAGAGTTGAGCAGCAGAAGAATCTGTCACAGTTTATGACAGTGAAATAAGAGGGACCAGACCTCACTCTCCTGACCCTTGCCATCCTTCTAGACCCATGGCCTTCCTTCCCTTCTCTGTGTCACTACAGAAAAAGTCACCTGTAAGAAGGTACTAGAACTTTCAGAACTTTGTAGACTGCATCCAAGAATAAGCAGTAAAGTGTTACACGGTGAAGTAGGGAACAGAACGTTCTGGTTAATAAAAGATTCTGGTTAACAAAGTAGTACTAAACATTTAGTACTAAATACTAAAACTATTCATTGTTTATCTGAAATTCAGATGAACTGGTTGTCTTATATTTTATCTGGCCACCCTACTTGTAGGTAAACTGCCAGGAGATTCATATTCACTCGTTTGGAGTTAAAAACAACAGGGAGGAGAGAGATACTTTGATAGCTTCAGGTTTATTGATTCTAGGAAATGGGGGCAGAGAAGACAGCCAAAATATATTAAGGAATCAAGGGACCCAGAGCCAGGTGCCCACCAAATCTCATCATCATACCGGGTACATGGATAAAATGTCACCAAGTCTTTAACTGGCCCCACGTCAAACTAAATGGTTATTTCAGAGATCTCACAGAAGAAAGCTTAAGACAAACCATTGTCTACTCTTTAGTATTATCCAACATCCAGACAGAATCCCACCTTAAAACGGGAATAGATCGGAGCAGCCTCCATCCCTCATTTCTTTATGCCAACAGAGAGGAGGAAGGCGAATGCTCCACAGACCAATGCGCCATTTACAGTTGCTGCCTGTTTCCTCTGGGCCAGAGAATCCTCTGGTGCTCGGATACCTCCTTCCCTATCACGCTGATGGTCCTGGGGGAAATGGGCCCCCTAGGGAGCTAGGTTTTGCTCTTAGTGACATGGAGTGCTTTCCACTGTCCTGTTTCACTTCTATTATCCCATATAATCCTTCCAACTGCCCTTTGGGGTAGGTAGTTCCATTTACAGATGAGAAAAACAAGGCAGAGAGAAATGAAGTAGGAAATGATCAAAGGTTACAGAACTATTTCGTGGTGGACTCAGGATTGAACCCAGGTTTAGACCCCTAAGCCTGCTGTTTTAACCATGACGCTACACTGCTTAACACCCCAATTCAGTCACACTAGCCTTCTCTTTTTTTAAAAAAGATTATTTATTTATTTATTTGTCAGAGAGAGAGAGCACAAGCACAGGGAGCTGCAGGCAGAGGGAGAAGCAGGCTCCCCGCTGAGCAGGGAGTCTGATGTGGGACTCGACCCCAGGACCCCGGGATCATGACCTGAGCCGAAGGCAGATGCTCAACTGACTGAGCCACCCAGGTGCCCCGTCATACCAGACTTCTGCTTAGAATTCTTCAGTGGTTTCTGTGGTAAGCAGAACAATGGCCCCCTAAAGATGTCCATATTCTTTTTTTTTTTTTTAAGATTTTATTTATTTGACAGAGACAGAAATAACGAGAGCTGGAACACAAGCAGGGGGAGTGGGAGAGGGAGAAGCGGACTTCCTGCTGAGCAGGGAGCCCGATGTGGGGCTCGATCCCAGGACCCTGGGACCATGGCCTGAGCCGAAGGCAGACGCTTAACGACCGAGCCACCCAGGCACCCAGATGTTCATATTCTAAAGATGTCCACATCCTAATTCCTGGCACCTGTGAATATGTTACCTCATTTGGCAAAAGGGACTTTGCAGATGGGATGAAGGTAAGGATCCTGAGATGCAGACTTTATCCTGGATGATCTGGTGGGTCCAGTGTACTCATGAAGGTCCTTAGAAGAGAGAGACAGGAGCGCTGGAGGCAGAGAAGGAGAGGTGCCATGGAAGCAAGGGTCAGGATGCTGTGAGTGCTAGCTTTGAAGATGGGCGAGGAACATGAGCAAAGGAGTGTGGACAGCCTCGTGCAATGAGCAGGCAAAGAACGGATCTCCCCGAGAGCCTCCAGAAGGAACACAAGCTATGGACACCTTGATTTTGGCCCAGAAAAACTTCTGACCCCCAGAACTGTAGGATAATAAATCTGTGTTGTTTGAAGCCCCTACATTGGTGGTGATGTGTTACAACAGCAGTAGAAAACGAATACAACTCCCCATTACTTACAGGGAAATCAGAACCACTCTGCAAGGCATTCAAGGGCTTTGGGTTATCTGCCCCCCCCACCCCCTCCCCCACTGCCTGCCAGGCTTTACCTACTGAACTTCTCCAGGATCCTCAAGAGGCCATGGCCTCTCTTACTCCAGTGCATTTGCATGTGCTGTTTCTTCCACCAGGAACATGGGCTCCTCATTTGTTTGTCTGGCAAAGTTCTCATCCTTTCTGTCTCAGCTCAAACAATACCTCCTCTGTGAAGCCTTTCCTGGGGCTCCTTTCCTGCATTTCATATGCGCTCCCATTAAAGGACCTGTCTGTTCCCTCCCTGGACTATAAGCTATTTGAGGGCACAGGATGTCTCTTCTCGCCTATGATCTCCCTTTGCGCCCAGCACAGTCCCCGGCACCTGAAATAAAGGTCCCCAGAAACTAGAGCTTTTATCCGGACTTGTGTCCTGGATGTGATGCAGCCCCTCCTTCCCCATCTCTCCTTCCATAGCAAGTATTGGGAGAGCCTTCCCTCCCCTCCCCTCCCCTCGCTCCCCCCCCCTTCCTAGTGAGAGATGAAGACAAAGGAAATCAGGCATGGCAGCATTTCAAGTTCAAGAAAGAAAAAGGCACAAATCAAAGTTTTATGATAGTCCCATTGCACCCACAGTGTACAAGTGTACAATGCTTCCTCTCCGGGTCTTGGTTTCTTCAGCTGGGAAATGGGTCTAGAGACAAGCTACACAGAAACAGGAACTGTAATCAAACACCATCATATCCACACACACACACACACACACACACACACACCCGCCTAGCACTGTTCTTTACTCTCAAGTGAGTTCTCAGGTGTTGGTTGCTGCAGATCTTGGGGGAGACTTTCCCACATTCTTTGGATTCATGGTTTCTAATAGATACGCCTATGGTAGGTATCATCGTCTTGAGCAAAGGGTTCCCCACAGTCACTGCATTCATGGAACTGAGTTCCAGAATACTGAGTCAGATGTGTCTTCCGAACCTCCAAACTCACCTGAGGGCTCTCCCATGGACACATCAGACACCGAGTTTCTTTCCAGTAGGAATTCTCTGATGTTGTAGAAGATGGTTACTCCAGCCAAATAAAGACTTATTCACAGTTATTACACTTATGAGTATTTTCCCCTGTATGAATTCTCTGATGTTTAATGAGAAGTAAAAGGCAAATGGAGGTCTCAATAAAGGCCTATTATGCACCCAGCCCTGTGCTCAGTGTTTGGAAGGAGTCCAAAACGTACAGAACGGCCTCTGCCCTCTAGAAGCTTGCAACCTGGTTGAGGAGACAAGATTTGTGTGCATGAAACAGTGGGGGAGCATGAGATGCTGTGTAATCACACCAAGCTGCATAGTTTAATGGAATTAAATGAGAATTCAGAGAAAGGAGCATTCCACCGGGGATGAGGGAAAGGTGGTGGTGAGGATGCTAGGCTTTAGCTCGACCTGAAAGGATTGTAGGGCTGAGGCTGGAGGACAGAAGAGGAAGGTGTTTGGGATGTGGCTCTAGAGGGATGAAGATATCCTTCTGTAGGAACTCACTGGTTTGGATTTTGGAAGAGAGAGGGAGAGAGGGAGGGAGGGAGAAGGAGGGAGGAGAGAAAAAAAGGAAAGGAAAGAAGAGGGGAGGGGAGGAAAGGAAAGGAAAAGAAAAGAAAAGAAAGGAAGGAAACTCTTTCCAATATAGTGAGTTGCCCCTCCATCTCAGAAACTCCCACAGACTTAGGGCAGCAGCCTTTGAAAATTTTATTTCTCTAATGCGTTTCTTGTTTTAGAGCTCCAACCACTTTCACTTTTACCAGGCACACCGAAGAAGGAACCCTCTAGCACTGCAATTCTTATGCACATCCCCACCCCACCCCCCACCCCCCAGCATTCCTGGGGCCCATTTCAGTTCCTTGACCATGAACATCACCCCCCCACGCCGCCCTCCCCCCACCTCCGTGTCAGAGGCACCAAGTAGGGGGAGAAGGGCACCTGCCAGAGCACCCCAGGCAAGCACCCTCCCCGGCCCTCCATACCCTCGAAAACAACTCCACCTGGGATGTTGACACTTGGAGGGAAGGAGAGTCATCTGATCCAAAGGCCTTTTACTTAGGTCGGTTTTATAGAGGATTTTCAGGAGCATTGGGAGTAGGGAGCGCTTTATGACTTGTCCTTGTTTTCTCCATTCTGCAGAGGGCGGCCCACGAGCAAGGGGGTGGAATTTGCAGCGTCTGTCTCGTCTGGGTTAGACAGTTGGAAGACGTTTCTCCCAATTATAGTGGTTAAACACTGACTCAACAGCCAACAGCCTCATGAGGTGTCAGAACCTTCATTCATGGACAAGTTTCACAATGAGACACGACAGCACCACCTGTCATGGGCAGTGCCGTCAGAGAGCGAAGGAGAGTGGATTTCACAGGCAACAAGGTGGCTGCTTTCTGGAAGGATCTGACAGTTCCTAGCATGGCGGCGACATGGTCAAGTGCCTCCTCACTACCCCTGCTCAATGGGTTTGTTTGCACGTGGAATTCTTAGGCTCTTAGTTCCATCCCTGCTTCCTGCCACTTCCCTAGGAGACGGAATTCAAATTCTGGAAGGGAGGGACCTCACCTCCGGGGAGGGGGAGGGGGACACAGAATGGGGGCTGGCGCCTTTTGGGTCTTACCATGTGGACATCCTGTGGGAACATTCTCCCCTCCTCCTCAGCAAGATACACTCCGCTCTGTGGAGAATCCAAGCAGGAGGTCAGAGGGATCTATAATGCCACAGGGGAAGGAAGCCCAGATTCCTGGGCCCCGGGTGGCCATCCAGTCTGACCACACACCACACTCTCCTTTCGTCCTTGGTGTCTGTCCTTCCTGCGAGTTCATGGGCTCCCCCAGGGCAGGAGGCATGTCTGTCCTAGTCACCATCCGAGCCGGCTCAGTACCTGTCACAGTGCTTGGTACACAGCCACCGTTCAGTAAATGTTTGCTCACTAAATCAACTCTAGACGTGGAAGGGATCCCCTTAAAGAGCTCCTCGCTCTTGTCCAGAAGCAGAGTTCCATGGCAAACGCTGGTGTGTGCTGGGCATGGGAAGGGACGCCGTTGGGTAATAATAATAATAATAATAATAATAATAATAATAATGAGTTAGAAACACATGGGTGGCCCCTGGAAAATAGCCCAAAAGTTCAAATTGTATCTGCTAAGCAACAGGGGAACAATGCAGGTTCTCCGGGTCACCCCCAGGAGCCAGCAAGTGGGTAGAGGCTTAACAGGCTGCATTGGGTCTGGAAGAGGGGAGGGTCCCACCAAAGAGCAGTGCCTCTTGGAGCGGCCTGGTCCCTGTGGCGAGCTCAAGAGGTGACTTTTGTGGCTGGAGACGGAATGGCTCAGCCGGGTGGGCGTCGGGATGAGCCCTGCTCCTGTGTGAACTCGGGGAGGTGGCGGTTGGAGCAGAGGCCAGTGCAGTCATGGCCAAGAACGGCCAAGGAGGAAGAAGACGCCTCGGGATCCTGGTGTCGTATCGTGTGGAGCGGGGGTGAAGCCAAAAGGGAAGATTTGTCTTTCTCCAGAGAGAGCTTCCTGAGGACAGAGGCCATGTCTTTTTTTTTTTTTTTTTTTTTTTAAGTTTATGTGTTATTCATCTCTGCACCCAACTTGGGGCTCTAACTCCCAACCCTGAGATCAGGAGTTGCACGCTCTTCCAACTGAGCCAGCCAGGAGCCCCAGACAGAGGTCACGTCTCATGTATCTACACCCGCAGCTCCAAGGAGAGTGCCTTGCACATAGTAGCTGCTAAATAAACACTTGATAAAGGAATGCTTGGCTGGTTGGCCGACTCTGGGAGGCACTGAGGATCTGAAAGCGTGTGGAGGCCCCCAGGGCTCTGTTGCCTGTCTTCTCTGCTCCAAATGCCTCCATCTATCCTTCTGTGCCATCCCACCTTTGTTTTAAGCCAGAAGATGTTCCCAAAGATTGCTACTGTCTAGGTTGACAGCAAATAATAGAGAGGGTGACTCTAGCCCCTACAGGCTGGGTCTGTCTGCAGCTTTTCGGGCCACGCCCTCCCTTCTCCTGGGGCTCCCACGGCTAGACTGGGTCCGTGCATGTTGTGGGGTCCCGCTCAGTCCCCCACCCAAGCATCAGGTCATCCTTCACATTTCCTTCCAGTCTTTCTCCCTTTGATCTCATCTTGGCAAGCAGAGGCATGTCACCACGGGGGAGCCTTGTGTTAACAAATGCAAACACACACACACACACCCCCTACTTTCCTTGTCTCTGAGCCATTGTCTGTTCGTCTGCTTCTAGGCCTGACCCATCTTTACAAGACTCTTCCTCTCCCAGGATGCTGAATATGGCCTCTGATGCAAAAGAGTGGGGCGTTTTGCACGTCTGCAATGTTGGCCTCCCTCAAGGGATTGGGAAAGATCCACCCATATGTCAGGACCTTCCAGGGAGACGCGAAACCAAGATCCTGACCTCATGATGCCCGCAGCGTCTGGCAAGGAGGACACCAGCTCTGCTGTCCTGGCCACAGTCCAGTTCTCTCTTCTAGAATCCACACCTTCCCTGGCTCCCCTCCAGGCTGACAAGATCTGCCCCAGTTGGGGAAAGGATAAGCATGGCCTAGTGGGTAGCGGATAGGAGGGAAGAGAGGGGTCTCTACTCTAAGACCTGGGTAAAATCGTTCCCCAGCTCTGTGCCTCGGTTTCTCCCTTGAGAAATTCTGCCCATGATTCTAGGGTTAGGAAGCTGCTCAGCACTAAAAAGTTCCCTGAGCTCACGGGGGAAGAAACCTGCAGTCTTGTTGTGTTCCCTTGCAGCCGGGAGCCGCCCACCCCACCCCGCCCCACCCCAGAAGGCCTTGCTAGTTGGTGAGGCTGGGCCAGCAAGGCAGGGTCCTGCAGGATGAAAGCTCGGAGAAGCCAGAGCAGGAATAATAATGATAATCATCAGCTGCGGCGTCTTAACCATCCAGGAATGCAAGGCCCCACGCCCTGTGCACATCACACCCCAGGACACTCGAATGGCTCCTCTCCTTTCATTTTATTGCAGTGATCCCACACTCTGCCATTCCCAGCCCAACCCATGTGGGTTCCCAAGGAGTACAGTCCAGCCACTGGTTCATCCACCACCCAGGTTCCATGGGAAGATTCGGCTCAACATGACCCAAGCCAGCAGCAGGACAGAACGCCCAGCTACTTGGAAACTCGGGCTCCAGGCTTTCCCAGAGAAGCAGCCTGCCTGCAGCTGGCCTGGAGCACTTTCCCACAGACCCATCAGGGTCTGGTCACCGTGAGGCCCAGGAAGGTTGCCTGTGTCAGTACAACTCTGAATTCAAGGCCTGGCTGGCCCACGGACTATCTCGCCATAGGACCGCGGGCAAGTTTTGTGTTGTTTTTGACTTCTTTGGATTCACTGCCTCACCTGCTGCAAAACTTGCCAAGACTCCCCATTGCTCACTGCAGATAAACTCTGGATCTCATAGTCTAGCGTGTGGCTGTTTAACATCTGGTTCTAATCCACTTTTCCAACCCCACTGTTCTTCTTTACCCTCTAGATGCCAGCCAGAAGTAACTACTCACTGTTGGTGATACGTACCCCATGCTTTTTCATGTGGCGCTCCAATGCTTCGTGGCAAATGTCATTTCCTTCATCTACACCTGGCCAGACCCTTCAGCCTTCAAAGCCCAAGGCAGAGTTCGTTGCCTCTATGAGTTCGCCCGATCCTCATCCCACCATGGAACTCTGGATCCTCTGTGTGTGAAGCTCTCAAGCACCGATGTCCACCGCCCATGGTGCTTGCGTGTGTATCTTTTTTTTTTTTAAGATTTATTTATTTATTTGAAAGAGAGAGTGAGCGAGATCGAGAGAGAGAGAGAGAGAGAGAGAGAGAGCAGGGGAGGGGCAGAGGAGAGGGAGAGAGAAACCCAAGCAGACTCCATGCTAAGCAAAGAGCCGGACACGGATCCCATCCCACGACCCTGAGATCACAACATGAGCCAAAACCAAGAGTCGGCCGCCCCACCGACTGCACCACCCAGGTGCCCCGCTGGCGGGCATATCTCAGCTCACCCGGTGGATCATCCCCGTGCTGAAGTCTCATTCATCTCTGTGTCCCCATGGGCCTAGCACAGCACCTTGCACACGAGGCACGTGCTCAATAAGTAAGTGTGGGACATGAATTGTAGCCAAGAATCATCCCCACCCTATTCACTTCCCCACACAAATGTGCTTTGAAAAAGTAAAAATAATTATTTTAATATAAAAGTTTATGCTTGTGTGTTTCCCCCCCAGCATCCTCGCTAGTGGGGTGCGGGCCCCCGGGTCTCCCGTGAAGGTGTTAGCTCCCTGGCTTTGGCTCCAGGGCTGACCCGAGGGATGCTTTTCCTGATCAGTTGTGGGTCCAGTCTGACCTTGCCCCTTGCCTAGTAGGTGGTGAGCCCTACCTTCCTTGGAGAAGGGCAGTCCCACCCTCCGGGGGCTTCCGTTTTTCGAAGCCCCAGCCCCCTCCATGCTCCATTGGACTTAACACACCAGAAGGTCCCCTTGAGGTCATGAGGTGAAAGAGATGAATGGTTGGATGGGTTTAGGAACCTCTCACCTGGATCCTTAGTAGAACCCTCGGAGCAGTGCTCACCCCTGCTGCCTGTTAGTGTTGTTAATAATAGTAACATGACTTCAATAACGCCTTGTATTTACTGAACGCTTTTCTCCAGGGAGCTCAACTCATCTTTCCCTCCAGAAGGAAGAGAGGCACCAAGACAATGAAAGAGAAGTCAGCCATTGTGGCCATTCTTCGTTCTAAGAGGTAAATGCAATCCGTAGTATTGCAGATGTGTAGAACTGATCAAGTAGGAGACCAGTACATGCTCTGGGACCCGAAACCTCTGCCTTCAGAATGCTTGCCCAAATCAAATCCTGTGTGAGATGACCACTCCTGTGCTGAGAAGTTACATCTCATCAGTGATAGGATTTGAGCATGCACCCTGAATACACGTTCCATTATTTATAAGTTGTAGACGTGGCCGAATCATTATATCTCAAGACAATATATACTTGGGGTGAGGTTCGTATTTAACAATAGTAGAAAGGTAAGTTCATGTTTCTTTTATTCATTTTTTTTAAGTAAGCTCCACCCCCAGTGTGGGGCTTGAACTCAGAACCCCTAGATCAAGAGTCACATGTGTTCCTGACTGAGCCAGCCAGGAGTCCTGGTTACTTCACATTTCAATATAATTGATAATTACAAATTACAAAGATGTTTTGTGGCTCTCTTCATGTTAGACCTGATCAGACTGCCGCCGTTTTCACCTCGTGATGGGGCTAACAAAGAGCTCTTTCGAGAAGCTCCAGCTTTGCCATTTTCTCCTGTGCTGAATTAGGAAGATCTTTACCCTGAGGTTTCTTTGCAGGAATTTCTCTCTCTCTCTCTCTCTTTTTTTAAGATTCATCCATTTATTTCAGAGAGAGAGTGAGCTGGGGGGGGGCAGAGAGAGAGGGAGAGAAGCAGACTCTCCGCTGAGTGGGGAGCCCTACATGATGCGGGGCTCAATCTCACAACCCCACCCCCCACCCCAAGATCATGACTCATGACCTGAGCTGAAATCAAGAGTCAGCAGCTCAACCGACTGAGCCACCCAGGCGCCCCTAGGAATCTTTTTACCCCCACATCCATTTTTTGTGGAGGTTAGTTTAGCTCAAGTTAGATAACATAATCCACAATGTCACTTAATCAGGTAACGTAAGTTGTGATACTCTGCAGTTTTCCAACCATGATCTACAAACAGTGAGGGAGCCTTGTCCACCTCTCCAGCACGCTCCCATGCTTCCCCCAGGAGCCCCCCGCGTGGCACACATGGCCCACGGCTCCTGTCAAGCCCCGTGTTAGAATCACGGTGAAGCTGCCTTGACTCCCTCTGAAGGGGGCTCTTCTATAATCCCACCTCCTTTCTACCAGCGCATGCGTCAGTTTGACCATCTCCAGCGCCCTCCTGGCTCTCTCAGCCACCCCAGGGTCACTTCCAAAACCTTGGTAAAGCCCACTTCTCTCGCTTTATTCCCGATGTCCTTTAAGGGCCCCACGAAATGCTCAGTTGTACAGACTAGAAACCACAAACCCATCCCATGGCTGAGGACCCTGACCATTGCGAGGGCCTTTTAAGCAGTTGGCCTCCCTGCCACCGTGCTCTTCCCTTCATTCACCCTCCACACTTCTGCCAGAGAAATCTTCCAGATACACAAGTCCGATTTGGGTCTGCCCTCTTCCTAGCCTCTCATGCCGGTAGGAGGAAGTATGAACTCTTGGCCGGGCCCTATGGACCTTTCCAAATCGCTCACCCCTAGCCAACCACCCAGGAGAGGCCGAATACCATGTTCGCTCTTACTCAGAGAGCTCTTCACATTCTTTCTTCTCTGCCTGCTGAATTCTATTACTTAACCTCCAAGACCAGGACCCCTGGCACCTTCCAAACTCTGAAGGCAGAGAAAATTACCCCATCTCTCTGCACCTTAGCGCTTGGTACGAAATTCTCCTGTATATGCCGACATGTAGTCGGTCGTTTAGTTGTTTGTATCCTCCGCGTGATGTTGGTTCCTGGACACTTGGGCGCAGGTCTTACTTCTCTCTCTACCCTTCTCTTCCTGCTCCCTCCCAGCCTGGTGCAGCGGCAGACTCTCTGGGACGGGCTCTTCCACGGACCTGAGGTGTCAGGCCCTTCTTCCCCGTTGTCATCTGCACTGCCCCCCAAACCACCCCCCAACACCTAACAACTTAAAAAAGCAATTCCTAGGCGGCGGGTACCGTTCTTGGGTGTATTAGCTTACTAATGCTGACCATAGCGCCCTGTAAGGTTGGCCCTTCGGGCGTGCCCATTTTATAGATGAGGAAACTGACGTATGGGGAAGCCTCCTGACAGGCCTAGGTCACCCAGCTAGTCAGGGGCACAGCCAGCGGTCGAAGTCTGTCTCCTGGACCCAGAGCCCCGATCGTGACCTCCACGGCATAGAGTCCGTGCTCTGGCCCCTCGCTCGCCCTCACCGCTCTCCCTTTCCTCGACAAGAGTGGCTGCTTTCCCAAAGCCAGCGGAACACCCTTCCACCCTGCACAAGGCTCAGGGACTGCTGGCTCAGGTGGCTCTCTCCCTCCGGACAAATGACAGGCACAACAGTCTCCCCGTTGTCTCCCCTGTGTCTGTTCCCACAGGATGTCCACATGGTAAGACCCAAAAGTCTGCCTGCTCACTCCATTCCTGGGCCAGGGCTCTTTGGGGGAGATCTGAAAACTGGCATGGGTGGGACCCCATCACTCCTCTGGGAGGGCCTACCCGGAGCCCGCCCACGACCCCTTCCCCGGCCCACCAGCCCCTCAGGCACCTGGAGGGCGTTCTGCACCTGTTCTACCTGGTCGGCTTCCGGCCATTAATAACAGCTCATTCTCCTCTGGGGCTCTTTGTCTCTTCTGCCTTGCCCTCCCCACGCTTCCTTCCTGTTCTTCTTTCTCTTTACAACAAGAGTGGGTATTTTTAACCTGAGGTTTTCGCTCACCTCTCACTGTCCGGTTGGGACCGGGCAGGGCTCCTGGCGTGCCGGAGGGCTGGGAGCGGCGTGCCAGCCTCGGAGGCCACCGCCGTGTCCCTCACTGCTGGCTCCAGCCTGAGCCCCCACGCTCACCTCTGTCAAGCCCTCCCTCCTCTGCCTGGGGAGTAAACACCCCACACTGGCCGTGGGTTGAAACTCTGGAAACACGGGGAGCCGAGCTTGGCCCCCGGGGGGACGCGGGGAAGACTATCTATAGAGCCAGGTGAAGCTCAAGATCACCAGAACCTCACACATCCCCTGAAGAGCCACCAAGGCCATCTGTCAGGCCACCTGTGTGACCCACCTTAGTGATGCCCTTTGGAGGCTCTAGGGGGACTTCCGGGGAATTCGCCCACCCTGGGAGATGCAGCTCAGAGAGCTCCCCTCATCCTCCCCGTCCTCTTTGAAACTTCTCGAAGGTCTGTGCTACCAGGAAGCCCTTTGTGCTCCTAGCTCTCCTACCTCAGCCCCCAGCCCGGCCCACCAACCACTCCCCACTCTGTCCCCACCTGCTGGTCTCCAGCCCCCACCCCGGCCCATGGCTCACGTCTCTGCACCCCAGGAGCTCAACAGAGAAACTTTTGTTTGAAGCCTCAGCAACTGCAAAAGGGGAGATAACTGGCCTTTCAGGGTTTTGTCCTAACTGTTGTTTGTTTTGAAGTTCGGTTTCTGTACCCAGCTTTCTCAAAAAAGAGAACAGTGGCAACTAAACAAGTTGGTATCAGAGATTTTTTTTTTGTTGTTTTAAAAGCAACTGGCAGTGACTCACTGCAGGCTGCTGGGCCCACGGCTAATGTTCTCTAAAGTGAGCGACGGTTTTAATGATGGCCCGGGGCACTGCCGAGTCCTCCTGCCTGCTCTGAGTCACCGCCAAGGATCAAATAGCTTCAGCCTTGTTTTTATGTTGACCGTGTTTTAAAATTCCTTAAAAAACCAGCCCCCCTGTATAACATACTACGGATTGAAAATCAGGGAACAGATTTTCCACCCAGTCTCGTGGGCCTGGAGGACTCGCTGATGAGACAGAATATCTGTCCCTCTCATCTCAGGCCTCCATCCTGGCCACACCTCTGTTTCACACTCTGGTGACTGTCCCCACCCCTCCCTCCTGCACAACTGTCGCAGGGTCCCAAGTAGCGATGTCTTCTGGCCCCAACGTGAGCTGTGGCAGCAACCTTGTTCTGTCTCCTTTGCCCCTGGCCCCCCTTTAGGAGTTGGTCACTCATTCAGTCTACAAACAATTCTTGGGCGTCTCCTTTGGGCAGAGAGAGCCATGCTGGGTGGGTACGAGGATGAGGCAAAAAGAAAGTAGTCACTGCTGCCTCCAGGGAGAAAACTCTCCCTCCACAAGCATCTAGAGAACCGACAGGCTCCAGAGAATTCCATCTCAGAACTAACAGCTGGGGGGGGGGGGGGAGTGGGTAGACATGGTGGGATTTACCAGAAAAGGCTTCCTGAAGGGGAGAGATCTGAGCTTAACTTTGACTGTCACTAAGGCTGTCCCGGCTGGGCAAATGGGTGCACAGAGATGGGGAGCCCATCTTGGCAAGGGGACCCAGAATTCCCCGGCCACCTCCGCCAGGAAGCTGCCTTGTGAATCCTGAGCTGCCCCTTCCCCTCTGGGCTAACAGGCAATAAGGACGGGGGACCAGCCCCGGCAAGGAGGAAGTGGACTGGCTTCCTGTTTGTTTGTGAATCTCAGAGCAGCCCCGTGCAGCCATGAACACCAGCTGAGCAGAGCAACTTTGGCCCGAGCCGAGAGTGCCAGGGAGCCCATCCACCGACCCAGCAAGCCCGCAACCAGCTGGGAGATGCAGGGACTGTATCCTAGGGCAGCCAAACTCAGCTGGGTAGCCCCATAGCAGTTACGCCAGCTTTGGCAGGGACGGGAGGTGGGGTAATGACTTCCCTAAAAAAGCCAGAGTCACACATTCATACTACGAAGCCTCTGGGCAGCTTGGGGAGAGGGGGGAGGGGGGCTCAGGCATTGCCATTCCCTGACCCCAAAGATTATTTTAGGCAAAACTCTTTTGCCCTCTAGGGAAATCTTGTGCAGAGATCACCGATCACCAAGTCCTTTAAAAAATCAGGCAGCATGCACTGTGGTTTTGTTTACAACAGCAAAATATGCGAAAACCACCACCAAGTCCTCCAAAAACCAACTGGTGACGACAAAACACAACAGATCCACACAGAGAAGATGCTGTAGCCATTCAGAAGAACGGGGCGATTAGTAGGTGCAACTGTGACGAGATGTCCAAAGGTACGTCCATAAATGAAAACAGCGGGTGCAAAACAGTGTGATCGCTTTCGTGTAAATAACTGGAACAGCAGAGGACATGTTCATATAGGTTCACAGATACATGTACTGCTGAATGCATGAGTTTTCTTCTGGAAAGAAATGTAAGCAACCTGACGGTGGTTATTTTGAGGGAGAGGAACTGGGAGAAAAGTGGTGGGAAGGCTTCACTTTTCATTATTTACCTTTTGGTGCTGTTTGTGTTTTTTAGTCAGGTTTATATATTTCAAAAATATTACCTGTGGGCAGTGGAATTCTGCTCCATTCTGTTTTCTTTCTTTCTTTCTTTCTTTTTTTTTTTTTAAAGATTTTATTTATTTATTTGACAGAGATAGAGAGCACAAGTAGGCAGAGTGGCAGGCAGAGGGAGAGGGAGAAGCAGGCTCTCCGCTGAGCAGGGAGCCCAATGCGGGGCTCGATCCCAGGACCCCAGGATCATGACCTGAGCCGAAGGCAGCCACTTAACCGACTGAGCCACCCAGGCACCCCTCCATTCTGTTTTCTTCCTTATGTGTCTCTGTATCATTTAAAATAAAAAGGATCGGGGCGCCTGGCTGGTTCTGTCACAAGAGCATGCAAATCTTTATCTCGGGGTTGTGAGTTCGAGCCCCACGTTGGGTATAGCGATTACTTAAAAAAAAAACCTTAAAAAATAGTATTGAACCGCTAAGTATTATTTTTAAGGCAATTTAAAGAATCAGGCAGTGTGCATTTACAAGATGAAACAGGTGGATCACAGATTCTGCAGGAAAATTTATGGGAGAAGATGGGAAAACGCTTTGCTTTAAGACCTGTACACATCAGTAACGGACAGTGTTGCTGGTTCTTCACTCCACTTTGTGGATTCCCTATGGCAAACGTTTGAGCTGTCTCTGGCTTCCCTCCAACCACCCCCATTCCCAGTTTCGTTCCCCATTTCATGGCCTCATCATTTAGCTTTTGACCCAAACCAAACAATAAGGAAGAGAAATCTGAAGAGAAGAAGAAGACAGACAATATAAGGCACTTCGATACACATGGAGCGATCACCTGTCATTTGGACTAAGTTGTACGAGCCTCTGTATAAAGGGCCTGTGTCTGATTCATCTTCTAATCCCAGGACTGTGCACAGTACCCAACAATCATTGGTGGATGAATGAATGGAGCAACCTGTGGAAACGGTGCTTGTTCTCTGCAGGTCTGTTTGCTCCTCCGTAGGAGTGCTTTGAGAAATTGGAAGGAAATTCCCGGAGCCTCAGAAAGAGAATCTGATGTTTCCTTTGTGTTTCATTAATTCATTAACAACTAGGAGGGGGCTCCCCAGATGGACCTCCGGCTGCCAAAGCCTGAGTACCCAGCTCCCTGGGAGCCTCCCGAGGTTAAGAAAGAGCTAAAGCTGAGCTGGGTGGCCATCTCCCACCTGGCGAAGAGAGGTAGCACCAGTTTGGCTGGTGGTTGGGGCGGGACACTTGGTATCTTTACAGCCACAGATGCCCCAGGAGTTCTATATCAGGAAGTTGTCTACAAAGGGTCACCTCGACCTATTTACTTGTCAGAGCTGGTGCTGCCAGCTAGTCCCTTCCCTGAGATCTTTTTCTGAACATCTTTTCTTCGCTGACATAGCCTGGCACCTGCAGGCGCCAGCGGGCTACTGCCATCTGGTGGAGAAGAGAGGCCACCGCCTTCCCAGGCTGGCCTGAAACTGAAGGGAGACGGAAGGAACCTCTGACAACCAGGTCCGCGGCTTTCAAACTTTTGCAGCCATGGAGGCCTTCCTTCAAATGACAGCAATGACTAAGGTCTTCATGTTGGCCTGATCAATTCACTGCTCTGGCTGCAGCAGGGAGAAGGAGGGACTCAGAGCCCCACTGGACCTGCCGGACCCTCCCCGCCGAGCTCAGTTGGCATATGGCTGATAGACTTCTGCTATCATTGTAAGCACGGGGAAATGGAGCCTTGGGGATATGAAGCGACCTGTGCAAACAGTGTTATAGCAAAGACTAGAGCACAGAGCCCCTGTACAAAACGCACTTGGGCATTTGCCCAGCCAACCTGTACCCTCGAGCTCAGACAGGGGCTGAACACAGCTTCCTGAGTGCTCGGTCACGCCACCTATCTATCCCAAGACATCTGGGTTCCTGGGGAGGAGGAGCCCCGAACCCAACTCCTCCTGCATCCTGATTCTTGTTTGAATCAAACCAGGGACCCATGATGGTCCCTATGTTCCCTTGTCAATAGGCAGCATGGAATCAGGGGCACAGACATGCCCATTGCTATCTCAGGATGCCAAAGAAATGTCCTGGTCTCTGACACTGGGAGAGGCAGGCAGTCCCCTAGAACACAAATAGGGAAGGGAATAAGAATATTTTGAGCATCTACTGCACGCTGAGCCCTGTGCTAAGCATTTTTACATTTGTCAGCTCATTTACTCCTCAACACTGTGATGTGGATATTTATTTTCTTGGGTTTTAAAAAAATATTTTATTTATTTATTTTTAAAGTAATCTCTACACCCAATGTGGGGCTCGAACTCATGACCCTGAGATCAAGAGTTGGATGCTCCGGGCGCCTGGGTGGCTCAGTCGGTTAAATATCCAACTTTTAGCTCAGGTCTTGATCTCAGGGTCATGAGTTCAAGCCCCGCATTGGGCTCCATGCTGGGCCTGGGGCCTACCTGGGGAAAAAAAAAAAAAAAAGAGTCACATGCTCTACCGACTGGGCCAGCCAGGCACTCCCATTTCCTCAGTTTTTTGCTAAGAGGAAAAAAAGGATGCTTGAAGTATTTAAGTAATTTACCCAAGATCTCCCAACCTAATAAATGGCAGAATCAGAATCCAATCCCAAATCTTTCTAATTCTAGAACCCGTGTCTTTCCAGTAAATGGAGTTGCCTTCTGGAGCAAGAAATCTGGGAAGCCCAGCCCAGCCCAGAGTTGCATTGCGTCAGTCAGGATTACTGCAGTTCGCTGGCGTGTAGGGTCTCACAAAAGGGAAGACGTTGTCTCTGCCTCCCGCCTGCGATAGTCTAGCTGGGGAAAAAGTGTGCTTGGGAAAGCGATGAAGACTTCACACGCGCTCACCCACCTGTGAGTGCAAGGAAGGATTTACAGGACAAGGAGCCTCAGATCTAGAATGTGGAAGCTAGAGATGGGATGGAAACAGCACTAGACAGTCAGGAGGCCTGAACCCCACCCCTGGCTTTGCCACCCACATCCTGTGGGACGTTGGGCAAGTCCCCCCACCCTCCTCACCTAAACGCAGGGGTTGTTCCTGAGGATGTGAAAGTCTCCTGCTCAGTTCTCTACTGTTGTGATTTCAGTGGGGGCGGAGTTAGACAAAGAAGGAGGCCTGAAGGAAGTGAGTTTTGGACAGGATCTTGAAGAGGGGAGGGTTAGGCGCATGGAAGAGGGAAATGCTCACACTGAGAGGTTGAAAAACGCAAGCGAGGACAAGAAGCAGTGTGGCTAGCTAGAGATGGCAAGCTTATCTGCTGTTGAATGCTTGGTAGAGATCAGGTTTGGGGCAATCCACAATGAGCAGCATCAGTAGTTCTTTTGGGGTCTCTGGTTATCCAGGATTGATGTGGTCTTTTTTTTTTTTTTAAGATTTTATTTACTTAATTGAGAGAGAAAGAGCGCATGTGCGTGCATGAGTAGGGGGAGGGGGAGGGGCAGAGAGAGAGGGAGAGGCAGACTCCCCGCTGAGCAGGGAGCCCAACGAGGAGCTGGAAAGATCCCCTCCTCCCTATCCACCCAGGGTCCCGTGTAAAGGGGTTCTCTTTCACCTACAAAGCGGTTTCCCTACGCCAGTACATTTCCATGTTCTCGCTTCCAGCTCTGGGCATCCGGCCTTGCCAAAGCGTCCCAGCCTCGACCAGCTCGGGCAGGCCTCACGGCTCCTTTCGAATTCTCAGTCCCTGTGTTGCCACACAGGGGCAGCATCTTTCTTATAAAGGGAGACCTTATGTGCTCGGAAAGCTGCGGTGAGTCGGCCAGAGGCGGAGGGATTTTAAGTTGGGCTCAAGACAGGGAGAAGGACAAGGACTGAAGGAGAGAGAGAGAGAGATGTTCCAGACAGAAGCAGGAGGGACTGAGCTGCGGGCAGGCGGCACAAGGGCAGAGTCCCACATAGAGGCCGTTTGAAGCTAGAGAGTGAGGACACTGGGAAGTCGGCCCTGGGGGGCACATCAGTGAGGGGATTGGGCTGCTAGACCCTGAGCTTCGGATCCAGAGGAGCTTGAAGTACCTTAACATGATGGTGTGGGAGGAGAGCTCAGCGGCCCGGCTGCCGACCCTCCGTCCAAACCTTGGTCCTGTCCTGGCTCTTCCTTCATCTGTTCCTTCGGCAAACACTCAGGAGCTCCCACCAAGAGCCAGGGACCTTGGACTTGGGGAAAGATCAGTGGTTGGGGAAAAGAAGAGGAAGGGGGAATGTTCAATCATAGAAAGGTCCTGCCCTTTATAAATGTAGAGTAGGAGAGAACACACAAACACACGCGCGTGTGCACACACACACAACCCAACGAGGGGAGTGCTAAACCACACACACACACACACACACACACACAACCCAACGAGGGGAGTGCTAAACCACACGCGCGCGCGCGCACACACACACACACACACACACACACACACTACAACCCGACGAGGGGAGTGCTAAATGCCTCATGGGAATGTGGATAGGAATCCAGGCAAGGTAGAGGTCATGAATAGGGGGCGGAGGGGACTTTGCAGATATTTTGTGGAAGAGAAAGTACTGGAGGATGGGAATATCTGGACCTGTGAAATGTGGGGGAAGGGCTCTCCAGGTTGAAGAGACGCCAAGCAAAGAGGATGCAGGGGAAGTGTGGGGGAGTGTAGACAAGAACTCAATTTGGCATGTGTTTTCACGGGGGGGTGGGGGTTGTCACTGGCATTACTTTGGGGGCAATTCTTCGTAGTAGGAAGCTGTCCCATACAAAGTAGGTCTTGTAGCATCCCTGCCACCCACCTCCCCCTCCCCTAATGCCAGGAGCTGCTGGCTTTCTCAGTACTCCCCGCCCCACTGGAGCCACGAGGTTGGTTTGTGAAGGCAAGCAGGAAACTATACCCTTGGCCTAGAAAGGTAGCCAGCGGTAGCCGGACCGTGGAGGGCCTCGGATGCCAGGATAAGACCTTGCACTTGACAAAGCAAGGAGTGGCCACTGAAGGTTTTCCAGTAGGGAGGAGGTAAGATCTGCTTTAGAAAAATGAAGTTTGGAACAATGTGCAGGATGAATAGAAGGCCTAAGAAAGGCAGGGAAATCTGGTACAACCTCTTGCGACCTTTTCACTCAAGTTATCTTCAATGAGGGTGGGCTGCTTAGCTCACAATTATTGGCGGATGTCAAAGGTCAAGCGGAGGTCCTGACAGCACATCTCCGTGCAGATTGCTGGAATGGCCTATTAGAATAGCATTTGCTAAATCAGGATTTAACTAATATTCCATTGCCTCTTCCTGTCTTTCAAATCAATGCACCTGGGGATGCCCACAATGCAACTCCTCCTCCCTTGGTCCTCCCTGGCAGAATTTGTGTCAAACCAGCAGAAGGAAGGAAAAGGCAACCCTTTGAAAATTCTTCTCTCCCCTGCCTATCCAGGGTCCATTGCTGCCTTAGTAAGCAAGCGACCTCTCAGTGCCCGAACAAGGAAGCAATTCAGCCTGACCCGAGAGAGGGAGGAAGGCACTCCCTACTCTGGCCCTTCGCTGGCCAGGACAGGACACGGCTTTTGAGCCAAGGCCCAGAGAATCCCGAGCTGATAAAGGCCCATTGTGGCAGCTTCTGGAGAAACCCAGAGGCCATCAGGGGGCTCTGGGGCTCAGGAGCCAGTTAACACCACTTGAACATTTGTGGATAGAATGACTTGGCGGAAGTCAAGGCAGAATGAGGCCCCCGGGCTGCCAGGGGCACTATCCATGGCAGGCCGGCTAAAGGCCAAACCAGCAGGAGCCTGTCTGTGGCTAGAAGGGCTGGCCTGGAGGCAGGGGGGACCCACAGGCTGTGGAGGGCTTCCCTGCAGACACCTGGAGGAAGAAACCCAATCTCCCGCCAAGTGCAAGAAACACAACTGCTCTTTTTAAAAAGGGCCTGGGGAGGGGGGAGTCTGCGGCCCTGCCCCCCACCCCCCCACAGGGGTGTCCACAGCAATAAACAGCAGGGAAGGAGGAAGCCCATCTGGAAGCTGTTGAGAAATTCTCCCTGCTCAGGGCTGTCATGCTTGGAGCGCCGGCACCTCACCATCTGCAGACCTCACTGCTCTTACCGCGAAGAACCAAGTGGGAAGAGACACCCCGAGATAAAGGGTGCCAGGGCAGCTGAGGGAGTCGGGCTCGACGGGGGCCCGCGGGTGTCGGGCAGGACCAGGCTTCGGCAGGAGGTTTAGCTGGGCCCATTGCACTTCTGGAGTGCTCCGGGGGAACGGGAAGGGACTGGACCTCCGCTCCAAAGCCCTGGGAGGGGAGCAGGTGCAGGGATGGGGGGACTGGGTCTCTGCCTTTCTCAGCTGACAGCTCGCCCTCACTCGGGGCGGGTGGCAAGGAATGCGAATCCAGGTCACAGACCAGCCTGTAGGGTCCTCTTAAAGACCGTTCTCCTTGGCCAGGTGGTGAGCCCAGGGATTAAACCGAGCACAGAGGTGAAAGCATCGCCCACCAAGTGCTCACCGCACTGTTGTTCCTCCGTCTTGTTCCTCAAAGGATTTCAGGTGAGTGACCGGTTCACATCTCAGTGGTGGGTCCGCTCTCCCTCCCCACCATTCAAAACGCATCAGGTTGGCCCCCTCAGATGCCAAGTCATTTCTACATCAAAGCAAAACAGAATAAGCCATATAAACCCATTATATGAAGCCACATAATGAACATCAGCTTCGAACTCCCATGCACTGAATTGCACGTGGCTCCTGTGCCGTTCATGCCCCTCCCCCGAGGGGAAGGCAGAGTGGTACCGAAAGGCAACTCATCTCCACTCACGTGGCCTCCGAAGAACCCATCTTATGACAAACCTCACCTGACGCCACGGAGATTCATTTCAGGCTGGGGATGGCTCTGGAACACAGCACAAAGCTATGTTTTCTGAAACCAAAGCATCCCCCAGCCTTGCTGGAGATTGTCCCAGCTGGCGAGGCAAACACGTGCACACGAAAACTGCTAGAATGCTCTGTTCTGATCTCATGGCTCCCACAAACAAAAAAAGCAAACCCGTTAAGACTGAGCTGGAAGGTTCTGGGTGTCATTTATTGACGGCAGTTTACACACATTTGTTTTCTTCCCATGGCCATTTCCTTCAAAGCACAGGCACAGAGCCCTCTGGAAGGGCAGTCTCTGAATGAGGGAGCCAGAATGCAGGACGCACTCGGCTTTGGCAGGCATGCTCAGACTCGGCAGGATGCAATCCTTCAAGCTGGAATTCTGTCGGGTGTCTTGAGACACCAAGGTGGGGGGTGGAGAGGAAGTCTCCAACAGGACTCACATCCCCGAGCAGGCCTGCTCGCTTGCTCTCCAAGGCCATCCCGGCGGCAGGAGCCTGGGGGTGCAGTGCAACAGGCCCACCCACCTTCCCAGGGGCAGATTCTTCAGTCCACGTCCTGCTGTTCACACCTGCTTCCACCGGCCCCGCAGTTAAAGAGAATCAGCCTTACGGTGAGAGACAGATGACTTCCTCTCTGACCCTCCCCGGCAGCTCTTCAGCTGGGTCTGTGGAGGAACCGCTGGGAAACATTGAGGCCCGTGCTTTCCCGTCAGCTGAGTGTGCCGTCTTCCTCACGTCCCGCCTGAACGACAGGCTGGGGGCTCCAAGGGCGCTCAGGCCAGCCCCCGAGCTCCCCGGCCCCGGGCGCCAGAGCCTCTCTCCTGCCGACTGACCGCCAGCGCCTAGGCCGGAGCGCCGGTGGGCCCCGGGCACTTGGCAATTTGGGGGAGGGAGGTGGATCAAACAGTGGATGGAAATGGGAAGAATGAAAAAGCTTCATCTGATAAGGAGAGATCTGAAGTGATTTCACTTTTATTTCCTTCACTTTAAGCCAATCGTGAAATTTCACAGTGATTTCTGGGGCGGGGGCAGAAGGGCGGTGGCGCGAAGAGTGGTCAGGGCCGGGGCCCGGCGGCCGGGTCTCACTGCGGCAGCTGCAGGAGCACGGACTGCCCCGCCGGCAGGTACGTGATGTTCCGAGAGCGTGACAGCTGGTACGCGATGTCCTCTGCGGCCTCCAGCTTGCGCAGCTCGATAAGGCCATCGCCCGCGGTGGCGAGCGAGTTGGCAATCAGCTCGGCGGCCTTGGAGTCGCCCTCGGCAGAGATGATGGCCGCCTTCTTCTGCTGCTCAGCCTAAGACAGTGGAGGTGGGGGGAGACCAAGATCACACCTGAGGGTGCTGGATGGCAGGCAGCGGCCTTGGAAGGACCAGGCCACACGCCCTCACTGGCTCCCGAAGGAACTCTGGGAATCTATAGCTCCCCCACCTCCAGATGGGCTCAACAAGCACCGTCCACCCAATCCTCCTCTTTCCTGCAACGCACTGCCCACCCCTCGCCGTTGCGGGGACACATTTCTGTTGGCTGTGTAAGTATCTGTCTTATTTCAAAGTCCTCATTAACGTTAGCAGCAATTCCAGCCCAGCCATCTTACTCTGAGCCAGGAGGAGCCAAACCGAGGAAAACAGGAGAGACAAAAGGGAGAAGCCATCCTCAGGCTCGACCTGCCCTCCAGTCCCTAGTCAAAGTGACCTTCGTCTAACACACCTGTTTGGGGAAAAAGAGCAGCTGGCGAGGAGCTACATGCCCGTGTGACGCTCCCCTGAGCTAACCTGGCTCCTGCCCAGGAACCCAGGCAACAGAACGCGCTCTCCAGGCTCTCTCCGCCCGCATCAACAGGAGGACCTCTATCTGCAAGGCCCGCCTTGGTCCTGGGCGGAGGGTACGGCATTAACAAATGTTAACTGAGCACCTACTAAGTATTCCCAGGTACAGTCTTAGACCTATGTTCGAGACTCTGGACACGGGGGGAAAGAAAAAAAAAAAAGCAAGGAAGTCCCTGCCCACAAGGGGTTTCCATTCCCTAAAATGAAACGTTGGCCACCCGTACATCGCTCTTTTCCCTGCTTCAAAGAACTAAGGTTCTTGGATTAGGACTAACCCAAGAAAAACCAGCAGTGGGGAGAAGGGACAGCCAGAAATAAATACGCTCTTGCGAAGACCAGAAGACCAGGCTGCTGCGCAAATACAGCGTGTCCCATCACACTCTGCCACATCTGGATGGATTTAGTGCTGGAAAAAAAATCCAGTGACGAGAGCGCATCTGGCGCAATGTTTGATCCTTTCTGCTGTCAGCTTTCACTGTGTAACCACTGTTAAAAATGACTTCGCAGTGAAGCTGAAAATATTCCAGGAGAAAACATTTTTATTTGCAGGAGAGTGTTTTTGATCTTAGGGAAGTGGAAGAAAAATGACCCTTCAGTGATTTTAAACATCACTTCACATATCCCTGACTAGCCCCCAAAGACTCTGGAACCAATTGCAGGAGGATGGTTCCTTCAGTCCCCTTCCGATGATCCCGGAAAAAGAGATGACAGATGATGAATTTCCAGGCCACCCAGCGAACGGGTAGACTGAGCACAGGAGAAAGGGGAGAGAGGCTCCTGCCATCTGGTTGAACGCTCACCTTTTCCACCACAAATCTGGCCCTCTCTGCTTCCTGCTGAGCCACCTGTTTGGCTTCTACCGCTTCTGTGAACTCCTTCCCGAAGGTCAGATGTGTCTAAGGGGAGAGAGGGCGCGAGATGAGGCAGTGTGATTGTTTAGGCAGCGCTGCCGCGAGGCCCCCACACCACTGGAAGGAACAGGTCAGGAATGGCTCCAGCAGCTGGAGGCCCCTGTGAGGCCAGAACACCCTTTCACCTCCACATCCGTGCCCAAACTGAGCTCCCACCCCCAGAAGCCTCGGCTGCCTCAACAGTGCCCGCGTGTCAGTGTGTCACCCGCGGTGCGGAGATCTCAAGCAGAAAACAGCCCGTGGGCACCAGACGGTACCTGCTCAACTGACCACCTCCCCGGGGGAGAAGACTGTGGGATCTAGGACCCCCACCTCCAACTAGTGCTCATCCAAGGTCCTATGATGGCCTGTTCGGAGCCCCCAGAGAGGCCAGATGGAAAACTGAGCCCCTGAGAGGGAAGGATGCAGCTGGTTCTCAGGGATTCGAGGGCGTGATGCTCTCTGCTTATGGCTTAACCAGTCCACTTCTTTCTCACAGCAGCCTCCCCACGAAACAGGAAGAGGATGAGAGACGGTGGAACGCAAATCATGGTATTCCCCACATGTGAGTGCTTCTGGTAAAGGGTTTAAGAGAGAAGGCAGGGAAAGCTATTGCTTAGGGTGAGGGTTTACAACTCTGACTACCCACAGACCTTCCCTACTGACACGGTATCACTGAGCCTGGGCTGAGGCGAAGGTCTGCAGTGACAGCAGAAACGGGACAGAGCTCAACTCCTGATGCCTGGTCTCGAGCAACTGGCTCATTTAACCAACTTTTTATTAAAATAAAGGAAGAAATGCAGGAAAGGATGGTATTGGTTTTGCTATCAAAATCTATTTGCCTCCTCTCCTCCCCGACCCTCCCAAACTCTGCTTTAAAAAAAGGAAAAAAAAAAACCAAACACATGAGCAGCTCAAAACTTCTCAGGAGTAAATTCTAGTCCCACTGTCTTCCCCAACTTTTAACACGGCTCGCTCTTAACTGCAGCTGTTCTACTTCGCCTGTTCCATTTCTGGATTGTGTTCAAGGTCTGGGGAAGAAAATACAGTCCTGAGAAGTGAAAAAATGAGTAATTAAGGAATAATGTTTCTTTCTAAAAGGGCCAGGTGAGGGCAGCATATTCCCCATGAAATCTCATTCTCACACCTGTTAGATATGGTTTCTTGTGGTCGGCCCACATTTCCCCAGAACAGAGTATGTGGTTAAAGACTAGCGAAATGCCAAGCTTCTCCTTAGGTTTTTACTTAGCATTTTCTCAGAGCCAAGGTGTTTAGGTTATCAGTGAGTGGAACAGCAGCCGAGGAATTGCTCTGGTTAGAGTCGAGCGACTGCAGCCTGGCATCCTGCCAGCAGAGGGAGCCCACCGGCCCTGCTGCCGCCTCGGGTGGAGCTGCGCCCTGTGGGTTGGTGCTGGGCACCGCGGGTTGGGGCTGAGCACCGCGGGTTGGGGCTGGGTGCCGCGGGTTGGTGCTGGGCGCCGCGGGTTGGGGCTGGGCGCCGCGGGTTGGTGCTGGGCGCCGCGGGTTGGGGCTGGGCGTTGTTTCAACAGCTGCACAGATGCTGTGTGTGAAGTGGTGCCCGTGAGCTGCACCGGAGAATGAACAGGAAACACTTTCCCTCGCTACCCGAACAGATCACTCCAAATGATTTTTCCCAGAGAATCTAGAAACACGACCCCTTCCCCTCACCCTCCTTGATCTGAAAGGCTATCCTGCCTGTATTGCTTTCTGTTTGAGTTACGGCATTCAGCGTCATTAACACACACACTCTACGGTCTCCAGAGGCTCGCTTACACCTCAGAGATGTCCCTTGCCCCCCACACCAGGCTTTGGGGAGCAGAACCACTCATTTACACTCTATCACCTTTCACCGGGGGTTCCCAGAGCTCACTTCACTAAGCTACATAAACCCTAAGTGTTAGGAAATTCCCGGGGGCTGGGTCAGGCTGGGAGGTCTGCAGTAGGGAGGAAGACTCTCTGCGCCCTCTCTAGCCTCACCAGGCAGTTTTTTCCTGTGTCAAACAGGGCTAGCAAGACATTACTTCCTAGGGAGCTCCCGGGAACACTCACAGTGTCGGGGAAGGTGAAAAATCTACTGGTTAGGGACCCTAGATCAGGCAAGGCTAGAAAAAGAAAAATGTGTGTGGCAGAGGGGAAGCAAAAGAACCCTCATCTGAAACAAACCCAAGGAGACTGCCTCATAGTCAAGAAGGTTCTGCGTTTTTGAGTCTCACACCTAGGACAGTGGAAGGCAAGACCAACAGTGTCCACCCAGAAATGGAGCCAAGCATCTGAACAAGAACCGCAGCCCCTTCCTCACAGGCTCCCGGAGGGTCTTACCAAGGACACGTCATCCAGGATGAGCCCAAAGGTCGCTGCTCGCTCTGTAAGGTCATCGCTCACCTGTCTGGAGACCAGCTCTCTCTGGGTGATCAGTTCTCCAGCATCAAAGCGAGCCTGGTTCCAAAGGAGGGCACAAGAGCCAGTCAGGACGACGAGGAAGCAGAAAGGCCAGGAAAACTACCGGCCACGTCCCAACCCACCCGCTGCCACTCTCTGCCTGCCACCTAACTATCTCTTGGGGGCCGGGCTGCAGGTTCCAGGCTCCAGGCTGAGGCCCTGTCACTCACCACCACCGACTTGAGGATCTCCGTAGTGATGGATGGTAGCACCCGCTCATCATAGTCCTCCCCGATGCTGGTGAAGATGCGGGGAAGCTGGCTGGCAACGGGCCGGAAAAGGATGCGCAGGGTGATGTTGACGTTCTGTAAATCTTAGGGTAGGGACAAATGCTGGAGTTACAAATAAAAACCCCGGTGGCCTTCTAGATGACCTCTCCTACCCTCAACTTGCTGTAATTTGTAAGTAAAGTTGCTGATGTTAAGACCCTAGAGGGCAGGAGCCCCTATGCATAGCTTCCTTGGTACAAAACCCAGCAGAGCCGCAGAGCTAGGAATTTTTAAAGGTTTGTGGTGATGACAGCTTTTCAGTGTGTGTTGAATGCCCTCGGACAGAAGCAATTCAGCTTACATGTCTAAGTGGTACCATGGGATGTTTGAAACAGCAAATGTTTTAAGAAAACAGGCCAATGCCAAGAATTTTCAGGTGAAGCCTTTCCAAGGCCCCCGCCAGGAGGATGCCTTGGAGAGGTTATCATGGGTCCTGCGGAAACAGTCCACACCGGCTGGACCAGGAGTACAAAGGCCAGGGCTGCAGTCCTACCCTGCTGTTTGCGAGTGACGGGACCTCACTAAGCCTTAGCCAATCTCGGCTTATTTCTCTGTCTGTCAGAATGGGGGTGATTTCATCTGCCTTCCTGAACACTGGGGGGAAGTGAAGGAGAAATGAGATGTAACAGCACTGTGTCAAATGTGCAACAGATGTAAGGGGTCATCAGACTCATCTGGAGCACGCTTCTCACTACTCGGCCCAGGCAAAGGGGGGGGGGCGGGGAGGGCTCACGAAGTTAATTACAACTTCCCCTGACGATTCAGGCCTGCCTGAGGTAAAGCATGGTCAGCATCCTGGCAGTCACCAATGATACAGGGACCAATCGCCCATGGGCTAGTTCTGAACCAGGCACCCAGAAAAGCGGGAAATGCATGCACACTAGTTCCTGATCCCTGGAAATTCCTACCAACAGTTTTGAAGATGAGTAAGTAATGTATCCTTACAACAGTTGTAAAACAGCAGAGAAAGCAATCTTGAAGAGGTGGGAAGCTTAGAACTACGCTCTTAAGTTAAAATTTTATTTTTCTTGATTAACCCCACCCCCCCTTTGATCTCTCGTGGGAGGCCAGCCAGACCCTTGAGGGGCCAGGAGCTGCAGGCCAGGTTGCCCAATGCCAATTTACTCGTCCCCGCCTCTGCCTGACATGCATCTCTGACTACAGCCCCAGCTCACACGAAGCTCCTCCCAGGAGCCTGTGCAGCCGCCTGTGGGGGCTAGCTCTTCTCTGGCCCCCTCCACCCCAAGCCCTTGGCTCTAGAACTCACCACGCTTACTGTAACTGCCCGTTCACATGTCTATGTCCCTAGGGGGACTGAGCTCCCAGAGGCCCCCGCTTCAGTTATCTTTGAACCACCCCCACCCTGCGACCCAGCACAAAACGTGGAACAGTCACAATAAGCAACACATCCGCTGGGGAACAACACTGAAGGCACCAAATGTGCCCGAGACAACAAACCAACATCCACACGACCCTCGCCTCTTGCTGCACGGAAACGTCACTGCTGAGCCAGCCCACCTGCCATCCCATTGACCACCTGTGCATCTCTCTGTGTAGGATGGTGGGAGAACGGCGATGGCAGTTCGTTTTAGGCCCACTGCGAATCCAGGGGCATGTCAGCCACCAGGGGACTGCTCTCAAGGGACTCAGGCCCCCTGGGAGGCGCAGTCTGCTGAGCGGCCGACTCTTGATTTTGGCTCAGGTCATGATCTCAGGGTCGTGGGACTGAGCCCTGGTTTGGGCTCCACACTGGGCATGGAGCCTGCTTCAGATTCTCTCTCTCCCTCTCTTAAAAAAAAAAAAAAAAAAAAAAAGGTAACAATGTGAGGCCAGCACTGCTGGAAAAAGAGGCCTTGGAGAACAAGGCAAAGGGTAAGCCGGCCGGGAAGGCACACAGAATGGCTGGAGCCTGGTTTACACAGTCACTCTGGGGAATGAGACCCAACGGAAAGGGTCGACTGAGGGAGCAAAGGCACTTTTGTATTTCTTTAAAACTGGAGCACTATATTGGGGCGCCTGGGTGGCTCAGTCGTTAAGCGTCTGCCTTCGGCTCAGGTCATGATCCCAGGGTCCTGGGATCGAGCCCCACATCGGGCTCCCTGCTCCGCGGGAAGCCTGCTTCTCCCTCTCCCACTCCCCCTGCTTGTGTTCCCTCTCTCGCTGTGTCTCTCTCTGTCAAATAAATAAATAAAATCTTTAAAAAAAAAAATAAATAAATAAAACTGGAGCACTATATAACTTTTGAAATAGACCTTTGTGTATTTCTCTAAATCTGTACAGCTGTGTGTCTACCTTAGGTCCATATTTCTATGAATCTGCGTTAAAATTCTCCAGGAAAAATATGCAAGGAATTCTTATTAGGGGAGGTTCAGCTTCTTCTGGATCCTATGGCAACCCTCCCACACACTCCACTTCATGTGACCCACAGGCAAGACTCACCTTTGCTACCAGTGATCACTGGCACATTACGTGGTCGAGAGCGGCAATCAAAGATAATGGGTTTCTGTACCCAAGGGATGAGAAAGTGAGTCCCTTCTCCTACCACAATGTCCTGTACACCACGGAACCGGTCAAAGATGACAGCTCTGTGCCCAGCATCCACTAGGAATGAAGGATAATGACAAGTCAGAAAAATCCCCTCACCTTTTAACCAAAAAGGCTATCTGTGAAAGCTCCTTGGTGCTGTTATTATTGTCTCCCCTCTTCTGCTGTCTTCCTGCACTTCTGATCTCTAGCAGCTTCTAAGTAGCCACAAAACTGAGTGATCCCGTCCCATCCCAGTGTCTTCCCAAGGACTCAGGTAACAGGATCTGTTCTTCAGCATCCTTTCTCCTTGAAACAACTGGCTGCTGATTTTCTGATTAACTATCCCATCCCCCAACACATTTTCAGGAAATCACCTCCCAAAGTTTCTTTCCAAAACTCACCAAAATCTTCACTGTTACTACATTCCATCCTGGTTCCAATTTAAGCCAGTGTTTCCCAGAAGCAGCTCCCTAACCTTGGAAATCCTAAAATTTGGAAGGTCCCACTCTTTCCAAGAACTTGGTTTCTCTCAGGTTTTAAGGGTTAACAGAGCTGTTCTTTTCATTCAGAAAGAAATCAGTGATGGTGATTACTGTCTAGTTGTGCAGAGTGGCTACAAAGATCAGAGCATAGAGCTGCGCCATTTAAACCAAGTAAGCTTTTCTCGTCAGCTGTTCTGTCTCTGCCTTATTGGACGTTAGAGCTGCTCCAAATATCTTCACTCTGAAAGTAACCCTCCTCTTGCCAGTCACATATGAGGTAGGTCAATCTATTGCTGCTTTCCAACCATGAAAGCTAGAGAAATGTCAGAGTTGGAAGGTAAACCAGTTCAGTCCTACTGCTCGATCAAAGAAGAAGCTGAGACCTAGGGAGGGGGAAATGGCTTGCTTAAGGTCACACAAGAAAGTGGAAGAAAAGTCAGCTTAAGCCCCTGCCACACTGTTAAAAGCTGGGCAAGGCACCTCGAAGATATTTTGTCTGGAATGACCCTTATGCAGCAGAGCAAAAGCTCCCGCTTGGGTAAGGGCACCAAAGATCTAAAGCCCTTGCTGAGTTATTCCACAGGAGGCAGAAAGGAACAGATGAGATCTCCATTTCAGCTAGCCAGCAAGATCCTGACACTCTGCTGCAGCATCACTTCAAACCAACAAGAGCAACTGGGAACGTTTAACCAACAACTTGGCTGGGAGGCTCTTTGCAAAGAAAGGCTCTGAGAGAGCTTATGGCTACAAGGAAGGACAAAGGCTCGATTGACAAGGCAACCATATGGTGCGGGATGGCAGCAGGTGACCCTCTTGGTCACAAACACATTCACAGACAGCGGCTGCCACGGGGAGTATCACGTGGGCTGTGCAGACCAATGGAAATCCTCCGGCAAAGGGCAGTGACCCACCACCCCCAGTGCCTCACCGTTATACAAGGCAGAGTTCACCACTCCTCCTGCAACAGCTAAGGCCAGGCCGAACTTCCCAATGGACTCAAACACTTTGGCAGCCATGTCTCCTTCTGCTGGACCCACTCACACCTATGGGGATAAAAACAAAACAAACAACTTGATCCCAAAATTCTAAGAGAAAGCCCTCTCTGAGACAGCACATTCACTTCTCAAGCTGGCTATTTATTTCCCCACTCCTGAGGGCTCTAAATCATGCACTGAAGGACATAATAAATAAATAACTCTACAGCTTGGAAAAGTGTATCAATTCTGCTTTTTAAATTTTTCTACTGGGGCGCCGGGGTGGCTCAGTCGTTAAGCGTCTGCCTTCAGCTCAGGTCATGATCCCAGGGTCCTGGGATCGAGCCCCGCATAGGGCTCCCTGCTCGGTGGGAAGCCTGCTTCTCCCTCTCCCACTTCCCCTGCTTGTGTTCCCTCTCTCGCTGTGTCTCTCTCTGTCAAATAAATAAAATCTTTAAAAAAAAAAAAAAAATAAATAAAAAAAAAAATAAATTTTTCTACTTCTTTCTTCGTCTTTTTTTTTTTTTTTTTAAGATTTTGTCAGAGGGAGAGCGTGCACAAGCAGGAGGGGCGGGCAGAGGGAGAAGCAGGCTCCCCACTGGGCAAGGAGCCCTGTGGGGCTCGTGGGCCACAATCCCAGGACTCTGGGATCATGACCTGAGCCGAAGGCAGACGCTTAACCGACTGAGACACCCAGGCGTCCCTCTTCTTTTTCTACCACTAAAGAAAGGGGGTCTTGGCACTTGATTCAATAACAGGAATGAGGCATGGGCTTGATACCCCCAGAGAACTCCGCACCACACTAAACCACCCTTCCATTTCCTGGACAAGCGGGCCCCAAGACAAAGGCTGGGTGGTTGGTTCTGGACAATTCTGGTCTGGAAAAGTAACTCAAAGAATGCACTACATGGTGATGCCAACAGCAAAAGTAACACTAACAGTTGGCTTTTATGCCAGGAGGCAGTCTTCTAATGGCAATTATTTAATCCTCACACCAACCCCTATGAGGCAGGTTATTACAGATGAGGAAACCCAGGCACACAGCAAGGTTACAAGAGGAACTGAAGATCACAGCCATTTCGTGGTGGAACCAGGATTAGAACTTGGGAGGTCTAAGTCTAGCAAGCCTGACTTAACTCCTCACCGTAGTGCTTCTCCACCATCAGGCATTAAGAATAACCCGTTATTATGGAAGCAGGAGGTGGGCGACATTCTGGGACCAAGATATCAGAAGAGCCAACGGGGCAAAAAGGCTCTCGATAGCTGCAGCGCAAGGGAGAACCCTGGAAGAAGGGGGAGGGCGGGGCTGAAGCGGGGTGGGCGGGAGCACGACTAACCTAACTAAAATCTACTCCCGCACTCAACTTTTTATTTTTTATTTTTTTATTTTATTTTATTTTTAAGATTTTATTTATTTATTTGAGAGAGAGAGACAGCGAGAGAGGGAACACAAGCAGGAGGGAGAGGGAGAAGCAGGCTTCCCGCGGAGCAGGGAGCCCGATGCGGGGCTCGATCCCAAGACCCTGAGATCACGACCTGAGCCGAAGGCAGACGCTTAACGACTGAGCCACCCAGGCGCCCCGTCCCGCACTCAACTTTTTAATGCCCCGCCCCGGCGGCGTCGTCCACTTCAGATTCAAATCCTCCCCTCCCAGACCTGAGGCTTCCTTGATCACTTCCAGTGCATTTCAATGTTCCTTACCCGAGGCCAGGCCACAGTCCGGACCCCGCAGCCTTTCCATTTCCAAGAGCTTCTGGATTATTCCTCACCCCACCCCCATACGCACCTCCCTTACTCGACGCAACCCCTGGCTCGTCCCGGGCTCACCCCCTCTCCCCTTTGACACGAGGCAGACCAACGCAAGCACTCCGCCCGCTCAAATTGCGAATGGGAACCCAGAAGGGATCTGCAGAGACGCCCGTGCGCCGACGGAACCTTCGCACCATTCTCACCTGCTTCCACTCTGACCTCCACATGAATTCCCCAGCCACACATACCACGCATGCGCCGGGCAGCTCTTTCTCTTCCCCGCCCCTTCCAAGATCCGGACCTCCGATTGGTGGGGAAGAGCGCTGTGCATTCTGGAAAGGGCGGCTTGTGGCTTTATCCGGCTTCCTGACTCTTCGCATATGAACTACAATTCCCAAAAAGCCATTCAGCGCCTGGCCCGCGCTGAAAAGCCTTTCCTCTTTGGTGGGAAACGGACGAAAGGTTGTCGCACAGCCTTTTGGGGGCTGTAGTGCCTTGGGGTTAAATGCACGTGCCTGTCCTGAACGGGTGCTGGAGCCTGCCAGGAGGTGAGCCCTAGGGCCTCAGAAAGAGTGGCTGGGGATGCGGCTGGTGTTGGCAGGGATGGGCCGGGGAAAGTTTACGGCTGATGAAGGAAGACAGGTGAGCACCCTGCAGAAAGTTGTGGGGAGATAACTGGTGGGCTGAGAGACCTTGAGGGAAGCAGATGGGGCCATCTTTCCAAAGCCCTGTCACGAAATGTCCTGAGTGGTGGGACATTGATTGCCCGAGGCAGAAAGAATCTTAGAAACCATCTGGACTAGAAAAAGAGGACTAGAGAGAGAGGAAGAGATTCATTCACGGTCATGCACCAATTTAACAAAGGGGCTGGGCTTAGAGTCCGTGTCCCCTGGACACGCACACACACACAAACTTATTTGGAAAAGTGGCAAGAATAATACAAAGAACACATATCTCCTTTACTCAGATTCGTCTATGGCTAACATTTTGATCCATATGCGTTATCATTTGTTCTCTCCCTCTCTCTTCCCATCTTCTCTCTCTGTATTTTCTAAGAATAGGGGCATCCTCTTATATAACTTAAGCAAGTTTATCCCCTGCATGCCAATTTTATCCATTGACCCAATAATGAACTTTATAGCAATCTCCACACACCCCCACCCCCATACAGGATGCAGTCTAATATTAGGTACTGTATTTATTTCTCATGTCTCTTTAATCTCCTTTAATCTGAAAATTGTCCTCAGCCTTCCTTGTATTTTATTACATTAAAACAAACAAAAAGCATATTTCTCATTTTGGTTTTGTCTGATGTTTCTTCATGATTAGATTCGGGTTTTTCGTTTTTAACTAGGATACTACCTAAATGGTGTATGGACACTTAATTTTAACAAAACTAGACCCATTTCTGGATTCTACTAGGATTGGATTCTTTCAACTTCTTTTTCCTGCATCTCCTCTCTTCTCTGTCCCCTTTCTTTGTCTCCACTTTCAAATGACCAGAGATAGCCACAGCAGCATTCTTCAGGTGGTATGAGTTTGCCCTACCCAACCACAATTTTTCCCCTCTGACTGCCAGAATGCAAGCTCTATGATAGCTGAAGGTTTAGTCGGCTGTCTTCATTGTTCTATTCCCAGAACATACAACAGTGCCTGGCATCCGGAGAGTCACTGCCTTAGAGAGAAACCCACTACCGTATGAGCACTCATGCACATGAAGCTTCTAACCAGCTCTTCAGTGCTTGAATTACTTGGGATATTAGTGATGAGGGAACAGAAGGCAAGCTGAAGACAAGCACAAGCTGACACCCTGCAACCTCCCCCCACTCCCCACTCCTGGGTGGGACCTGTGTGACATTCTTCCAGGAATCTCCCAACTATCTTAATGTTAATGCCTTGCTAGAGGGGAAAACCACCTTAACTTGACAATGTCAAGGCCTCTGGTATTTTGTAGGTCCTCTTTAGCATATGAAAGTTCTTTTGAAATCTCCCTTTTTCCTTACCTCCCCCAACCCCACAGTATATAATCAGCCACTGCTCACAACCCCCATACAGCAGCTCTTTCTGCCCAGGGGTCCTGTCCCCGTACTTTAATAAACCACCATTTTGCACCAAAGACGCCTCAAGAATTCTTTGGCTCTGGACCTCACCTCACCAAACCTCACCTATATTCCAAAACCACATCATTAGTTAGAACAAAGTCTAAGTTGCTGTATCAAGGAGATCCCCAAATACAGTGAGCGGACTAAAGAAGATAGAAGTTAATTTCTCTTTGCTCCACAGGCCATTCACAGGCCTAGTTTTCTTTCATCTCATTGGTTGGCCATCCCCTAAAAGATTGTCTTTACCTAACCGTGGGCTCTCTGTGTTGCAGCCTGCAGGAAGGGAAGATGGGAAATTTAGGATAGCAGTTTTGTTGTTAAGCAAACGAGTCAGAAGCAGCACATATAAATTCTGCTCTATTTTGTTGATGAAAACTTGGCTACATGACCTCATCTAGTCACAGAAGAGGCTGGAAAATGTATTCTTCTGGCCAGGTAGCCAGAAGAAAGGATTTGAGGGCTAACCAGCAGTCTGAGTACCTTACTCTCAAACAGAACAGTCAGAAAAGTGCAAGTCCATTTGAGAAAAGCCATAACATGAAAGAGAAAATCAAAACACAAACAGCTAAGCAAAACAAAACAAAAGCAGCACAAACAAAATATTTGGCAGAATCAGAGACAAGGCAAGGAGCATAAAAATCTAAACAACCTAACCCTATAATCGGTATCTTCAGATAAAGGGAAGGATCCTACTATCCATGAACCTAGGAACAAGATGCTATTAAGATAGATAGGTAGGGATGAAAGGCTGAATGTTTTCCCCCAGAGTCAAGAACAAGGCAAAGCTTCCCACTCTCATCATTTCTAATCAACATTAGGAGGTCTTAGCCAGTATAATAGCCTACAATAGGCAAGAGAAATAAATAGGAGCCTTTCTGCATGGCTGCTGGTAGCAGAGGGCTGTGAAGCCCCATCATCTGGGCTGGGTGGCAGCGTCTGCAGGCCAGTCTCTGGGCTCTTCGAGGTGCAACAGCCTATGAAGTGAAAATGAATGAAGGTCATCCTGATGTTTTCCAAAAACGTCTCAGAGGATGGCTGTGATAAAACCACTAGGAGCAGAGCCGCATGTAATGAGCATATAGGTAGCTGCCAATGAAAGTTCAAGTCCCTAACTATTGTGGTTAAAAATTCTTCATTGCCTAGGGGCGCCTGGGTGGCTCAGATGTTAAGCGTCTGCCTTCGGCTCCGGTCATGATCCTGGGGTCCTGGGATTGAGCCCCATATCGGCCTCCTGGCTCAGCATCTTTAAAAAAAAATTCTTCATTGTCTCAAAAGCATGCAGTTGGAAGGAAAAAATAAAGAATTGGTCAAGAAGACCTGAACTGAAGCAGATGAAGAAAATTAATATTTTATTTAACATTGGTCACCTCACAATTAAGTTACGTAGAAAAATACATGTTTGGATACTTTTAATTGCTGGGCAATAAAGTTTGTTATCTTTAAAATATATTAAAAAAAAGAAAAAGAAATAGGCATTTAGATTGGGAAAGAAGTAAAACTGTATTGTGTATGTAGAAAATCCTTAAAAATTATTTTAAAAAACTATTAGAACAAAACAAAAACAAACCTATTAGAACTAATAAGTGAGCTTAGCAAGGATGCAGGACATAAAGTCAATTTACAAAAATCAGCAATAAACATTTGGAAATTGAAAGTTAAAAATACCATTTACAATAGCATCAAAACTACGAAATACTTAAGAGATGAATTTCATGCCACCCATGCAGTAAAACCTACAAACATCGGGGTGCCTGGGTGGCTCATCTCTCGATCTCAGCTCAGGTCTTGATCTCAGGGTTGTGATGTCAAGCCCCATGTTTGGTTCCACACTGGGCGTGGATCCTACTTCAAACAAACAACAACAACAACAAAAACACCAACTACAAACATTGCCGAGAGAAATGAAAGAAGACTGAAATAAGTGGAGAAATATACACCATATTCATTGAAGAGAAAATTCAATATTGTTACAATGTCAATTTCCCCCCAACACTGGTCTATAGATTCGAAGCAATCTTAACCAAAATTTCACCAAGCTTTTTTCTGTAGAAACTGACAAGTTAATTCTAAAATTTAGATGGAATTGCAGAGGACCCAGAATTGGCAAAACAATTTTGAAAAAGAGAACAAGGTTGAAAGGTTTAGTGTACTTGAAGGGTAGTGTCCACTCATCCATAAAACTACAATAATCTGGAATGTGTGGTATTGGTTCTCAGCAGAACAGAAGAGAGAATCCAGGAATAAACCCACACATCTGTGTCAATTGATTTTTGACAGAGCTAACAATGTTATTCAATGGCGAATAGATAGTCTTTTAAAAAACTGGCACTGGAGCAACTGAATATCTGTATGGGGAAAATAAAAGTATTTGACCCTTATCTCACACAATACACAAACATTAACCTGAAATGGATCACAGACCCAAACGTAAAAGCTAAAACCATCAAACTGGGACGCCTGGCTAGCTCATTCAGTAGAGCATGCGACTCTTGCTCTAGGGGTTGTGAGTTCAAGACCCATTTTGGGCATAGAGCCTACTAAAAAAAATAATAAAAGAAAACTATACAACTTCTAGAAGAAAAGCAAGAGAAAATCTTCATGACCATGGTGAAAGTTTCTTACGTAGAACAAAAACAAACCGTAGACCAAAAAGAATGTGATAAATGGGAGTTGCAGAAAATAAGAACAGAGAAAACAGAGGATGATGTGATCAAATAAATAATATCATGAATTAAAGGACATGAATTTCAGATTAAAAGATCATTCCAAGTAGAGCACAATGAATGAGAAAGGCTGATGCCAAAACTCATCATCCTGAACTCTCGGAACAATAAGGACAAAAAGATTCTAAATGCTCACAGAGAGGAAAGAACTAGAGTCAGGATGGCATGGACATCTTACCAGCCCCACTGGAATTTAGATACAAAGAAGCAATGCTTTCAAATTCTAAGGGAAACTGCTTTGCTACCTGGTTTTGTATACCCAGCCAAATGATCAGGTGAGATGTTAAAATCAAGACATTTTTAAGAATACAAGGTCCCTAAGACTACCTTCCATGCATTATTTCTCAGGAAGCTACTTAAGGATGAGTTGCAGCAGAAAAAAGAGAGCAAAAATTTAAAGATAAGACATAGGATTCAGGAAGTAGGTGATCCAAACATAAGAGAGGCAAAAGGGGGCTCAGAGGACCCTAGAAAGCACCCAGAACAGATGGGAGCAGAAGGAAACAGTGTTCCAGGAAGAAACAAGATTGGAAAGAAAAAAAATTTTGTTTGAAAATACTGACAATTTTAATTACTGTGAGAGAATGTGGGGAATAATTAGCAATAAGTATATAGAAAAGTAAGCACATTTTATTTATTTTTTAAAGAGTTTTTTTTTTAATTTTTTTATTTGGCAGACAGAGACACAGTGAGAGAGGGAACACAAGCAGGGGGAGTGGGAGAGGGAGAAGCAGGCTTCCCGTGGAGCACGGAGCCTGATGCGGGGCTTGATCCCAGGACCCTGGGATCACGACCTGAGCCGAAGGCAGACTCCTAACGACTGAGGCACCCAGGCACCCTTAAAGAGTTTTTATTTTTAAGTAATCTCTACACCCAACGTGGGGCTCAAACTCACAACCCTGAGATCAAGAGTAGCATGCTCCACCTACTGCACCAGCCAGGTGCCCCTGTAAGCACATTTTAAAAAAAGAGAGACAAATTTAATTCCAGGGGGAGTGGAGTTATTTAAGATAGGAAATAGTATCATAGTATACTATGTGACTCAGCTATGAATAACATTTTCATAGTCATTATAATGTAAGCACTTAATGATCTCATAAAATATAAGATGGCAGCTCTATGGGGAAGATGGGGGAAGGGAAAGATGATGTGTATGTGGGTGAGCTAAATCTCCATCTTCCATTACAGGAAGACAGCAAGTAATATTTACAGCCGAAAACTCAGTAAGTAGTTGAATAAGCATGTGACTTAGAAACATGAAGGGAAATACCAAGAGAAATAGATCAAAGAATTGCAAACGTTAGTCTCGGGGGGGGGGGCAGTAATTTGGGTGAAAAGAGCAGGAGTGGGGACTTCTGTTTGTCTTTTTAAGCCTTCTGGAACTCTTTGAATTAACTGTGTGCCTATATATCTTTGATAAAAAATAAAATTCTTAAAAAAAGGAAGAAGATAGCTTAAAGGAGGAAGCATTCACAAGAATATACAATGAAAGTTATCTCCCTGAATGGCTACAAATAATTACAGAGGATGAAGGCCATGATAATTAAGCAGTATAAGAAGACATCTATTCATAAAAAAAAATTAAAAACAAAACAAAACAAAAAAAAGAAGACATCTATTCTTCTTAGGCAGAAATAAACCGACTTTTTTTTTAAGATTTGTTTATTATTGGGGCTCCTGGGTGGCTCAGTCGTTAGGCGGCTGCCTTCGGCTCAGGTCATGATCCCAGGGTCCTGGGATTGAGCCCCGTGCTCTGCGGGAAGTCTGCTTCTCCCTCTCCCACTCCCCCTGCTTGTGTTCCCCCTCTCACTGTGCCTCTGTCAAATAAATAAATAAAATCTTAAAAAAAAAAAAAAGATTTGCTTATTATTTGGTGGGGAGGGGCAGAGGGAGAGACTCTCAAGCTGACTCCCCACTGAGTGCAGAGCCCCACACAGGATTCGATCTCGACCCTTAGATCATGACCTGAGCCATCAAAGTCGGATGCTTAACCAACTGAACCACCCAGGCAACCCCAGAAACACAACTGGCTTTTAGCTAGAGGGAGATGTCTCCTCTTTTGTATAATATTTAATTTTTGAATTAGAAAATGGAAAATGTGTTCACGGTAGAAAATAGGAAAAGAGAAAAGCGTACGAAAGCAAACAAAAATCACCTCCAACTTCAACATTCACTGAATAATCGCTGTTAGAATTTTGGTCTTTCCTTCATTTTTAATGTATAAATAATCGGGATCAGAGTAATATGCACCTTTGTGTCTCGCCTTTTTTTCACTTTATATTCTCTTGTGATCATTGTGTCATTAAGCATTCTTTGTAAGCATGGAAGAAGAAATATAGGATAGGAGGTGAGGAAGTAGAAATTGAGTGTGTCAACAATTCTTTGCAAAGGGGAGAAGAGAAATTCTTTGGGGTAGGGGCTGGAGGACGATGGGGGAGCATAGGGTCTCCCTAACCATGGGAGACACGCCATCCTGTTTGCAGACGGGTAGGAATTAGCCCGTGGTGAGAATGATGATTCAAGACGGGGTGGTTCACCGATGGAACAGAGTCTCTGGAAAGGTGAGGGGGGTGGGCTTTGGAGTGTAAGTGGAGTTGTCGCCATGCAAGAGGAGAGGGGGAGGAAGGGACAGGGCAAATGCAGGAGGTTTAGGGTTTGGTGGCAGGAAATGGCAGAGTCATGGCGGATGGTTTCTCAGTGAAGTATGGGGTAAGGTCCTCAGTTGAGAGGAGGGTGGAGCAGGAGGGGTGGGGGGGGGGCTGGAGGAGAGGTGAGAGGGCTGGGCTGTTCCGTGGAAAGGAAGCAGGACTGCTGGAGAGACACAGCAGGACGGTCAGGCCGAATCCAGCCCGTAAGAGGCTTGCAAACTTAAATACAAGTGACTCTGGCCAGGGGTGTGAGTCTCTCCCGCAGGGGCCAGGCGTGGAGAACCTGATGGCAGATGGCATCCAGGCTTGGGGTTTTACCAGGTGGGTTATGAGAACAGAAAGCAGGGAAGCGGGGGTGGGTCGAGGGATTGCATGAATCCAGAATCCTAGAATGTAGGCTGGGCAAGAAGGGGGAAGTCAGGAAGAGCTGATGGGGGGTGGGACAGTGGTACCTGACCAGGAGGTCTCAGTGAGTTTGCACAAGTGTGGCCGCAGGTGGGGCTGAGCAAGCCAGCCGGCCGGAAGGACAGGAAGCACTGGCTGGGAAGTGGTTTCTGAACATTTCAGAGCGGGTATAGTTTCTGGCGAGGATGAGGTTCAGGGAAGGAGAGGTCAAAGAACAGTTAGGAGCAAGGTGGGGAGAAAAGTAAATGGATCACGGGGGTGGGGGGTGGCTTCAAAGGATCTGGGATTTTTAAAGGAGGGAAGAAGGAGGAGAAAGGAATGAGAGTCAAGGAGGACTCTTCTTTGCCCTCCAAGCCCCAAGGTGTTCAGTTTGAGAGAAGACAGGCTTCCATGGAAAAGGCTGCTAGAGAGGCTGCCAGGAGGGGTGGGGTGTCCTGGGCAGAGGTGGAGATAGAAGGGGGGTGGCCAGTCATAGACTGGAACACAGAGGGCCCCGTGGGGAGGTTGAGGGGGCTGGAGGGGACGAGGGTTGGGGGTGGGGTGGGTGGCAATGAAGGTGTGCCAGGCAGTAGGAGGGACGGCAGTTAGAGTGACATTGGGTGACTTCTGGTGGGATGGAGGTGAAGAGGGAAATGAGGCACAAGGAAACTGGTCTGGGGGCCTCTGTGATGGGGCGGGGCCCAGTCTCTTCCTGTCCTGATACATTCTTCTCGCTGTGGCTTGGCCTTCCTCGACACTAGCATCCAGATCCCACGAACAGGGGCACCCAGACTCTGTCCCCTCTCCCTTCTCTTCCTTTCACCTGACTTCTTTCCTGCTGACCCCGAAACCCCTGGAGGCCAGGACCTGTGCTTAGACCATGCTGTGCTCAAGGTAGGTGCTCTCCAGGCATGTGCTTGATGGAACTGAATCCTTCAGGAGGGGAAAGGGGGAGAAAACACGCCTAGTGAGTACCTTCCGTGTCCAGGCAGATGTTAGACCATGTTCATCAAGTCCGTGGTTTCCCTAGTGGAGCACTGGCACTCAGCTAATGTGAGCGATTATTATTTACTCCTCCTACCACCTCACTGGATAGGTGTTATTACCCATCCTCCTCTATGTATTCATTTAACAAGTATTCCTAGATGCCCACCATGTAGCAGACTGTGTTAGACCCTGAGGATACCATGTACACATGGTTTAACCCCCTCCCAGACCCATTCTCTGTCCTGCCCTGGAGGCAGGGAGGCCCATCTTTTTGGCCTGAATCAACCCAGCTCACTAGCCAGCTACTTCCAGGTGGGTGAGGCCAATGGGAGGCACTGGCAGTAGATGGGGCGGGAGGGAAATTGGAGGATTTCTTGATTGTTTCTTCGTCGCTTCTTGCTTTGAACTGTGTTTCTGGCAGTGGCCCAACGGCAGCCTCTATAGGTTCCATTCCTCTTCATGGTTCTGGTTCTCCGGGGACTTTGGTAACACTATTCCCCTGCCCCTATCACCCAACACACACAGAATGGGGAGACACTCTTCTGAGCATGCCAGGACCTCAAACTTGTGCTTAAGTCCCCAGGGGCCTCCTTGGCAAGGGGTCTAGGAGAAGCGGTCACTGTGTGTGGGCCCCTCCCTTCCTCCAGCACAGCTACCACCCCGGGGCTCGGTGCCGGGCCTGGCACCGGTACAGGGTGCAGAGAGAGCCACAGATGCACGGTTCTCGCCTTCCAGGCTTCTCAGGGTCTAATGCCCGAAACATAGAGGGCAGAATATGTTGGAAGGAAAGGGAGGGTGGGAGAGAGGAAGGATGGATCCATGTCTGAGCCAGTCCCCTGAATCCACTCTTTCCCCATCGCCAAGCCAGAGGTCATAACCAAACAGGTCTCCGAAAGGTCACGGATGGTGTAAAGGAGGCACCTTGGTTGTAGGGAAAGGCTGAACTTGAGAATCAGAAGGCCTGGATTGGGTCCCCACTTTGTCACTCTTGCCGATCCTGTGACCTTGAGCGAGGCATTCGCCTCAGTTTTCTCCTCTGCTAAATGGAGGTGGAGAGCACAGCGCTCATGTTCACGTGGTGCACAGAAGCATCTCCATGCCTGTGCACATGTTACTTGCTGTTATAACCACATCCCATCCCTGTCCCCAGGCAGGCGGCCCTCCTCACACGGGCCCCCTTTTCCTTGCTCCCTCAGGAGTGCAGTCACAGCCAGGAAGGAAGAGAAGCTTTCACCCTCCTCGGATGCCACACACAACCAACCTTTCGCCTGAAAAAGCGAGGGAGAGTCATGCAGATTGCACCCCCTCCCCAGCCCCAGGCTGTTGAATAGGCAAGAATCTTCCACTTCTAAAAGACCATATGGAAAAAGAAACAGATGGGGGAAGGGCGGAGGAAGCGCTGCAGAGGTCTCCCACTCACCTCTGCCCTCCAAGGTGGGCTGGAGGGGCAGGGAGGGAGGTGGAGGGGGAGGCTGGGACCTGGAGGGATGGGTGCCAGGTAGAAGCCCCAACAGAAAGCTAGATGCGGTTCTAGAAGCACTTCTCCATCTCCACTGAAGCTTGGAGGGACCTGGCACCTGCCTCGCAGCGTAATCCGGCCTCTTCGTAAAAGGGAGAGATTGATGATGAACTGAAATGGAGAGGTTCAGGGGTGTAGATGGCCCCATCCTGGGAGTGTGTGGATGGGGCAGGGGGTCTACAAGTCCCAGGATGGCTGTGTGGGGGTGGGCTTTAGTTCTGGCAGAAGTTTGTTGAGCGCCGCAGTACATGGGAGGGTCAGACCCTAAGGAAACAAAGGTGAAGTAAGCATGGTTCTTGCCCTCAAGGGGCTCTTAGTCTGGCGGAAAGAATTTGGATATGACAGTGTGGGATATGGATCCTGCCCCTCATCATCAGCCATGGAAACACATCCATCATGGCCCAGGACTCTGGCCTGGAGAAGACAGTGTCTTGCTGGGGTCAAGCCTCAAGATTGTCTGTCTCCTGTAGGGGCAGGTGGAGCATCTACCGGGGACTAGTAACTGGTACTGGGCCCATTTTGGAGATTGATCAGAGGGAATTGAGTCCGATACTCCAGGGACTTGGACTCCAAGCTGACCTGGGACCAGGAACAGTGCTCCTTATGGCCGCTAGGAGGAGCCAGTGTCCTCAAGTGGACTACAGGGTGGTGCTCTCTAGGGATGGGGAAGAGATGGCATCTGAGGTCTCCAGGCCTCTCCCAAACACCTCTCCTTTGACCCTGGGCTATCTCTTTCTCTGTCACACACATGGTTGTAGTGGGGAGTGGGGTTCCAGGTTCTATGAAAATAGGCAGATTGTGCATAAATCAAAGCCGATCTACATTACAGCTTCCCAACCCAGAGCATGAGCAACTTAGGGGGGGCAGTTTTAGCCAGGGCATTCTACTCATCTGAGCCTCAATTTCCCCATCTGTGAGACGATCTCTGAGGTCCCACGCTTCAGTTAAAGCAAGGATTCCAGAGCCATGGGGATCCTGCAGTTTGCAGGTTCCCAGCACTGGCCTCTCCCCTCTTCCTCCACCCTTCACTGACTTCTGCAGGGGCACAACGGCCCTTCCCATTGCCAAGCTCGCTGTCCCCCTTTCCGCCCTCCCTGCCCACAAATTCCTTTGTGTGTAGGGGTAAGAAACAGAATCTCTGAGAGACTGGTGACCTCTGTCAAGATCAATACTCTTGGCATCACCTGGGCCTTTCAATCCACAGTTCATTCCCAAGTACAGACGGGGTCCCCAGCTCTTAAGCAGGCTCTCTGCCTGCACGTCTCTCAGGTCCCTGCACCCTAACACACACCCTGACTCCAGACTGCTCTTCTGCTTGGGCTGTCCACGTCAGGAGTGGCTCCAGCACCCTCCCAGGGAGCCAAGACCGAGGTCTGGGTGTTAACATCAATCCCTTCCATCTCACACTTCCCCCTTCCCCATCACGTGACCAAAAGTCCAGACACCCTTACCTTGGATGTGCCCACGCTCTCTGGCTGCTCCTGCCCCAGTTCAGGCCTGCATCATTTCTTTCCGGAACCAGTTGGTCTCTCTGACTCCAGTCTGTCCTCTCTCCAATCTATCACCCATCTGTGCTGCTGCCAGAGAGCTCTCTCTAAAACACAAATCTGATTATGCCCATCTCTGCTTCAAAATCTTGGCTGTAGCCTTGTGGCCGAAAGATAAATCCGAAGTCCTAATGAGGCTTCCAAGTGCATTCATGGTCAGACCCTTGTTTCCCGGTCCAAGCTCATCTCCCAGCATGCTCCTTGGTCCATCCATTCCACCCTTTTCCCCATCCCCTGATCAGCCCATGTTTGTTCAGGATCACTGCCCTTGCAGACATTCTCCCCTCAGCCAAGAATTCTGACCCTGAGTTTTGCTTGGTGAACTTGGACTTCTTGAAGACAGAGCTCAAGGCTGTGAAGCCTTTCCCAAGTACCCCATCACACTTCTCTATATCCCTATTATCTCCCCCGCTAGGCTGTAAGCCCCTAATGAGATCCTATCTCCATATCTGATCAATGCTTGATGGGTGGTAGGATCCAACGCTGGAGTTTGAATGAATAGCCTGGGAAACTGCACGCTGGGTTGAAATCTTCCCTTTTTCTCTGCTGGAGCCCACTCCAGTGGGGAGTCAGGGAAAGGCCAGAGTAGCAGGGGATGAGTGGGGAAGATGGGGGAGACCAGACCAGCTGTGGCCTTGCAGACCAAAATAAGGAGTTTGGATTTTTTTTTCTTTACTGGATCTCAGGTATACAAATTTAATCCATGAGCTCATACTCCTCGGAGGGTGAGGTGGGGTCATCACCCTCATCATTGCCACTGCCACCTGACCATGTTCTTGGTCTCTCCCTTCGCACACAATGAGAACCCCCAAACACGTATCTCGTGCGGATCTTCCATTCTGTCTACTTCTACCTACGGGAGAGTTAGAGTTGCATTCTTGAAGTAATGAGAAGTCTTCGGAGGCTTTTAAGCCAGGGAGTGACATAATATGATTTTCATTTTATAAAGATCGCTGTGTCTGCTCTGTGGAGAATGCGTGGTAGGGGGCAAAGTGTGGTTGGGAGACCAGACAGAGGCTGCTGAAGAGGCACAAATGAGAGATGAAGTGAGGGGGAGGGGTGGCAGTGGAGAGAGAGAAAGTGGGTAGGTGGGCATAGGTTTTGGAGGGAGAGCAGACAAGCTTGGCCGGTGTATGAGATGTGGGGATCAAGAAAGAAAAATATCTAAGCAACGGAGATTCCAGAATTTCTATATAGAAGGGCTTGGGGGGCAGTCATTTGGTTAGAAGGGGGTTGGGGAACTTGTCTAGAAGCTGTGTGCATAGCAAGTGCACTGTTTTTATTTAGACTGCATTTTTATGGAGCAGGCGAAGAGGGATGCTTCTGGAGATAACAGACGGGGAAGGTTTGTCCCTCCAAACCACTCAAACATGACCACAGGCCACAGGTCCTTTGCACAGAAGGCTCTTGCCTTGCTGGGGCCTTGCTAGGGTCTTGCTGGGGCCTTGCTGGAGAGATGACTTCTGCTCCCCTCCCAACCATCACTTGCTTCCATACTCTTACTTTCTTTGCTGTACTTATCAAAGTGTTGGCCTAGTTCCCTGGCGGGGGAAACATGTAAGCCTTAGACTTTCAAGCTGGAAGAAGTCTCAGCCGCAGAAGGTGGTAGCTGTCCCCCTACACTTAGTCTCACCCCCTCCCCCAGCTCAGCCAGCTGCTGGAGAGGGAAGCTGGGGAGGAAGGAGGCCGGGTGATTAAGAGCTCCGGTTGTCAGGGCTGGGGCCAGGGGGCACGCCCCCTGGGTGACATTTTCTCGCATTGTGTCCTCTGAACAAAAACGAGTCTTATTTGAGGAGTTGGAGGGGGGCGGGGGCAGGGGGCCTAGGCAGCCGAGTGGAATCGTGGCTCCAGGGAACAGCGATTACTCATCAAAGGCCAGGGCAGCCTGTGTCTTTGTGTGCCCTCCGCAGCCCGCCCGTGCCTGGCCACGGGCCCCGAGCCCTAGACTGCCCGCCCCCCCGCCAGCGTCCCACCCTCCCCAAGAGTGGGGCTGGAGTGCGGGAGGGGCAGGATCGTGTGTGGGCAAAGGACTGCAACAGACCGGGGGGGGGGGGGGGGGGGGGGGGAAGGGGTGACCAGGGCAGGCTTCCTGGAGGAGGGGAAGCCGGAGGAGAATGGCTGTGAGCTAAAGGGGTTGAAGGGAGTGGGTCTGGAGACAAGGGGGTGAGTGCAGGGGAGGAGGAGGGGGCAGAACCTCTAAGGTGTCAGTTCAGCCCCCGGATGCAGAGTCCTGGAGGGGCTGTGGAAGGGGAGCTGCTTCCTGCTAGGACGGCTATTTTGGGGCCTGAATCAAATCAAATCCGCCGCAGCCCCCAGAGCCCCCAGCAGCTGCGTAGAACAGCTGTCCAGGCCCAGGGCGCGGGGCGGCTGGAACCTCGCTTCCTGCCCCCCACTGATCTCCGGGCTGCCTGGGGGTGTGGGCTGCAAGGGAAGGGGGAAGAGGAAGGGAAAGGGCTTTGGTGTGGAGTCAGAAACCTGGGCTAAATTCTTGTTCCCTTCCTCCTCCTGAGCCGTGCTACCTGGGGGCGGACACTGGCCTCTCTGGGCCAGGGTTTGAGGGGCTCCAGATAATGGGAAGGAGATCACCCCAGAAACTCTTCCTTGCACCCTCACCCTCCTTTGAGCCCTTACTAGGTATGTCCCCAGGCCCAGACAGTCCCTGCCCGAGGTCCCCGCCCAGCTCCACCCTCCCCTGCTCCGGGAAGCCCACCCAGTCTTCTCTTCAGGGGATGGGCCCTTTCCTCATCTGCCCCTCCCCCTCAAAGGCTATTCACCGGGTTGCCTTGGTCTCTGTTGGGGGGCGTGTAGGAGGGGTAGGGGGTGTGCGCCCCCCCAGCGTGCAAACCAACCCCCCATCAGACTGAACCTTCCTTCAGTGAGGGGGGTGCTCTCAGAGCGGGAGGAGACTTAGCAAGGAAGGGAACAGGGACTGAGCCTCATTAGAGTAAGGCTCCGAGGGAGGCTGTGGACACATCCCTTTGCCCCCAGCTCAGCTCTCTATGGGCAGGGCAGGGCGCCCTCTCTTTCGTCAGACCTGGCTCTGATTTTTCCTCTAGCTGAACCTCCCAGCTCTCCACTTGGGGTTGACTGGCAGGCACTGGAGTGTTGGCCCTCTGGGACACAGGGCAGCTCCAGGTCAGGTGTCTGTTCGGGCTCCTGACTGCACTGAGGGGAGCCCGTTCATGCATGCCAACCAGAACACTAGAGCCAGGATATAACAGGGAGCTTGGGGAGAGCACTGGCCTCCTCCTCCAGGAAGCCTTCCTGAGACAGGCGGGAAGGAGAACCTCTCTTTCTCTTTGGTCTACTCTGGCTCTAGGCCAGTCAGTGTCCACAAGTGTGACCAAGACTGGGGCGGACCCTGGGGCAGTTCTATCCCTCAGGTCACAAGTCTATGACAGGGTCCCTCGTGCCCATCTTATGCAGAAAGAGCCCCATTGTCCTGGGGGCATAGCTGAGGGGTGAGTTCAGAGCCCAGAGATGTCGGTTGACCACTGGGCTGGGGTCATTGGCTTTCTGACCACAGCAGAAGGGAGACAGGGAGAATCGCCGGGCTGCTTGCTGGGGAAAGGGGCTGGTGAGCACCACCGCACAGCCGGACCCACCCGCCCATACACACGCGGCCAACCTCGCAGAGGCCCAGCCACTCCCAAGTGCGCATGCGCGCGCCCACACCTGCCCGCGGGGCCTCCCGAAACCGATGCGAGCTCCTCCCCAAACCGATGCCTGGTCCTCCCCGGCTCTGTCCGCGTTCCTGCTGGCAGGCGCTCCGTTCTTTCCTTCCCAGAGCTAGTGAGGCAGAATCGCTCCTCCTTCCCGGGCTCCGGACAGAGCACCAGCAAGGGGAAGCAGGGTGGTGGCCCCTGTCCCTGGGGGCAGGGGCCGCGCCGGGAGCCCAGCCCACACGGGGCATGAGAGCCCCGGGTGCTCTGATCTCCTGCGCAGGCTGTCTGCGCTGGGGGCTGCCAAGGTAAACGGAGGTGGGCAAACCAGGTCTTTTGGTCAGGTCTGCATTCCTAAACGTGTTTGCAGATCTGGGCCCTCGTCTTCCTCCAGAACTCCCTCCCCTACTGAAATTCTCTCCCCTCACTGAGCGCCTCGCCTTATGGAACCACCCTGTCTCACTGAATTCTCTTTGCTCACTGAATTCCTCCCTTCTGCCAACCCCAATTCTGAGACCCCTCTCTGGAAGAACAGCATTCTTTCCTTCTCATCTGTGCGGGCCCCGGAGGGTCTTGTCTGCAATATGGACCCCCATAGATGGTGCCGAGACAGGTTACATTGGTCTGCCTGGGCCCAAGCCCCCGGCCACACACACACACACCGCACCCCTCACCACCACCACCGCCACCACCACCATGAGGACCCAGGCTGCGGAGGCTCATCTGGGCATTTGTAAGGTGGGGAGATTTGGTCACCAGAATTTCAGCAGGTGGGGCCATCTGCTTCCAGCCAACCAGGGACTAGAGAGAAGTGAATGACCAGGGGGCAGTCTAGGAACCAAACACTCGTTTTAATTGATTTGGGTTGAACTTGATTTGGGCCCTGGATCTGGATGATGTGGGGTTCTCCGATCCACCTGCAGGATCATTCACACAAATTACTCTTTCCCCTGAAAGCCTCCTGAAGTGAGGGGCCCATTCCCCATTCCCACCTTCTCCCCCTCAGGGACGGCTCACCCCAGAGTGGCCAGACCTTCGTTGTCAGGAAGTCACTGGACTTTGGATCTCAGCTCTTCCTGTGGTGGCGAGGGCCCCACCCTAAGTGAGGCAGGGACCATGGAGTTTGGAGTTCAGGGAGGGAGGGAAGAGCCAGGCGCCAAGAAAACCAGAGAAGGAGACAGAAAGTCCGCAAGGTGAGCACCGGAGACAGAGGAGATGAGAGGGAGGGGAAGGAAAGAAAGAAGAAAAACTGAACAGAGGGAAGGGATGGGGGTGGGGTGAGGGGGATGGAGCCCGAGAGTGAAGAATGTGCAGCCAAGAGATGGGGAGGGAGGAAGCTATCTGCGCACCCCTCCCTCCTTCAGCCCTGCTGCAGTGCCAGGCCAAGCTCCAGACACAAATGCATCCCACTGGGCGTCTGGTACCTAACTGCTCTGAGGTCCTCCTGGGCTCACCCGGGCAAGGGTGTCAGGGGGACTCGTCACCCATCACCCCGACACAAGCGAGGAACCCATGCCGCGAGCCCCACCCTGAGGATGATCCTGGAAATCCAAAAGAAGAAGGCAGATCTGTCCCGGTGTGCCCGGGGGGCTCAGCCCCTCCGTTGCTGGGAACCCGCTCCCCATGCCAGGACTGCACTAACCACTCGGAGCCCGGGCCTGTTGGCAGGAACAGAGACACCCCCCCAGCCCCTTCCGCTCTGCCACGCCAGTGACTATTTGCTGACTGTCTCTTTCATGTCGCTAATCGCCCAGCCCCATCTAATTGGTAATTAGCCTTGAGAGCCCAGCCTGTGCTTGGCTAATTGCTGTTTGTCTCACCCTCATCTCTGGCCGGGGAGCTGTGCCAACACCACAGCCTGGGCTCTATCCGGGCTGCCGGCATCCATGCCAGCCCCAGGAGAGGTTTCTACAGCCCTCCCCTGCTCTGCTCTGGGGTGGGGAGCTGGGGAGAGGCATGAGCTGATCTGCTCTGAGGGGTCACTGTGGGACCATGGGGAGGACAAAGTTTGGTGAGAGGAGAGACGAGGACAGGGAGGACACCACTGCTTTGGCGCTGGAGTAGAGAGGAGGGGAGGAGTGGAGAATTGTTTTGGAAGGCCCCACGGGACTTTTGGATGGATTAGAAGCAGGAGTCATCGATGGGGACCCTGTGGTACGATGACCCACAAAGGGGTCATCCTCTTCAGTAGCCCTCTTGGGGAGCAGGGCAAGACCCATCTCGGATGTTTTCCATGACTCAATCACTTGGGGACCTCTTTTTTTTTTTTAAGATTTTATTTATTCATTTTGAGAGAGAGAGAGACAGAGAGAGAGCACAAGCAGAGGGAGAGGGAGAAGCAGACTCTCCACTGAGCCGGGAGCCCAATGTGGGACTCGATCCCAGGACCCTGGGATCATGACCTGAGCTGAAGGCAGACGCTTAACCATCTGAGCCACCCAGGCGCCCCACTTGGGGACCTCTTTTTGAGAACCAACCCTTCCAATCATTTTGGAGCCTTTTAAGGAGATGATGCCATTGTCATGAGAACTGGCACTGGCTGGGCCCCTATCATGGGCCAGTCACCGAGTGCCCACTTCTCAGTTTACCTTGTTTCATGCTCTAATAATTCCAGGAGGAAGCCACTATTACTATCTTCATTTGGGGGTTGACAGAGTTGCGGCTGGGAGAACTGAAGCCACTTGCCCCAGGCCACACAGCTAGTGAATGACCCAGGCTGGGTGTAGACTCGGGCCTAACTGCTCAGCCAGAACTTCAAGTTGACTTTCGAGTACGTCCCACCCTCCTGTGACAACTGTTCTGGGCTAGGGTTTGTTTTATTGATTAATGTATCTTTTTCTTTTTTTTTTTTAAGATTTTATTTATTTATTTGACAGTGAGAGACATAGCAAGAGAGGGAACCCAAGCAGGGGGAGTGGGAGAGGGAGAAGCAGGCTTCCTGCTGAGCAGGGAGCCCGATGCAGGGCCCGATTCCAGGACCCTGGGATCATGACCTGAGCCACCCAAGCGCCCCTTGATTAATGTATCTTAATCAAAATAGCACCAACCAGCTTGCCTCCTCCACCTGGAATCCTTTCCCTGTTCAACCCTATCCACATCCTGCTCATCCTTTTAAGCCCAGGGCAAAGCCTCCTGCTTCCAGGAGGTCATCCTGGATTTTGTAAGCCTTCTTCACACATTGGAGATAATCTGTCAAGTGTCCTTGCTGTTGAGTGTCCTTGATTTTGAACCTCATGGCAGCACTTCTCCGCCCCCCACCCCGACCCCGGAGTCCCCTAGATGGGGAAGGCCTGCCCTGCATGAGGCCCCACACCTGTTGTCCACATTGCCCTGGACTGCTCAGGATGGGTCTTTCCCTTCCCACTGAATGGTGGGTGTCCCGAATCCCTTGGTCCTCTTTGGGCCACTCCGTCTGCCACCCCAGCCTGGCACCACGCCCTAGGTAAGTAAGTGCCCGCCCTGGGGCTGTGTGCTGCATCATGCTGGCCCGCCTGAAGGCAGGAGGCAACCCTTGCTCACCACCCTGGCCCCAAGTGGCTCCTGGTTGTCCTTCAAACTCAAGTTCACCCCGCACAAGCAGGAAGCTTTCCCTTTGTCCAGGAGAGCCAGAGGCCTGAGGGGCTAGCTGTAAACAGGAGCTCCCCCAAATGGTGGGGGGCTACCAGGAAGATTGCTGTGAAAAGGACTACACGTGGTTCGATGAGTGAGTCCTGGCGCTTTTATCGAAACCATCAGTGACATCTTGTGCTCTCCTTGAAGGCCTTTATTTCCTCCAGCAGTGCTGGCTTCGTGCCCCAGGAAAAAAAAAATGTGCTAGAGCTTTCCATCCAGCCTGGAGGGGCCTTTGGTAGAAGCTGATGCAGCGGCCGTGGAGGCAGATGGGCCCGTTGTCCTTGGCCCCTAAGAGGGCCCCAGACCAAAGCAGTCTAAAAGCCATAGATTGGAGACCACACTGAAGGCAGGATCCTGGGAAAAGATTTAGAACAGCGTTCTCTGCTGTGATCGGGAGAGCTGCGGGGTCCTTGGAGGTGCCTTGGGAACTGCTGAGGGGGGTAAATGGGCCTCATCCTTCTTAGTCTTTTCCCAGAAGTGTTCTTCCATCCCTGGCTCTCAGAGTCATTGCAGACATGGGCTCTGCCACTAAGCTGCCTGGGTCCGGCTGGCTCCGCCCCTTACTGCCTGTGTAAACCTGGACGCCTCCCTAACCTCTCTGTGCCTCATTTGCTCACCTGCAATATAGGGAGGACGAGCATGATCGCATCCACTTCACCGTGGGCTGTGATGGTTCTAACACCCATAGCATGACGCCCGGCTCTCAGTGGGACTTTACGAAATGAACTTGTATTATTTTAACCATCTGCTTGTTTTTGTGTTTTTTAAAATTCTCTCTAGCCTCTCTGCCAGGCCTAGGGAACAACTTGGCACAAGGCGGTCAAGGGCAGGGGATGCCCTGATATCTGTCCCACTTCCGGGGAAGCCTTCATTCCAGCAGCCAGCCCGGGCTCCAGGCAGAGAGCAGAGAAGAGCCAGGTGTCCCATGGCCTAGTACTTCCGGAAGACCCCTCGGCCTTCCCACCTCTGAGAACATTAGGCCTTTGAGACATGGCCCCAGCCTGCCCCCACCCCCCCCAGCCTGACAATGGGGGCTTCAGAGGGGACGGGTAGCAGGACACAGCCCCCTCTGTGAAATGGAGCTGACCGCCAAGCTGGTGAGCCTCAGAGGACACATTCCTCAAGGGGCAGGCAAGGACGAAGGGAGGGGGCTGCACACTGGCCCCTTGGCCTGGCCCTGACCCGAGGAGTGGTTGTTGCTGGGGGCTTGGACAAAGGTTCCCTCTTCCTGCTCTCTGTCCTCTTGGCGCCCACCAGGGAATGGGGCCAACAAGGATCTGTCCCAGGGCCAAGGAGGAAGACAAGAGGCTGGCATGTGGAAGGGGTCACCTCCACCTCTGTTGGAACAGAGCACCCACAGCGCTGTGGCGGGGAGGTGGAGACGGGGCAGGCAGCCATCCAGGGGTCCTGGCCTCCTTCCCTGCATTCTCAATGCTCAGCCTCTGGACCATCTCTTGGACACCATCTCCATCATTCTCAAAGTTCTCCTCTCCCCCCCAGGTCTTCCCGGAGTAATCAAGGGGTTGGTTTCCCTAGGCTCTACTCAGTTTTAGCAAAGGAATTCCATAACGTGTGAAAACCCTCCTCCCTCATCAAGGTCAGTGTCCAGATAGCCACGTTCCTCACCCTCGGGCAGGGTGAAGAGAAGTCTGAACCAGGAAGTCCACCTTCCCCTAATAGCACCATCTCCCCTTCGGGCCCCAGCTCGCTAGCTAACATTTACCGAGCCGTTACTATGCACCAGGACTTCTGTGCATTACTTCATTTAATCCTCTGATGGTCCCGGGAGATAGGTAGTATAATTATCTCCAATATATAAAACCAAAGCTTAGGGATATGAAGCAACTTGCCCAAGGTCATACAAATAGGAAGTGGCAGAGCTGGGATCTGGACCCAAGCTGTCTGCCCCCTGAGATTCATTCATCTGAAGCAGAAGCCCGGGGAATGATGTCCTAATCTCTGCAACAGGCCAAGTGTGTCAGGACCCATAGCAGCGTGGCTCCTACAAAGGATTCTTGCTAATGAAGGTAACAAGGAGGACAGAAAGATGGGATTGATCCCAATAAAGAAGGATGTATTGATGAAGAGGTAATTCTAGGCAATTCCTGCCTAGGGGTGATTAAGCTGTTCATTCATTAATTCCACCATCCATCGAATGAGCTCAGTAGAGCACAGTGGTAAAGAACATGAGCTCTGGAGCCTGAGAGGCTGAGTTCAAATCTCTGCCGTGATTCACTGTGTGATCTTGAGCAAGTTGCTTCACGTCTCTGAGCCTCAGATTCTGCATTAATAAAACACCCTCCCAACACACACACACGCACATCCATGTGAACACACATACACATGCACGCACATGTACACATATATTCATATACATACTTACTACTTTACAACATAGTACAGCAGGCAAAATTTAGGCTTTGGATGTAGATAGACCTAAATTGAAACTTTGTGACCTTGAGTTTTAAAAAGTCTCTTAGTAAATCTAGAATATCAGTAGCATTTACCTTATAGAGCTGTTGGAGTACTATCTGACACATTGTGCTAGTCAGGGTTCTCCAGAGAAACAGAACTGTGTGTGTACGTGTGTGTGTGTGTTAAGATTGTTAAGATTGTCCGTGTGTTGAGATTTGTGTTAAGGAATTGGTAAATCTAAAATCTGCAGGGTAAGCTGGCAGGCTGGAGACCCAGGGAGGACTTGCCGTTCAAGTCCAAAGGCTGTTTGCTGACCGAAGTCCTTCTTGCTCAGGGGAAGTCGGTCTTTGTTCTATTAAGGTCTTCAACTAACTAGATGAGGCCCACCCACATTATGGAGGATAACTGTTTTACCTAAAGCCTATGAATTTAAATGTTAAATCTCACCTAAAAAAATACCTTCCACAATGCATCCAGAATAATGTTTGGCCAAAAATTCTGGGCATTGTGGCCCAGCCAAGTTGACACATAAAATTAACCATCATACACACGTGAAAAAAACTACTTAACAGTGTGCCTGACATATTAAAGCAAACAAAAGCAGCAATGATAAAAGTAGGGTTGTTATAAATACTGTAGGATATATGACACAGGAAGTGGCTCAGATGGTGCTTAGTACAGAATGAACGCTCAGAAAATGTTAGCTGTTGTTGTTACTTCTTCTCCTTGCCAGGGGCTTGGCTAGGGTGCCAAAGTCACAAAGATCAGTGGGCTGCCTCTTCCTGGAAGAGACGAGTAGAAGAAGCAGACATGGACAGACACAGTGTAATAGGTACTGGGAGAGCCCGTACAAACAGCTTTGGACACATTTATGGTGCTGGATGATTAAGGAAGGCTTCCTGGAGGAGGTGACCTTATTTGAGCCTTGAAGGATAAATAGGAGCTTGCCAAGGAAGCTAGACAAAGAAGAGATAAAAGCCATCCTAGCTAGGGAACAGCAAATGTGAAGCGCTCTGGTGCAGAGGAAGCAACATCAGGGGAGAAGTGTGTGTTTTGCAGCCAGAAGGTGCTGGGTCTGGCTCTAGTGTTAGGTGTGGGGTAGGGAGAGCAGCAGGAGGGGAGGCTTTATACAGGGGCAACCCCTCTGAGATCCTGCTGGGCCTTGATGCCCGAGGGGAAAATCAGTGAAGGGCTTTAAGTAAAGGCAAGGACTGAATTATATATAAGATGCTCTCCGTGAAGCAGATCCTAAGATTTAGGTTTGACATGAGAAAGAATTTCTGATGACTGGGGACCCTGGGGATTTCGTACAGGAGAAATAGGGAAGACTGTTGTTGATGCTGAAGGAGCAAATGGACAGCTCTCTGGTGGAAATGAGAGCTGAGCACCAAAAGTTGCTCCTGACAGGAACAGAGTTTAGCCATAAGACTTCAGACACATTCCTGGACCTCTCTGTGTGTGGCCTGTGGGTAGTGGAGATCCTGCCTACCTTGGGGATACGGACTGTGATCTGGGATGTGTGTGTGTGTATATGAGGATGAGGACATGTAGGGGAGTGAAGGAAAGAGGTGTACCCAGCCATCCCTCCACAGGGAATGAATCTCAAGAAACCAGAATCTTCTCCTAAGAATAAAGCAGAGACGGGATGGTGAGCACCTCTTGCTTCTGTAGCCTGATAGAATCTTTTGCTACCTGAACAACTTGGAAGTGCAGACCTGGAGTCTTGCTTGCTACTGTGGAAGGTTCTAGAACAGTGACCCTCAAACTTCAGCCTGCATTGGAATTCCCAGGGCATCTTGTTAAAATGCAGGTTCTGATTCAGTAGGCAGGAATGGGGACTGAGAATTTTCATTTCTAATGAAATTCCCCCTTCCCTGTGATGCTGATCACCTGACGCTGATGCCGTTGACCCAGGAACCACATTTTGAGTGGCAAGGATCTAGAACAGTAGCTCACCATCCAGGCTGCACATTACAGTCGCCTGGGGGAGATTATAAAAAGAAAGAAAAAAAAAAAAAGGATACCAGGGCCTCACCCCAGACCAATTAAATCAGGATTTTTAGGGGTAGAGCCATCTATAGTTTTAAAGCTCTCTAACTGATCCTGATGCACAGTAAGGACATCAAAGAAAAACTGCTCCAGAATATGCCCATTCAGGCTGGGGCAGGGGATTCAGAACTCCCTTCCCAGTGGATCATCTAGAAATAGCATGCAAGCCACACATAGTCCTAGCCCATGGCCCCATGAACAGCATTCTTAGTAACCCCAGAAGGGCAAGTGAGGGGTATCCATTTCAGGAAGGGGAAGGGGCAGGAAGGGCAGCCCCCTCTCAACTCTGTCCCCACCAGCCCCTTGGAAAGTGGCTTTGTCCAGTGTTTGAGGCACAAAGCTAAATATAGCCTGGGCTGGGGGCTGAATTCAGGCTATTGAGGGAACAGGCCTCTCTGTGGCCCTGCCCCAGGCCCGGGCTGCAAAGAGCTGGAGAAGAGGAGGCTGGGAAAGGAGGGAGTAGGGGTGGGGGAGACAGAGCATGGGAGATAGAGTGGATGGGTGGCATCAGCTTGTCGAGTTGAAAGCGGAAATCCGAGCTATTGCATTTTCAAAAATGAGGGTGTAATGTAATGTGGGGAAAAAGGAGAGATAGTCTTCACCTTGTGCTATGGACTGAAGGGTGCCCTCCCCATTCATATGTTGAAGCCCTAATCCCTAATGTGACTGTACTTGGAGATATCTATACTTAGCCTATAAGGAGGGAATCAAGGTTAAACAAGTTCACAAGGGTGGGGCCTTGATCCCATAGGATTAGCGCCCTTGTGAAAAGAGACACCAGATAGCTCGCCCCCAATATGCCCCCCGTGCACGTACACAGGGAAGGAAAACCCATCTGCAAGCCAGGAAGAGAGCTCTCACCAGAAACTGAAATGGCCGGAACCTTGCTCTTGGACTTGTAGCCTCCAGAACTGTGAGAAATTATATTTCTGTTGCTTTAAGCCACCCCGTCTGTGGTATTTTGTTATGGCAGCCTGAGCTCAGATGCCTTAGAAGCACAGCCTGCTTGCCCATCCCCTTACCATCCTTCATCCATTTCTCCCAGAGTCAACTTCCCTTCCAGAAACTTCTTCAGAGGGTAATCTTTCACTTCCCTAAGGGATGCTCTCTGCGGTTTCCACTCAACACACAGGAGGAAGTTCCTCTTGCAGGCTAGCCATCATCTCTACAGCTGCAACTAGATATGTCAGAAAGCACAAGGGTGCCCAACCTCCCAACGCATGAGAACACATTTCTGCCTACCAGAGGCTTTGGATGGGCACGGGGGTGGGGATGGGCGACGCAGCTGTCCACCTCGTGGAGGGCAGGGCCAGCCCCAGCCCCGGCCTCGTGCACAGCCACCCCGCTTAGACGAAGCCGCTCAGGCAGCCAAGCATCCCTGTAGCACATACAGCATCCCTGGTACTCAGCTCGGTACCAAACCCCACCCTGAGGAGCGCGGGCTCTGTGGCTTGTCCCCGCTGGCCTGGAGTGTTTAAGTGGTGAATTTGCACAGCAGGGAGGCCAGAGGCACATTAAGGATTAACTTCCTGGCTCAGCCTTCCTGTTAGAAGATTCTGTGGGCAGCCTCCGCCCAGAGACACAGTTCTGCAAAACCACAGCCCCCTCAGGCCTGGGGCGCCACCCATTCGCCCACCGAGGCCCCCTCTGGCGCCCAGGCAGGAGCTGTTCCTGCACCTCTTGCCAAGGCCTTTCCAGATGTCTTGGAGCAGCTGGCCAGAGCCTTGAGGGGTCTTGGGTTGGGGGGGAGGTGTGTGGAGCCCGGGCTCTGCCATCTCAGCTCCCGGTACTGATGCTTATCACAGTCCAAAGGGCAAATTGGTCTGATTACCTTATGGATGGCACACCCCACTCCATGAGTTCCCAGATTGGATTTGAGGGTTTGGGGAGGGAACTCAGGACGTCCGAGCGTCCCTCCCTCCCCCCAGAGAAGACAGACAGTCCCTACTGCTCAGGGGGCCCCAGGATTAAGGGGGAGACACAGCCCCTGAGCTCAGGGTTCCCAGTCTAACCAGGTAGTGTGGACATCCTCAAGATGGGTGAAATGAAGGCAGGAACTTCAGGGCTGGGGGAGACAGGGAGGCGCTAGCTCTGCTGGGCTGGGGCAGGTGTGCTGGGGGGAGGGGGTGGCTGAGAGATGCCGCGGAAGAAGAGGGCATGGTGACAGGGTCTAAGTTGGTTTCACTTCAGACTTCTTTTAAAAGTCACCAGGAGAGCCCCAAAGGTAAGATCTGTGCTGTCCCCCTGGGGCGCGAAGTTAGGGGGGGGTGCTCTGCCTTGTGCACTCCATGTCCTGTGCGCCTGGCCAGGGCTGCTCCTTCCCTCGCTCCCTTGACTGACAGAGGGGCTTCCAGGCCACCTTAGGGCCCAGACTTGCCCAGACTGGCTCAGCCTGTCTCCAAATAGCCTCCGGCTGGGCCCTGGGTGTTTCTGCCATCCCCTCGCTCTGCTCCTCTAGCCAGGACTGCCTCATAGCCCCAAGTAAGCAAGAAAAGCTGCCCCGGCAGGGGTGGGGGTGGGTAGTCAGTGTGTGGAGGGAGGGGGAGCCATTAGGGAGCTGAGTTGCTGCAGGACTAGAGGATTCTAATCGATGGGCTCATGTTATATTTATCAGCCACAGTACTTAGGCGCTGCCCTGAGCAGGACTAATGGCCTCCCCATTGGAGACGCCATTACAGGAAGTGTAGGGGGAGGGGCCGGGGTGCTGAAAGGAGATGGGGACCTGGCAAGGTTTACTTCTCCTCGTGGCCGCCCCCAGCCCCTAGCACAGGGGCAGCTGTTCTGCAGGCTGCAGTCATGGAGTGTGCTCCAGGTTCTTCCTCTCCTCCTCACTGACTGGGACGAATTGCCCAGAATCCTCAGCCAGAGGTCACCCCAGTCATCCCTCTGCGTCTTTCCCTTCAGTGCAGTCTTCTTGACCCTTTCCGCTTTCCTGGAGCGAAGCCACGCCCTTTCCACCCTCCACTGTTTGAATGACAACCACGTGGGCCTACCAAGTGGCTCAGCCTCCCCTGGGGCGGAGCCAGCAGTGGTTGCCAGGGCGGTCTTTGGAGTGGTGGGGGGAGGGGGGGCTTGGATACTTCCTGTAACAGCCTTAATTGCTCATTTATTTAGGGCAATTAGTCCCTTGCGACCCTCCCTTCCTTGACCCCAGCAATGACTATTCTCAGCTCATACAACATTCCACCAATTTGGGGTGGGGCCTGGTCCAGAATGAATGGGGTGAGGCGGGGCAGGGAGGCAGGGTGCTCCTAAAGTCTGAGAAGCTCCCAAAGTCCGAGAATCCCTATTTAGAGGCTGACCTGGTCAGACCATTCCATGCCCTGTCACTGGCCCCTGCTCCCAGCATGCTCTTGGCCCTCTCTGGCCACTCATTCAGCTCCAAGAGTGGACCCACTCCTCCACACTCCCAATGCTGGTGGCCTCTAGACACTGCACTCTCCACCAGTGGCACTTCTGTCTTCCTGACCAGCCCCCAGCCACGGTTGGCTCCTGCCGAGCTTTGCCCCCTCCCTCCCCACAGGCAGCTGCTCCAATAGCAGAAGCTCTCAGGAGGGCCCTTCCTGTGTGACCACTATGAACCGTGTCTTATCAGGTGGCTACAGGGACCCCCTCATTCTGTGCCTCAGATCTACATTCCTGTGCTCTGCTTCCTAGAACTTCTTAGTCAGGACTACTAGAAGTTTGGCTCCAGAAGGATCTCATCGCGTGGATGGCGGAAACTGAGGCTCCAAGAGAAGAAAATAAGCCCAGGGTTCCTGGGTGAAGTTAGAGGTAGAGCAGGACTGGAATCCAGTGCCCTTGATTCCCAGCCTAGTGCTCAGCGATACCACAATGAGATCTCCTTCAAACTCCTTTTAGACCACCCCTTCCTCTGGTCTGCCCTTCTTCTCCGCCTTTACGCCATCCTGACAACAGAGCCTCCTGAAGGCCTCCCTTCTCAGCCCCTCAGAAACTCTCTGGTTCAGACTCCGGCTCTGTTGTTCTTCCAGGCCATGGACATGCTCCCCTGCCTTCTCTACCCCCAGGTTTTCCTGTCCTCTGGACCGCAGACTCTTCCTCTATAGAGGGGGTACCAGGGCAGCCTCCCCATGGCTGTACCTGTGGGGACTTTCAGTCTACCCCCTTTTCCCAAACGCCTATTGGTCAAAAGCTGAAGCAAGCTACTGGGGCTTCTAGAGTCAGACTCCTTAGTTTTGCGTTTTGGGTTTGGAACCATCTTTGTAGGCCAAGCCACAGGAGAGCCTGGAGAACTTTGTGAGGCAGGGTCACCCTCTGAGCTGGGGACTTTTTCTTGGCCCCCTTCTCTGGGTGTACCCATCCCAACCCTTCCTACCTCCACCGATGCCCACTACACCAACCTCCTTCCTTGTTGGAGGTCCTTCCTGTCCCCCCACCCCCAGGAAAGCCCTTCTTTGGTGGGGAGGTGCCCAAAGGCTTAGGGACAGGGGGTAGGGGCAGGGCCTGGACTCAGCCTTGGTGTCTCCTTGGCTATGGGACAAAGAGACCCATGTTGGGGGTGACCTCACCCTTTGGGCATCCTCCTGATGGACAAAGGGCCTGATTGTTCCCCAGCCTGGAAGCAGGAGGTAGGAGGATGACACTTCAATCCTTGGACCCTCTTTAGACACCCTGCACTTTGGACTGCTGCAGGCTCAGTGTGGGGGTGGGTGGGCCAGTGCGGGGAGACAGGCCCCTCGGACGGAGGCTGACCCAATTTGGATGGCAAGAGAAAAGCTTGGAATATCTGTTAAGTCCTTCCTAGAATCTCACCTCCCTCTCAAAAGACGCTGAAGCCCACAGCTCTGAAGTTAGAGGCAGACATGCTCTGCTTTCCTTTTTTCCAGCAGTGACCTCTCTTTAGGGGCAGGATCAGGGGCTTTTCTTCCATTCCCTGGGAGAGCAGTGGTTTGCAATTTTTTTTTTCAATAGTATCGTGTGCCTTCAAATGAAATCTTCCTGGAACTCTGATCAGTAAAGCAGGTGAAAGTGGGAACTACTTTGGTTGAGGTGGTGGGAAGGGTGGGGTAGAGGCAGGGCCCTCCCATCTCTCTTCCCTCTCACCCCGCCTACAGCAGCATCTAAGTGTGTGTGTGGGGGGTGGGTAGCTCACAAAGCATTGTTTAAAAACCACTGCTTTAAACACTTGTGTACCTTGTTGCTCCTCAAGCATCCTGGGGCCAGGCCTGTGTAAGTACTTGAAATCTAGTTGATAAATAAATAAACTCTGTCCTCTCCCTTATGGGCTGGGTTCCCATAAGGGCCTGGGCCGGGGCCTCTCCCCTGTCTCTGCCCTAGGCACAGTTGGGATCCTAGCATGTCTGTCCCCAGCTCAGGGGTTCCCTCTCAATTATGCCAGAGCTACCCAATGTCCCCAGAGCGAAGGACATCAATGGGGACTGCTGACAAAGCAAGCAAAGTGGGGACGAGTGTGCAGAGGTGTGCTGGTCACTGGTTTGCGCACATAATCTGCCAACAGCCCAGACACAGATGATTCCTGAAAGCCGAGCCCGAAGCATCACAAAGCAATGAGGAACTCTCCCCCCATCCCCACTTCCTCCCACATGAGTCAGGGGCTCCAGATTCTAGCCCTGGCTCTACCATTTACTGCCATGGACCCTTGGGCAGGTCATTTCCCTTCTCTGGGCCTCAGTGTCCTGCCCTGTAAAATGGAGAGAGTAGGGCTAATGGGACACTCCAGCCTCCAGGTTCTGAGCTGGGCTCCCAGGGCTGGACAGGGGCCGGGGGCAAAGCCCGGAATTGGTTGCTAGGCCGGAAGGGGAGGTGACAGAGAAAGGGAGAGATATAATCTTTGTCCAGGAAAAGGTTCATCAGGAAGTCATAGAAGAGAAGGATGGTGAGACAGAGCCTGGCCCTTCCTACAGTGTTCTCTCTCGTGCCCTTGGTTGCACAGCTGGGCTCTTGGCTTAGATTTTCTCCTGGGGCCGGGAGAACTTCAATACTATTTGTCCCCCTGCTCTATCATCCTTTTGTCACCTTGCCCGTAGATGTTCTAAAATCCTACCTCTCCCTGAAAATGAACTTCCCTCCAACATACTTATTCTTTTCTCATCCATGTCTCCCTGCACTTTCATAATCCCCCTCCTCCTGGAAGTTGTCCCTGATCTCCACTTCATGTCACTCACCCTTGGCCTCGGTTCAGAGACCCCCTGAGCTGAGGGCTGTCAAGGCCCTCCTCATGTGTTGTCACCATCCTTTCAATTAGAAGCTTTCTGAGACTAGGGACCCTGTCTTTTCATCCCGGAATGTCTACGACCTGGTTCACAGCAGGGCCTTGTGGAAGGAATGACCCAGAGGGAGGCACTCAGTTTGGGACTGGGTGAGGCTGGCCTTGTGTGCGCTTGGCCAAGCGAACACTCCAGACCGTCAAACTTGCCCCCGAGCACACATGCATCCAGACAGCCCGGTGCAGACATGCGCACATCCGCGAGCCAGCACCCTCTCTCGAGCTGCAAGCCCCCACGTGGGGTGGGGTGCGATGTGGGGGAGGAGGTGGAGGGGACTGCCCTCCAGATGTTGTTGGAAATCCAACACGTCCCCTCCGCCCCTCCCTCTCCCACTTCCCGTTCCACTTCCCCTAAATATTTACTGATTTTTATTTATATTCTTTGCCCGAGGTGCCCAGCCCCTGTCAGGTCCCATTTGCTTGCCCTGGTTCCCTCCTGCCAACTCCCCTCCTCCCCCCTCAAATCCGGAGCCAGGAGTTGTGTGTGGTTGGCAACAACCTCCTCCAGGCCCGTGGGTGTTGGGGGTGGTGAAGGCAGTGGGCTGGCAGCTCCGGGCAGAGCTGTTGGGGGCGGGGGGTTCAGGGACAGGAGCAGCTCGCCCACACATCCCCGCCTGCCCCCAATCTGGGATCGTTTTAGCCACCCCCCTTGTTTCACAGGGACTTCTGGAAGGGACTGATGGATGCCAGATGCCAGGAGCACCGTCACCCAGGGAGGGCTCTGAAGAGAGAGGAGGGAGAGCTGGGACAGACATGACAATGAGTGGGACAGGCGTGCTGGGTGACTACTCACGAGCTGACCAACCACTCTGGGCCTCCTTACCACCAGCTGACCAAAGAGCCTGAAGAAATGATTTCCCACTCTATTCCCAGGCTACCAGAGCCCCTTCTCCCCGCCAAGCCTCTTAGTTATTCCAGCAGTCTAGATGGGGCACCTACTACGTGCCAGGCACTGTCCCAGGTGCTGATGGGACGGCAGCAAACAACAGACGATTATTCTTGCCCTGTGGAGCGCGCTTTCTCCTGAGATAATGAGTCAATCATGGAGTGGGTGAGGGTGTTTTAAGTGCCATGGGGAGGAAGAAGCAAGGTAAAGGGAATGGGGAGTGCCGGAGGGGGGCTGGGGAAGGGGTATGATTTTAAATAACATCCTCAGGGGAGGCTTCATGGAGAAGGTGACACTTGAGCAAAGCCTTGCAGGGGGTGAGGGAATGATTTGAGGGGCCGGAGAAAGCCGGATGGAGGGAACAGCCTGAGAAGCGTGGTGACGTGTTTGAAGACCGGACAGGAGGACAGTGCGGACGAGCAGTGAGAGTCAGGGCTGTGGGGATAGGAGATGAAGGCAGGGAGCAAGGGCTTCGGTTTTTCTCTGAGTGACATGGGGGCCTCTGAAGGTTCTCAGCGGACAGTGACACGACCGGACAACAGGGTGACTCCTGCCTGCCTTGTATGCTCTCCTACACTCTGGTCACCCCACTTCTCCTTGCCTGCTGCCTCCTGCTTCTCAACTACCCTACCAGGTTGCTCATGGCTTCCATAAAACTCCTCTACTCCAGGAAGCCCTCCAGGATTGCTCAGAGGAGCCTGCCTGGCTCTGTCTGGACAGTAGATGGCCTTTTCGTTGTCTCTACCCTTCCCATGAGAGAGATGCTAAAGAGGAAGATTGTGATGTCCGCCCTGCGGCAACCCAAGGACCAGAGAGGGTGAGTCACTTTCCCAAGGTGTGTCCCCAAATGGCCAATATCCTGCCTCCCATGAACCCTTCTCCTGTCACCCCAGGTTTTTCAGGGAGGCTCTGTCTTCCCTTTCCTTCCTTTCCATCCTTCTCCCTCCCACCAGGTCTCTGCCCTATGGGCAAGGGACTGAAGTCTCCCACTTCTCTGCTTTGGGATGGGCCTGGAGAGCATCACTGCAGAGGTAAAGGTGTAGCAAGCACTGGTTTCCCAAGGCCAAGGGAAGCAGCAGTAGTGGGGAGATGGTGGGATTCATTTCTCTAGCCCGCACCCTCCTCTGCACCCAGTCCCCGGAGACTGCTTTGCTATGTAGCAAACTCTGTTTTCAAATAGCAACTATTTGCTGGCCAGCAAGCGGAGAGATGGAGAGTCGGGCATGGGAGCATAGCTTCCCCAGCTAGCCCCTGGGAATTAGCCCAAGGGCTCTGAGTCCCTGGTCCTGGCTTGGCTAAGGCCTCACTGGGTGACTTTCCACCAGGTGCATCACACATCTGGGCCTCACTCATTCATACTACAACTGTTTATTGAGGGCCTACTACGTGCTGGGCACTGTGCTAGCTTGAGGATACAGAGAGAGCAGAGCCGACTTGGGTCTTGCCCACATGGAGCTCACAATCAAATGGGGAGCAGACATCAATTAAATAGCCAGCCAAATGCAGTCAGAGTGACAACTGTGATCAGTGCAAAAAAAAGGAAGAACGTAATGCCCCAAGAGTATGTAAACAGCATTTGAGAAGCCAGGGAAGCTGGGGGGCTTCCCCAAGGAGGCAATGCCCAAGCTGACACTTGAGGGAATGGAAGAATGGTCCAGAGAGACCATTATAGAGAAAACACTATATGCAAAGGCCCTGTGGTAGGAGGGAACATGTCCAAGCAGCTGCAAGAAACAGACATGGCTATGGTGCAAAGAGCAAAGGGAATGAGCAGTGAGAGGTGGGCAGAGGCTGACCACACGGAGTCTTCTAGGTCATGTTTAAAGCCTGATCTAAGAGCAGAGGTAACCATTTAGCATTGGGGGGTTGTGTTGGGGGTGACAGGAGCATCTCAGGTTGGCTGCAGATTGGGGGTACGAGAGTAGAGGTGGGGAAACCTGTCAGGAGGTGACGGCAGTGGTCCAGGTGAGGGTTGACGTTGGCTTGAACTAGGAGTTGGCAGAGGATTTGTAAGGGGAGGAGGATGGTGTCGAGGGTGACTTCTGGATCCCTGCCTGCAGGGTTTCACCTGTAAAGAGGAAAGAAGCAGCTCTACTTTCTCCTGGAAATGAGCTAATTCATGGAGACAAAAATTCTCCTCCTTGGGAAGGCATGGGAGTCAACTATAGGAATAGCATAGAATATTCCCCTGAGGGAGCCTGGGTGGCTCAGTCGTAAAGCGTCTGCCTTCGGCTCAGGTCATGATCCCAGGGTCCTGAGATCGAGCCCCACATCGGGCTCCCTGCTCTGCGGGAAGCCTGCTTCTCCCTCTCCCACTCCCCCTGCTTGTGTTCCCTCTCTCACTGTGTCTCTCTCTGTCAAATAAGTAAATAAAATCTTAAAAAAAAAAAAAAGAAAGAATATTCCTTTGAACCAGATAGTTCTACCTTGGATCTACCCCCAGGTCCTTCAGGCTCTGCATGCCCCTACAGAACCTGGCAGGTAAGAGGAAGTGCCCGGAAAAGTGGGGTGAGCATGATTTAGGTTAGACTGCTCGCTACCAGCAGGGCTAGAGGAATAATGCTGGTAAGAACCAGGGACAGGGGATGAAAGAGGAGACAGGATCCAGGCAGAGGGCCATGTGCCAGGAGCACAGGAGAGAGGCTGTAAACACCTGCGGAACAGTCAGATCTGGTGGAGGTGAAGGTTTCTGGAGCTGGTGCTGGCCCCGGGACGCAGGAGAGCTCAGGGGAAGGAAGCTTCAAAGGACATTGGTTCTCTGTACTGGCAGAGGGGGCACTCTCCAGAAACCTCCACAGTCTCACCAGTGTTGGCCCACCTCCTGCTCCATGGAGGAGAGAGAGCGTGCCCAGGACACAGAGAGACAGAGGGTGGAGGTGCAGGAGCTGGACAGACATACAGGGAACACTCCAGTGGTGCGCAGATGAGGAAGGAAGGGGAAGAGGAGGGGGGAGAGAAGGAGGAGGAGGGAGAGGAGTGGGGGATGAAGAGGGAGGAGGGAGGGGTACTCAGAGGGGGTTTGGGGAATGCTGGATTTGTCAGCCTTCTCTGGCCCAGCTGGGAAATGCTCATTTAAGCTGAAGGGGGTTGGGCGTTTGGTACCATTGCCGCTGCCCCCCTGCCCCCCATGCAGCACCTCCCTCCAGAATCCCATCTTGCCTTTAGTTCCCAGGCCCCCAGTGAAATGATGGTGGCTCATCACTTTGTCCCCTCACTACTCTCTTCCCGTCCTACTCTAGTTGCTCCCCCTGTTGGCTTTGGAAGATCTGCTTGGCTCCCTGCTCCTCCCCCTAGCCCCAGGGTGGCCCCACAGTGAGCACCCCTTCGGTTGGTGGCGCGGGGTCTGCTGTGCCTTGGGCTCACACACTGGCATCTGGGGAGAGACTCAGTTATCCCAGTCCTCCCTGAGCATTGCTCCACTCAAAAGAGGCCCCCCGGGAGGGGCCAGCCTTGGCCTGCAAGGTAGGGAAGTTGAAGAGCAGGAAGGATTTCCTGGGCTGCGAAGGGGGACAGCTGAGGGGCTGCAGTTTGGGGAATCAGTTCGTGTGCAGTCCGTTGTGCGGCAGGTCCATGGCTGAGGACGCGGTTGGGGAGGCTCAGGGACTCAGAGAGGACTAGGGACCACAGCGACAGACCGGCAAAGGCTGTCACCTCCCTGCAGCCAGACTGGACATCTGCACTGCACTGTGCACAGAGCACCTGGCCCAGAAGAGGCCTTCAGTGAATTCCTGCGGACAGAAGAGAGTTTTGGTTCCCAGCTCAGCTTCCCATTTGGTTTTCCTGAACCTCTAGTTCCCTATCCTTGTACTTCCTGTCTCATCGCAGTGTTGTGGGGAACCAAAGGAACAATGACGGCAAAAGTGCTCTGTGAACACAATACACAGGCGGGAGCCCGGCACAGCGCCGGGCCTGTCGCGGTGGCTCAGCACTGAATAAATGAGTCAATGATTCAGTCTCCACCGGATGGGAGCTCCATGCGGGCGGAGACCTGGCTTGTTTTTCCTCTGCATTGTTTCCCCAGTGCCTGGCACATGGTAGGTGCCCAATAAATATTCAGATTGAATGAATGAATGAGTGAATGAATGAATGAATGAATGATGAGACTGAATCTTACCCTTGGAAACTTCTAGGACTTTGGAGGTGATGAGACAAACCACAGGGCAGTGAATGCAACTGGCTTAGGAGGCATCAGGATCTCGGTTTGAACCCTGACTTCACCAACCAGCTTGAAAGCAGCTGTTATTTCCCCATTTTCCACAGGAGGAAACAGGCTCAGAGAGACTGGATGACTTAGCCAAGGCCCCACAGCTCCTAGTAAGTAGGGGGATCAGGATGGGAGCCCAAGATTCTGCCTCTGAAGCCTGTGCTTTTCCTCCCATAGAAGGTTCCAGCTGTAACTGATCCACTGGGACAATGGCCTCTATGACTATCTACTTGACAAGCTGGAATATTCTTTTTGGGGAGAGATCTCACAATTGTGTACCATCTCAATGATCCTCTGGTCGGGTGCTGCTGGGAAAAATGAGGGGCCAAGATTCATTCAGGGTGTGCCGGGTCCAGAAATGCCCACACTTGCCCAGGACATCGCGTGCAGATGAGGAGACCACCTATGGAGGGGAGCTGTGGGTGGGCTCTCCTGGCCCATAGCCATGCCTCCTCTCTGGCACCCTGGGCCAGCACGGCTCCCGGAGTGCTCCCTGATGCTCCCTCACGCAGGGACTTGTCCTGTCCCAGCTGCCCTTCCTCTCCCTGAATGGACTTGGGGCTTTACCATTCAGGTCCCTGCTTCCCAAAGTATGTTCTATGGGGCTATTTTTTGGCTGTTGATAGGTATTTCTTACAAAAAAGATGGCATGTGATGGAATAAGTTTGGGAAAGCTGTGTCAAACAGGTTAACCTGGCTGTACGCTAACCTTACAGGACTTCTTTGGGCCTTTAATTATGCTCATGTTGGAATGTGAATCTCCGAGGGCTGGGGAGCTCCAGGAAAGAGCATCTTCCAAACTTATTTAGCCCCTGAACTGTTTCTTTAGGAGCATCTCTCGGGATTGATGTGCTCCAGGGCACACTTCAGGGATTATGGCTGTCGCTGTAAAGAGTCCTTGAAGGCCCATAAGTAGAGTCAGAGGATCTGACTGGTGTTTCAGAAGACCACTGGGTCTCTGTCCTCAGTGAGCTTGCAGTTGGGGTGGGGCTGGAGAGGCCAAGGTCCTACCAGGAATTCTCCAAGGCAGAAGAGGCTAAGTGCTGCAAGCATCCCCGATCCAAGACTCCTGGTGACTTACTCAATTGGCAGCTCAGAGCTTTGGCCAGCTTCCTGTCCTCTTTTCAAGAATCAATAAATTATTTGAGATTAAGTCAGGTGGCCTTTTGTTGCTCTTTCACCGTCATTGATGGGGTCGATGGTCTCAGCATTCACCCCCCGAAGTTACATGGGGTCAGCCTACCTCCTCATTGGGGCACTGAAATCCAAGTTGCGAGACTCAGTTCCAAGTTGTAAGTGGCAATGCCTAGTTTATTTTTAGTCTATCATGCTGTCAAAGGTCCAGTGCCTTGGCACTGAGGCCAGCTTAGGGCTGGAGGGCCGGACACAGTAATCCCAGAATCCTCCCCTCTCGCTGCCTCTGCCCTATCCCACTTCTGCTCTGCAGCTCCAGTTCATGGGAAAATGAACTAATGCCACGCCCGTTCCATCTCCCCTGGCAGCTACCAGGTCCCCAGAAAAACTGGACGAGAGCATAGACTCCCTTCACTGTCCCAAGAGTCAATGTGGAAGACAGTAAGTTCTGCATAAATCTCAGGATCCAGCTTGGATATTTGTCCAGCTGTTGTGGCTGTTGGGATTCCCTGCACCTCATGTGGACGATGGGTATTTGGGTCTTGTCTTCCGATTTGCTGAGATCCTGAAGCCCCTTTCTCCTTAAAGGTCTTCTCTGGGTTCACAGTTGGAGGTATTAGAAACTCCTTTTCCTCCCTGTGCCTACAGGCTGAATTTGAGTGGAGTTCCCTCCCCCAGGCTCCCCTCTCTCTTTGGAACCAACCCAGAAAACAGGTCTGTTTTCCAGCATAAAATCTGATTGGGTCACTCCCCTCTTCCACAACCTTCGGTGGCTCCCTATTGGCTTCGGGGTAGAATTATCCTTTGATTGCCATAAGAAGCCCTTGGTCATTCAGCTCCTGCTTACTCTTAAAGCATCTCTACTGCTTCTCAGCCACTTTAAGCTCCAAATATTTGGATTGATTGAATGAATGAATGAATGATGAGACTTAATCCCACCCTTGGAAACTTCTAGAACTTTGGAGGTGATGAGACAACCACAGAGCAATGAACCCAATGAACTCCTGGCTTTGGCGGCATCAATATCTTGGTTTGGGTCCTGAATCTCATTGCAATTGCCCCCCTCACAGTTCCATGGCCAACCCCCTGGGCCTCACTGTTTTTTCTGCCTGGGACAGTTTCCTCCTACTGGTTTACCCAGCAGATTGCTATTTGGCTTTCAGTTCTGGGCTCAAGTTCTAACTCCTCTGTGAGGCCTCCCCTGTTTTCTGAGCGCTTCCTATGTATGTGCCAGGCACTGTACCAAGCACTCTCTATGAACCACAATTTAATTTTCATAATCCCCCAGGTAAGTGCTATAATTTTGCCTACTTTACAGATATGGAAACTGTAAAGTTTTGCCCTTAATCTCCTCTGTTCCCTCCCTCCCGGCTGCCCCCAGGACACACCTGCTTTCTCTCTCAACTCCTCCGTGTGGCCCCTCCAGGGCCCCCAGGAGGGGCCTCTACTTTGCTTCCTCCAGCTTTTCCTTCAGTGGCTGCCCCACGATGGATTCTCCAGTTTTGCTTCCAAAATTCTAGCCAATTTGTATTTGACTCCATAACACATCCGTTTTGTTCTCTGTGAAAATATTTCACCTCCCGGTTAAATTTAAAACTTTACAGATATGGAAACTGCTTAGAGAGGATAAGCAACTTGCCCATGGTCACTAAGCTGAGCCGCTCAGGATTCAAGCTCACTTCTTCCTGTCCCCAGGCGCCCAAGCGCCCACCTCCTTCCAGCTCCCTGTCCTGTCAATGGCAGCTTGCACATACCCCCATTGAAAGTCACTCTTGTGCTCTATGCTTCTCGTGCTTGCGCGTCTGTAGTCCCACTGAACTGTCAGTTTCTCGAAGGCAGGGGCTGTGATGATTAATCTGGAATGTGCCTGATAGAACGGAGGTGTGCCATTAATGCTGGGGGAATGAATTTGAGGGGAGGGCTCATCCGGGTCCCCACTCGAGCCAACAAAGCCCTGCGTAATTAGTAATTAATTAGCAGTGAGTTACCGATTGCTGCGGTCACTAATCACCACAAATTCAGTGACTTAAAAAACGTAAATTCAGGTCAGAGGTCAGAAATCTAAAATAGGGGGTGCCTGGGTGGCTCAGTTGTTACCTTCGGCCTCAGGTCATGATCCCAGGGTCCTGGGATCGAGCCCGCATCGGGCTCCCTGCTCAGCGGGAAGCCTGCTTCTCCCTCTCCCACTCCCCCTGCTTGTGTTCCCTCTCTCGCTGTCTCTCTCTCTCTGTCAAATAAATAAATAAATAAAATCTTAAAAAAAATAAAGAAAGAATGTTTTTAGATTCTCAAAGGAGATCCCTGCCTGGCCTCAAGTTTCTTCATTTGTAATCAGAGAAAAGGGACTGCAGGACCCCCAATGTACTCTTGGGGGACATTTTATGAGCCAAAGATTCTACCTCTGAAGCAGGAGGGGATGAGGTCAGAACGCACGAGGACCGCTTCCTCCTGCCACAGGGGACAGGTGCCCATCCAACTTTAACTCTGACTATCCCCAAAGCCCCCTCACCGCACTCCCTCACCCCCACCAACCTGCTCCTGAGACCAAGGCTGGTGCTGGAACCACTCCCTCCCCAGTGCCTTTGCCTCCTGCTCCTGGGGCAGGACGGAGGGCTCTGTCCGGGTGTTCTGTGTGCCCCCGGAGCCCTGATACTTGGCTCAAATGGGGGCCCAGGCCCCCCTGGGTCTGCCTCAGGTGCCTTCAGTTGGCACAGCCAGAGGGCAAAAGTGGCACTGCTTCTCCCTCAAAGATTTTTCAGGGAAATGTTTGTAATTTAACCGGGAGGTGAAATATTTTCACAGAGAACAACACGGATGTGTTATGGAGTCAAATACAAATTGGCTAGAATTTTGGAAGCAAAACTGGAGAATCCATCGTGGGGCAGCCACTGAAGGAAAAGCTGGAGGAAGCAAAGTAGAGGCCCCTCCTGGGGGCCCTGGAGGGGCCACACGGAGGAGTTGAGAGAGAAAGCAGGTGTGTCCTGGGGGCAGCCGGGAGGGAGGGAACAGAGGAGATTAAGGGCAAGCCCCGGGGAGGTGGGGGATGAGGACGATGCAGCTCCCACTCTTTCCATCCACTGCCCCCCGCTTCAGCCCTTGCCTCCACTAGCTCTTCCTACAGAGCTGTAGCCTGGACCTCATGCAGGAGAGGCAGATGTTTCCAAACGAGGCCAGATGCTGAGAATCGGGGAGCGCCTGGCCCCTGTGGGCTTGGAAGGATGGGGGGATGAAGGAGGTACAGGAAATGAGCGAGGAGGGAGTGTGATCTCTAGCCAGGGGTCTCAGCTAAGCCTCACAGCAACTGGGGAGGCCCATTTTTACAGATGAGTCAAGTGAAACTCAGCACTACCATCACAGGGTCTGAGATTACCCACCTCCCTGCCCAACCCCTTCCCATTGAGTCCACACTCCGGATGGATCAAGCACCCACAGCCCTCCTGCATGTCCCTCTCCTTCTCCCGGTCTCACCATAGACCCTTCCTCTTTTTCCTTGGCCTTGCTGCTCTGTCCTCACCTTGCCTCCTCCTCCAGGAAGCCCACCTGAGGCCCTCACTCAGCTCTGTCCTGCTGGGTAGTCTGTCCCTTCAATCTGTCACTTGCACACCCCCCCCCCATCAGACGGGAAGCCCACTATGAACTCCAACTGCCCCTCCCATCAGATCACCTAACTGCTCTGAGGTTGAGGGCGGCTCGCTTACAGTCCCCGTGCAGGGGGGCCAGTCTGGTGTCCATGGCAGGCGCTGGGCGAGGGGAGAAGTACAAAGGCAGCCGCCTGGGGCCCCAGATGAGGTGAGAGTCTTGGCTGTGTCCCCAGGCCCATAAAGAAGGATGTTAACGGCCTCTTAGGGAGCAAGTGAGGGTCGATCAAAGGGGTGTGCCGGGGGCTCACTGCTGAGGGGAGGAGGGAACGGCTCCTTCCAGGTTGTGGGTTAACACTGGCACCTCCTTTCTGCCCTAGCATTTGGAGTATTTCATCCTAGGAGGCTACTGATTGAAGGAGAATGATTTATTCCAGTCTCTTACTCCCCCTTCCTCCCTTACCCCCCACCAGGGCCCTCATGGTCTCTACCACCCACAGGGTCCACCTCCCCCCCGCCCCAACACCCAGCAGCTGTTCCTCTCCGGAGGAGTGAGAGAGGATGGGGTGCTATCAGCTGGGAGATGCAGAGGGGAAAGGGTAGGAGGTCGGGCTGGTTTACAACAACCTGTGCTCCCACCAGCCTGACTAGGAAAATCAAAAGCAGTTGGCTCTCCTGGCTGACCAATTCAAAACCAGGGTCTTGCAGAGGCTAGAAGGCCTGCTTGAAAGTAGGAAGTAGGGAAACAGTGGGGCAGGGACTGCTTTGGGGAGGAGCCCAGGAAAGCCAGCCAGCCCAGGGCCTGGGTAGACACTTGGGTAGAGGGTCAGAGGTGGTAAACATGAGGGGTTGGGGCCTAAGGCTGGCAGGACCCTTGATGGGACCATGGAATTCGTGTGCCAGGCCCATGGCCCTTAGGGGTGGTCAAGAACAACCTATTATTTTTACAAATGAGGAAACAGAGGCTCAAAGACAAAGAGGGACTTGCTCAAGGTCACAGCACCATGAGTCAGCGGCAGAGCCGGGACTAGACCCCAGGTCAGGATTTGAGGTTGCGGGGGAGGGAGGCCTTGTCTCCAGCACCACGTGTCCACATAAATGCGCAGCGATGGGGTTTTCTTTCGTTTGCATATGAGGACTATTTTCATTGCACCGCCAATTCTGCCCGACCTCCCCCCTCCCCATTCTAATAGCAGGCTTTCCCCCTTGCATTGCTCTCCAGCCCTCCAGGCCTCTGCTCCGAACCCAGTAGGGCGGGGCCAGCCCTGGGAGTAGACGCAAAGGGATGCCCCGCCCCACCCTATTCATTCCCTGGGACTCTCCAGCCCCCAGGTCTTTTCCTGTCCCCTGCCTCTGGCCAGGCCAGTGATTTCCACAATGAACTGAATCACAGCAGCTAGATCCGTCCTCTCAGTGTGGAGACCTTCTCTCCCACTGATCCCTCCTTCTTCCAGGAGCCGCCTCCCGGGACAGTGGCTTGTCTGCTCTGGGCAGCCTGCCCCCAAATACAGCTTTTGCTTCTCATTCACACACCAACCACCCAGGTCCCTCCACAGGCCATGGCATCATAACGCAACACATTCATACAGCATCAGAGCTGGAAGGGATTTTAGAAATGTCCTCTCCTCTATCCGTACCCTCACTCCACATAAAGACGCTGAGGCTCACAGACGAGAAGTGAGTTGTTCAAGGTCATGTACTTCGGGTCAGAATCTGAATCGTCTGACTCCAATCTGTGTTTTCTGGTCCATGTGGTTCTCCAGATTAGGTATTCGCTGTTCCAAGGGTCACATAGACTCCCAGGATTGCCTTCCACAAGGCTCCTTTAACTGGATGGTTTCAACTTGGGAGCGAGGCCAGAAAAACAGGAAGCTGGAGGATAGAGAGAGAGGGCAGTCCCTCCATCTATCAAACCTTTATTGACCATCTCTGACGTACCAGACCCTATCAGGGAAGCAGCGCTGAGCACTCCGTGGCCCCTGCCTCTCAGACAAGAGGGGGGGCAGACCCCCGCTCGCTGCGCTGCTGGGGTGGAAGCGCCAGGCTAGCAGTTTTGAGCAAAGTGCTGTGGGAGCACACAGGAGGGAGCAATTCATCCTGCTGGGGCGGGGCAGGGGAGGCTTTGTGGATCTTGGAGGGGGGAGTACACGTTTGCCAGGTGGGAGATGGGGAAAGGGGCATCCCTGGCAGAGGGACTGCAGGAGCAAACGCTAAGAGGAGTGAAAACCTTGGTATATCCTGGGGAGGTGAGAAGCCCCCGTGGCTAGTAGCTGTTGAGAAGACGGGGCCAGAGGTGGGTTTAGAAAGGTATGCCGGGCCTCCTTGTGGAGGCCTTGTAATACTTTCTCTTGAAAGCAAAGGGGAGCCAATACTTTTAAGATAGGAAGTGAGGATTAGATTGTATTTGGGGAAGCAGACTCTGGAGGCAGCATGGAGGAAGGAATTGAGTGGGAGGCCCACTGGAAGAGTTCTGGAATTATCCGGTAGAGAGAGGCCCAGGGCCTGAGTCCTACACCTGTCAGACAGCTGGGAAGCAAGGGCCTCAAGGGGGCCCATTTCACAGACAGAACAGATTCCACACTTGCACACCTGGTCAGAGGAAGAGGGGGAGGACGGGGGATGTCTCCATGTTGCTGGCTTGGGCGGCCAGTGGTTGGAGGTACCTTTTACAGGAGAGCAGCATGGGCTGCGAGGGAGAGAGGGATAATGAGCTTTGAATTCAACATACTGAGTTAGAGGCCCCTGTGGCACAGATGGTTGGCGAGGTCAACTAGGCCGTTGCAGAATCTGGATCGCCAGATGAATGAGGCTGAGTTCGGGACAGAATCAGAGTCGTGTGGCTCAGAGGTTATCTACTCTGCGGCACTGAAGTCAGCCAGACCGGGGTTCAAATCCTGATCCCACGTTCTTGTTCTGGGACCTTGGACAAGTCCCTGAACCTCTCCAATCCTTAGTAACCTCATCTGTAAAATGGACAAAGTAATAGGGAACATCAAATGAGACATTTGGCCGGCATTTGTCATGTGGCATCCGAAGTTCTGGATGTTTTCCCCTCCACCTTCTCTGTCTCCCTTACTCCAATCTCTAGTCCTGCAACAGTGGTCCTGAGTGTCCAGACATGGGGCACGCCCGTCCTCCTCTGCCGCTGCCCAGCATGGACTCCCTGCCAGCCACCGACCAGTCACCAGAGTCGAGCTTTGGGGCTTCAATTTGGCCTGCTGGGGATGACAACACAGGGACCCCCAAGGGCTCAGGGAGGTGGCTCTAGGCACTGGCGAGGCTGACAGGGTGCGTGTTCCGCTGCCAGGCTGAGCTGGGTCCCTGACAAGACGCTTACCTTCTGTCCGGAGGGGCAGGTTTGGGCGATGGGGGCTCACCCGGGTGATCCCTGAAGCTGGGTCCGGGGCTCACATTTCATACCACTGGACCACCGGGATTTAGCCCTCTGTCCCTGGAGCATGGAAGAGAGCGCCTGGATCTGGGGTCACCCACCACGTGTTTTCTCAGGTCTGACGGGTGAGCTGGAGGGGTGGAGGGGGCGTGTCCAATGCCTCCGCGCCATGCAGATGACATGCAAATGACCGCGTGCCCCGCAGGGCCCCTCGCCCCCCCCCGCCCCCCCTTCTGCGTTAGGAGGGTCTCAGCAGTTCTGAGAGAGAGGGGCTCTGGGGAGGAGGAGGCTGGCCGGAGGGAGGAAAGACCCTGCCCCCCCCACGACCCCACTTGTGTGTGGGGGAGGGGCGAGTCCGTCCAACTAATGGGCTCGTGATTCATCGCTGGGCTCTTGTCTGCGCTAATTGGCTCTGCCGGGCCGCCTGATTCATGGCAGGGAGCCGGGCTCTGGGGGACCCCCGTGTCCCTCCCCCGCCGCCCGCGCAGGATGGCTGCGTGAGGCTTTTAGATCCAGGATCCGTTCCAAGGGACTGCTGCCCGGCATCCATCACTGCTGACAGACTGGGGCTTGGGGTGGGGGCGGGACGCCGGCACCGAGCTGCCCGCTGATGCTTCCGACCCCACCCCAGCCACTGAGGGGCATCGGAGGGCAGCAGGTGCTTGGGCCGGGCCTTAGGGAGCCACACGGGGTATCCAGGTGTGAGCGGTGAGGGCTGGTTTCCTAGAGGAGGGGAGATGGCAATCAGTGGGAAATGGGAAGAACACTGCGGGCAGGAGAAAAGACTTGGAAGCAGGTGAGGGTCGGGCTCAGAGGCAGCAGAGAATTGTGAGAGGTGAGTCTGGTGACTGAGAGCAGAGATCTGTGGCATAGAAGTCACTCAGAAGCTTCTTCGTAGGCTGCCCAGAAGAAGACCAAAGAGACCCAAGGCTTTGTTTGAGAAATTGCTGTGAGACCTATGCCGAGTCACTTAACCAGTCTGCGCCTCCACATCTTAGGACCTTTTAGCAGAAGACAATGGCGCCCAGGCATCGGCACTCTTGGGGACTAACCTCTGGCATTGTCTTGGTCTAGGCATCCAGGATCCCTAGGAGTATTGCCTGTCATTCATTATAATCCTCAATGACAGAAAGTGTACGTTGTTGCCTGCCCTCCTACCTCCAGGGGTCAGTGGGGGGCGGTACTCCCTGGACAGGGCCATCCCCCCAGTACCATTTCCACCAGAGCATCTCACCGCACAGATTTTCAAGCTCTCCAAGGCCCCTGATGTCTGCCCCACATCTGGGCTGAGGTCGCAGATGAGGCCACACCCACCAGGCTCCAGGGGCCCCAGCTGTCCAGCCCGAGTGTCAGAAACAGGCCAGGGGGCTGGTCAGGGGAGGACTGGGGGCTGGAAGGAGCCTAGCCTGAAGCTTAACAAATACCTCCTGCGGGAATCCATGAATGAACAAATGTCCTGCAGCCTCTGCAGAGGGAGGCCTGAGCCCGCGCAGCAGGAGATGAATGGGGAAGAGTCCGCCGCCAGGCACGACCAGCCTCTCAGCTGCTCCAGCCAAAAGCCCAGGCGCCATCTCCACTCCTTTTGACCCTCAGCCACATCCAGTTGTCAGCGGGGCCTGTTCATTCTAAACCAAACCCGTTTTGGGTTCTTCTGTCTGTCTTCACTGCGGCCAGCCGCTGCGGGCCGGACTCCGCTGCCAGCCCGGGTCTGGCCTCCCCTCCCAGCCCCCAGCCTGGCACCTCTAATCCATTCTCCACTCAGCAGCCGGATCTTTTAAAGACATAAATCAGATCTCATCACTCCCCTATTCAAAACTCTCTCGTGGTTTTCCATCACATTTAGCAGAAAATTCAACCTTCTTGCCTTACCTTACGAGGCCCTCGGTGATCTAGCCCCTGCTTTCCTGACCCCCCCTCACTCTGGCCTTCCTGCTCCGGCTCAAAATCTAGCCGGTTTATTTCCATTTCAGGGCCTTTGCACTGGTGTTCCTTCTGCCCAGTATGCTCCCCCGCCCCCCCTGGACACACACCCAGTCCTGCACATGGCTGGCTCCTTCTTGGCCTTCAGATGTCACCTCAAATGTCACTTCCTCAAAGAGGCCCTCCTTGACCGCTCCATCTGTCATAGCCCCCAGGCACTCTCTACCTACCATGGCAATCTATTTTATTATCTTCAACCCTTAAAACTACCTGATAAATTCTCATTTATTTGCTTAAAAATCTGCCCCCCACCGCCCCCCCACCACCCCTGCCAGAGAGTCCTGTCTCCTGAGGCTTCCCTGCACTGGCCACTATGTTTCAGGGATGTCTGGGGCCCTGCTAGCATCCTGAGGCTTGAATGAAGGACTCACAGGGCAGGCCTTGCCACCAGCTCTTCCTAATGGAATATTTTTCTTTTTGCGCGTGGAAAAGTTGTCTTCCCCCCATAGTTGGACAGCGGGCCCTCTCCGTGGCCAGATGCATCTTCTTCACAGCCACCTTCTCTCCCCCTACCTCATCTCGCCCCACTGCCTCCCCCTAGCAGGAAGTCTGGGGTCAGAGCTGTGGTGTGAGGGCAGTCACGGGAGGGTGGTCCCCCTCCGCTCCAGGTCTCTGTGGCTTTGTAATGGGACAGGTGGCTTGCGGTTTTGCGAAGCTGGAGGGAGAGGCATCTCAGCAGTGTCCAGGAGTCTAGTACCCTCCACCACGCCATAGCCTCTCCTGCCCCCAGGGAGGAGGGGCACAAGGAGGCTGTGTCTGGAGAGAGGATCTCTGTCCCAGCAGGGTCACTGCCGGCTAGGCCAGGAAGTCCTTCTAACCTAGTATTCATCCACTCTGCAATTTGAGCTCTCAAGTGACCTGAGTGACTCTAATCCTCACATAGGACTGATTTCCCTTCCTCCAACCCCACCACGGAGGAAACTGGAGGTCAGGGCTCAGGAGAGAGGAGGGCAAGATCATGTCCTCAGGGCTTAGAGGCCAGGGTCTACGGGGAAAAGCTCTGATCTACAATTAGCAGTAGGGCCAACCTGGAAAAACACATCCCCATTTTCCAGATGGAAAGACTGAGGCCTGGAGGGTTCCTTCTACCTGTCTACAGCCAGGGGACCAGGTTTCTCCTGCTGCTCCTGCCTGCCCCCTCCCCCAAGGGCTCCAATTTCTTCAGGCTTCCACCGCAGACCCCACCCCAACCCTGCCCTGCCAAGGGGATGCCCCTGAGATTTCCATGCCCCTGTGCTTCTTCCTCCTTCTCTCTCTCCTCAGGAGGGTCGGGCTTCCTGAAGGAATGGGGAATGTTTTAACCCTCACGGTGGCCGCTGCTGACACCTGGGGAAGGCTGCTCGCCTCTGTGGCTGACTCAGTGGCACCCTGACGCAAACGCTGGTCCTTCTCTGAGCCTCAGTTTCTCCATTAGCACAGTGGGTCCAAGGACGCCTTCTAGTTCTATGAGTTTTCCTTCTGTGAAGCCCGTCTAGCTGCAGTTCTGGGGGAGGGAGGACGATGCACATAACAAGGGGGTGGGGAGTGCTCATAAAGCAGAGCAGGGTGGAGACTGTGGTGCCATTCTGAGACCTGTCACCCACCGTGGCTACTCTCTGCTCTACCTCGCTGTCTCCCTTTACTGACCCTCTCCTTCTCCGGGCCCACCCTGCTAGCTGGGAGAAGGGAAACCAGGCAGAGGGCTGTGGAGGAAAGCAGCAGAAGGATGCTAACCAACCCCCATCTTGCTCTAGCTGTCAGCCAGGGACCTTCCCTCCCTCATCCACCGGCCCCTGAGGAAGGAGGTGCGGCCGCACACTGGGGGCTCCCACTGATCCGGACACACAGGCCCTGCCCCTGCGGGAGCCTCAGTCTAGTGGCGGGGGGGGGGGGGGGCATAACCCCTGCCCTCAGGTCCTCTTGCAGTCAGACATCTCCCTGGCTTAAGGCAGCTCTTCCTCAGAGTCTACTGACTTCAAGACAGGAAGACTGATGTCGCTCCAGCACAGGGAGAGACTTGGCAGCCACCCCAGCTCCTGGGGGCTCAGAGAGGGTGAGACAGGGGTCTGAGACCACCCTGCGAGTGAGCCACGAAGGCTGGGGAGGGTGGGATAAGCCCACTCTCGGGGGCACCAGGAAAGGGGCAAGAAATCCAACAGGTTGAATTTCCGAAAAATGCGCCAGGATCATGCATATTTTTCCAGCCATCCTAAATGTGGTTTTAGATGGAAAACACAGCCCATCAGGGCAGAAGCATGTTTAGATGAAGCAAGACCTCTCCCACCCCTACCCGCCTGGAAGCTTTCTTTCTGCCTAAGCGAACATGTGATTATATTTATTTCATAGGCCTGGGAGGCCTGACTGTCACGCCTCCCCTCCACCCAGCTGGGGGCACGCAGATCTAGGCTTCCCCATCAGTGGGTTCTTCTCCAGGAGCTTGGGAGTGGTACAAAGTTGCTGGGCTCAGAGAGGGGAAAATCAGGGGTCAAGCCTCTGCTTTGGGTGACCGGAGTAACTCCGGGTGAGCCTCAGGTTTCTCCATCTGTGAAATGGGGGTGATCGACTGTCCTGTGGCAGCCAGCCTCCAGTGTGGTGCCCACGAACCTCACCTCTTGGTTTTCATGGTCCGAGTCCCCTCCCACATGGAATAGGGCCAAGGGGTGTAACCAATAGTCTTGCAGAAATGACAGAGTGTGACTTCATGTGACTTCCTCCTTATTCTCTCCTAGATCACTTGTTTGGGGGGACACTAGCCACCATGTTGCGAGAACACTCAAGCAGCCCTATGGAGGGGCCCATGTGCTGAGCTGCTGAGGCCTCCAGCCAACAGCCAGCATCAGGTGTGCGCGCCATCTTGGAAGTGGGTCCTCCAGCTCCAGTCGAGCCTTCAGATGACTGCCCCTCTGAATGACATCTGACTGTGACCTTCCAGGAGACCTTTAGCCAGCACTACCCAGCTAAACTTCTCCCAAATTCCTAAACACAGAAACTATGTGGAATAATGAATGGTTGAGATTGTTTTAGGCCTTTAAGTTGTAGGGGGTATTTTGTTACAGAGCAATAGATAACGAATAGACCCTCAGAGTACCCCCCCTTTTTTTTTAAGAATTTGTTGCTTTCTTTCTTTTCTTTTTTTTTTTTTTAAGATTTTATTTATTTATTTGACAGAGAGAGCCCAAGCAGAGGGAGCAGCAGGCGGAGGGAGAGGGAGAAGCAGGCTTCCCGCGGAGCAGGGAGCCCAATGTGGTACTCGATCCCAGGATCCACAGTCCCCTTTCCTTCTGTCTTGCGCCACACCAGCAGCTGCCCTCATCTGCGAGCCTTGGGTCCCTTTCTCCCAGTCTTGTAACCCCCTCCTTGCTACAACCACCCTTCTTCAGCTTTTCTCCCCTGTTAGTGTTTCTCAAACTTGCCTGAGCTTAACAATCAGCTGGGACTCTTGTTAAAAACATTTAGTCCTGGGGCACCTGGGTGGCTCAGTCATTAAGCGTCTGCCTTCGGCTCAGGTCATGGTCCCAGGGTCCTGGGATCGAGTCCTGCATCGGGCTCCCTGCTGGGTGAGGAGCCTGCTTCTCCCTCTCCCACTCCCCCGCTTGTGTTCCCTCTCTCGCTGTCTCTCTCTGTCCAATAAATAAATAAAATCTTAAAAAACAAAAACAAAACAAAAACATTTAGTCCCCCCAGAGGATCTAGGTCACCCCAGAGAGTCTTAGGACCCAACAACTCTGGAAAACTCTAACTTGTGTAGAAGCTTCTCACACAGTTCTTAGCACATAGCAGTTATTCAGTAAATATTTATTTTCTCAAAAGTTCTGTTTCTACCATTATCCTCTCCTGGGACGTGCCATCATGAACACCTGCCACGGACCAGGGGCTGTGCTAAGTGTTAACCTATGTAATTCTCTCTCCTCTGAGGTGGTGGATGCTAGAAAGCTGTGAAGCTGGGATTTGAACCCAACTCCTTCCCTCTCTGAAGCCCACCCTAACCACTCTCCCTTGTGAAGCCCACTGTGTCTGGTGTCTCTCAGGAATGCCGTCAGGCCCTTCTCTTGCTGTCATACCAGCTAGCTCATCCCACTTTGGCTCTATTCCAGCCAATACAGAGCACTAGCACCTCTCCTGCCTGTCTCCCAGCCACTGCCCTCACTATTTCACACTGGTATTCCCTGCCTCCAACCCTCTTCTGCATCCCAACCAAACTCATGGCTCCCTCTGCCAGGAAGCCTGCCTGGGTTGTCCCTGCATTCTCTCCACTGCTTCTCTGTTTCTGGGTCTGGGCTGGGGGCCCCGTGGGTGCATCTGTCTGGATGCCCCATCTCACCCCCGTCTTTCACAAGGGCCAGAGACTCTGCATCGGGCTTACACAGTTCAGATCCAGCCCTAGCGGCAGATTAACATCGGGTCAATCACTTGATTTCTCTGAGCCTCGGGTTCCTCATGCTTATACTGGACATCTAAAATCTGCCTTGCACTGCTTGTGGTGAAGGTGTGAGGAGATCGTGACTTTGGAAAGCACTTTACTGATTGTAAAGTGTTGTATAAATGTGAAGGGGTTAGTAAGTTGAGCTTTTTCCAACCCTGCCTCTGCCCGCCCCACCATGCACACCTTCATACCCTTTGCTAGGGTCCAGGGGTTACATTAGTTCTCCCCCAAACACCCCCAAGTCTTTGTTCATGCTGCTTCACTGCCTGGAAAGCTGTTGCCTTTTGACTCTGCCTGGCTTGCTCCTTCTCAGCCCAGCTCAAGTGTCACTGCCCCCATGAAGCCCTCCGCTTCTCTCCCTTGTGGAATTAATGCCTTCCATCCACTCCATGGGTGCCTTTACTGTCCTTATCACCCTACTTATGTCTGCTTGTATGTCTACCTCCCCCAGTGGAACATCTTATTCACCTCTGTATGTATGCATGCAGCAGGCACTCAATAAATGAACATTAGCTTTGCATTCCCTGCTATACGTTCCAGTCCTACTTAATAGCAGCCTGCTGCTTTTCCTTGCTATCCACAAACACTTTCTCTTCCAAATAAGTCTTTAGGATTCACTCCCCGCCTCCCCCCGCCAACATCTCGATCAATTACCTGCCCTCCGCAAAAAGGAACCAAAATGAGGCGTGACGGTGGTCTGGCGCTCAGCCTCTCTCCTAGGGCCCGGGACAGACAAGAAAGGCATGGGGAGGGGTGCGGGTGGGGAGGAGGCTCCAGCACCCCACCCCCACCCACGGGGAATTGGCTTTGGCTCCACTGTTGCGCGGATGGGGTGGGGGTGGGGTCAGTGTTTGGTTTTCTGGCATTTCATTTATGCCTTGGAAGTTGGGTTTGGGCTGTCAGGGGATCTGGGGAGGGGAGCCAGGCTGGTGGCAGGGGGTGGCTCCATGAGCGGTGTCTGCCATCTCATTGGCTTCCTCCCTGTGCTGAGGGCAAGATCAAACATCAAACGCGGCCCCGGCTGGTGCCTGGGCTAATGGAGCTGGGCAAGCGTCTTCCAGATGTGTGCAGCTGTTTTCTCCCACTCCCCATCCAGAGTCTTGAGTTGGAGACCCAAGTCAGCGGCTCTGTGGGTCCCAGGGCACCAGGTTTTGGGCTGGGGCGGCTGGCCTCGCCTTGTCCCACCCGTGACCACAGTTTTCCACTGATGGAGCCTCTCTCACCTTCCTCCATTCCTCTCCTTCCTTCCAAGGAGTATTTCATGCCCTACCCACTGGGAAGGACTTCCTGCTCTCGGGGACTATCTCCTGGGACTGGACAAAGGTAGAGGGAGAGAAACTCTCTCAAGCAGAGAGGAAGGAAAGAGAGATGCTCCGGATGATTCAACAGGGGGAAATGGGAGGAGATCATGAAATACGTGGAGCCCAAGTTAATTTGAAAATCGGAGCACTCCACTTCCAGGCACTCAGCAGTCAGAGAGGCTACCAGCCTCTTAGCCGCCCCGAGTCCCTCTTCCCAAATGCTATAAGCTTCTAATAAGGATGTAATACAATTGAATTTATTACAAACTTAATTGTTTACAGAAATTTACCCAGCTGCAGACATGGGCAGGGAGGACTGACCCAGTGGGAAAACAGAAGAGCTGGAGAAAGAGATGAGGGGAAGGGAAAGGGTGGAGGATGACGGACAGATGGGAAGGGAAGGGGAAGAGAAAAAAAGAGGAGAGGGATGCAAGGAAGAGAAGGCAGGAGGGACAGTCTGGAGGCGGAGTGAGTCAGTCCTCATCAGTCCTCATCAGTCAGTGGGGCCCCAGCGCCATGTTGGCGAGAGAGTGCCAGTGAGCCTAGGAGGGAGAGGCTGCCATGACAGCTCCCCCAGGTCCAGGTAGTGGCCCGGTGGGACACACCATGGGTGGGCTGGGGGCAGGGCAGAATTTCCAGGATTGGTGCAGAGACAGGGCTGCCTCTGGTGCAACTGTGTGGAATGCTTCTGTAGGAAGGCTTATTGGATTGAGCAGAGCAGTGGGCCGGCTTTTCTGGATCTAGAACTCTCCAGGCCCCTCTGCTCTACATCATATTGTAATTCTCCTTGGCTGTCCACTGCCTCAGCGCACATAAACACCAGGGAGACAAGCACTCGTTCATTCGTTCAAAACAAACGCAAGGGAGAAGCAGGTGTCACGTACTGCCATTAGGCACTGGGGATTCACCAACATGGCGCCCCATCATCAGAGAGCTCACGGTCTAAGAGGCAGAGGCAGGGACGGATGTGGACACAGTCTAGGACAATAGGATGGTAGGAGGAAACCCAGAGCCTGGAGTGTAGTAGGTGGCCAAGGAATATTTGTTGAATGAATAATGTGAGCACACTGCCAGGAGCGGAAGGGAGAAGGGGCTCGCTGTCCACAGAAGCTGGCCAGGTAAAACAGAGCGGTGGCATTTGGAAAAGCTCAGCCAACTCTGAGCTCCTTGAAGGCAGGGGCTGTGCCTTAGTCCCTCTTGGATTCCACCCACCAGCTCCTGGCCCAGAGCAGGCGCACGGTGTTGGACACATGAATGAGCGTTAGTCTGGAGCTCTTGGGTTGTCAGTGACAGAAAGACATCTCAAACTAGCTTAAGGAAGAAGAAAAAGAGGGAGAGGGAGAATATGGTTCATCATAATGGAAATATCCTGGAGGAGGGTTAGAGACGAGGTCCAGGCAAAGCTAGCTGCGGGTACTACCTGTTGTCACTGAACCCCTCTTCTCTCTGCTTTCTTCTTGTTTGGCTTCTCTCAGGCCAACTCCATCAGGCTTTCATTCTTAGGCTCTCCCCAAGGGATGGAAAGAAGGCTTAGAGTACTCTAGCTCAGCATCCTAGATAACAGGAAGAAAGTACTTCTTTCCCAGTAGTCCCAGAGGAAGCCCGTGGCTTTAGTGACATGCTCATTCTTGAACCAATCACATGACTAGGGGTATTGTATACACTAATTTACCAGGATTTGGCCATATGGCCATTCGCAGAGTGGACAGGGAGTTGAAGGTAGAGTGAAAGTAACCCTCTCCCCACAAAAGAGTTGGGAGGAGGAGGTTTCCCATAGGCTAAAAAGGGCGAAGTGGTGCTAGACCACAGATGTCCATGACGAATGAATACATGAATGATTGGTTAAATGACTTGGGCCTTGAAGGGTGAATAGGAGTTCACTAGGTAGCGAGAAGAGAGAGGGTCACCTTATATGTGTGTGTAGACGTACAGAGTCTGATTTAACATTCTGTTTTATTTTTGTTCCTAGCTGCCCATCCATGTCTGTTTCCATCTGTGTGTCTGGATCATCTTGGAAGCCCCAGAGGGCAGGGACAATGTCTGCCACACTCCATCTGGGCACTGCCCAGGCCTGTCCATTTAGACACTTAATCAAGGCTGTTTAGGCTCCGCGGCCGCCCTCCCCTGCAAGCAGGGTGCTCTCTCCCTCCCCCAGTGGATCTGGGCTAGGCTAGGCCACTGTCCAGTCCTGGAGGAGTGGGTGGGGACAGTGAAGAGCCAGAGACATGAGAAGGGGATGATGGGGAGACCTCTGCCCACGATCTCTCCCATTCTTCTGGGGCTTACTCCTTCCCCTGATGGCAGCAGAAAGTCCTTAAAAAGTCATTTGTGAATTGTAAACATAATAATCTGACATTTTTTTTTTTTAAGATTTTATTTATTCATTTGACAGAGAGAGACACAGCGAGAGAGGGAACACAAGCGGGGGGAGTGGGAGAGGGAGAAACAGGCTCCCTGCGGAGCAGGGAGCCCGATGTGGGGCTCGATCCCAGGACCCTGGGATCACGACCTGAGCCGAAGGCAGACGCTTAACGACTGAGCCACCCAGGCGCCCCAATAATCTGACATTTTAAAGGAGGCTTTTTGAAAAGGAAAAAACATGTCATACGATTGCTCCTTCTGGCCCTTGAGCACATGGCATATTGAATTTAGAGAGTTACAATTCCACTTTTTCCCACTTCCTACTCTGCCTGTGCTGCCCCTTGCCTCCTAATTACAGCGTCTGACGGCCAGTTCACGTTCACAGAGGGACATGTCTTTGACTTCCCTCACCCTCTGCCAGGTGGTGGTTTAGGCTACCGTCGGTTCATCCACTCCTTCCTTCATTCATTCCTTTGCCTGTGCATTCATTCGCCCACCGCTATTGAGCTCTTGAACCCAGGCCTGTGCTAGGCTGGGCGGACCCCTGGATGGATGACAGACACAATCACTCGTCTCCCCAAGGAGCTCAGCACCCAGACGGAGAGAGAGAAGGCCATCTCCGACCACGGCCCGGTGTGCTGGTGGTGGGGAGGGAAGCAGGGCGCCTGAGGTCTACGTGGGGTCACCCAGGCTGGAATAAAATGGAGGACTTCCCAGAAGAGGTGATTGCTGTGCTAAGTTGTGCTGGTGGGTAGGAGGGAGTGAGACGGTTCCAGGGGGGACACAGGGAGGCGACGGGGCTGGGGAAACCCCGGGGGGTGATGAGCATCATTGGCTTCAGGTTCTTTCTTTGGCTGAGTTCTTTCCCCTCCCTGGCTGCCCTGTCTCCATGCATTTGTGTGCCTGACCATTCTTGCAGCTCCTGCGCTCCGGCCCGCCTCCCTCAGTGCCAGGCGCAGGGCCAAGTCCACAGCCCCCTCTCTCTCGGACTCTGGGGGTGTATGCTGCAAGTGGGGGAGGTGAGGACAGGGGATCCGAGCAGAAGAAAGGGGTGACAAGGGAGTTCTTTTTTATTTAGGAAGAAAGCCGGCGTTCTGCTCGCTGCGGGAGTCGGGCCGAGACTGAGGGGCATGTCATAGGCCCTCCCCATAGAGCTTGGGGGACACTTACCCCCCACTGCTGGCCCACTAGAAGAGGGGTCTCCAAACACGACTGGGGTGGGAGATGGACCTCAAAAGGCGGAGGAAAGAGAGAAAAGCTGCCGGGGAAATGGCCCGTTTCCGAAGACTCGGGGGCTGCGTTAATGAGAACCAGAGGAAAGGCTAATGGAGATCAGATTGCCCGGGGGCCGGCCCCCAGCAACCCCCTCCCCAGCTTTCGGAAAGGAGAGGCCCAGGGACAGGATGTAGGTGGGAAAGAGCCACTCTCCCCACCTGGTCCATCCCTTAATCTCAGCCGGAGTTGAGGGGCTTAAAGCTGGAGGAGCAGGACCAGGTGGGCTGCATCCAACGGGAGGAGGCCAGGCCGGCCAAAACCAGCCCCCTAGGCTGTGGGTTCCGTGGGTTCCATGGGCGGCCACTCAGTGAGTCAGTCAACAACCTGCCCCACACACGGACCCTCTGGCCACGAAGGGCCAGAGCAGGGCACTCAGAGGGAGAAGAAAGAGTGGGCTGCGCCCCTGGGGGCATTCCTAGCCTGAGGGGAGAGACACGGTCCAGCAAGTCCCCATTCTGGGGCGGGGACCACAGCCCTGCGCTCTGGACCGCAGGCTGGTGAGCCAGGGGGCTGGCCCCAAGCTCCACCTGCCTGGCAGAGTAGACGGTGTCCGCCGGGAGGCGCTCACAACAAGGGCCGGGATGAGGAACCAGGACTGCCATAGTAATAACCAGTACTGTTACTAATAATAACCACAGCCTAATGAGGTGAGCACTCCTTTGGGGCCAGACCCCCGGGGGGAAGAGTGTTGTGCACACTTAACCTCATCAGTCTTCATGACCACCTCAGGAGGGGGAAAGGGCTGACCTTAAGGCCGTTTTGCAGGTAGGGAAGCCGGAGCTCAGAGGACGGAAATGAGGTGCTCCCAGCCCTGGCCTCCCTGGCTTCCACTCCAGGGCCCTAGAGCCAAAAGCCCACTCGCCCTCCTCCTCTTCCGCCTCTGTCCCTCCCTCTGTCTCTAGTCTCTGCTTTTTGCTCCCTCCTCTTGTCTCTTCTCTGACTTGGCACCTCTGTCTCCTCTGTCTCTCCTCCCCTGACTCCGTTCCACCACCCCCCCTGCCCCCATCCCCGGGACTGTCCAGCAGGGCACTTGGTCCTGGAAGTCCCTGAGCAGCCCTCCTGCTTGCTCTGGGCCTGCCCCTTCCCCTGCAGCAGGGAGCCAGGAGCCAGGACTGGCCAGCGGTGGGGTGGGGGGGACCTGGGTGGGGCACACAGGCCACATGGCTCCTCCTCGAAGGACGCCAACAGCCCCAGGACAGGAGACTCCGGGGAGATCTTGACAGGAGGCAGCTGGGCACAAGGCCGGGGCAGCTGGGTGGATCTCCGGGCGAATCTCCGGGCGAGGGTCACTTACAAGGGGGAGAGGAAAATGCTGCTCGGCCCCTTCTCCTCCCTACAATCCTTCCTTCCTGCCCTTCCCCTTTCTTATCTTTCTTCCTCCTCCTTTTATCCTCATATTTATCCTCTCCCCTTCTCATTTCTCCCCCCTCCCTGCACTTACCCTAGGCTTGCATTTTTTCTCTCTCTCTCTCTCCCCCTTCCCCATCCCTCCTCCTCCTCTATCGATCAGTCTCCCCAGCTCTAGCCAACACGGAGGCCTTGGACGGTGCTCACAGTCTTGCTTTAAATTTATTGCCCAGTAAAGGAGGCAGCAGATGGAAGTCTCCACCACCCCACCCCCACCCCCACCCACTGTGTCTCCACATCCCAACAAAAGCCAATCTAGACACGAATGTCGTCCATCAAATGCACCAATATGGGGTTATTTATAGGCTACCCCTTTCCAAGAAAGCAGAGTGTTTTTCCTCCTCTCTTTTCTCTGTGAGCTTTTGCGTCTCAGGAGCGAGGGGCCGGTTGGATTCATTATTTGAAAAGCTGTACCCTGAGCTTCCCATCCCTCAGATTCCAGGGTAGGGGGGCATGGAAGTGTCTTGATTGGAAATGAATTAATTAGAAGTGAGGCTCTTCAAGTCTCCGAGTTGGGTTATTTATAGTGTTCGGTTAATTTTGATAATTAACACTGGGGAGGAAAAGCGAGTTCCGGGCAAAGCAGTGCCCGCCAACAGAGACTCGCTTCCCGCCCCGTCTGCCCCCCTCCCCACGCTGCTCCATTTGGACTCTGTCTAAATAGGCTACTCCCCGTCGCGGAGTCCCTGGTTTTTCTAGAAGTAGAACGAAGGAGAGAAGGCCAAAGGCTGGGGGACTGCTTGGGTGAATAGCTGCTTCTGAGAAGTGGGGGACCTAGGCTGTCGGGGATGCAGGTGTCAGATCTCCCATCCATCTGGCATCAGGCCAGCGTCCCCTCCTGGCCTGGCCACATGTCCTTCCTGGAGGAGTAGGTGCCAGTCTGAGGGTCTGGGTGGTGCTCTGCGGGGCAGCCCACGGACCTAGGAGAGTGGGGAAGCCTGCACCCAAAGTCTGGGCATAGGTGCTGCTTCTACCAAAGCAGCGGGGGACAGAGGAGCCCGCGGACGAGGGTGATGGAACCAAAGACAGCCATTCTGCAGCCACCTGGTTTGGAAGGAGAGAAAGGGTGGATCAGGAAGAGATTTGTAGAGACGCAGGAGGTTTGGACTTGGATCCTGCTGACTGCCATCCGGGGAGCAGGATGGGCATTTCAACGAGAAAGTGATCTATCACCAACAATGACAAGGGAGCTTCTGAGTGCCCCCACCATGCATGGCCAGCTCCATCTGGGCCCATTTGCTCCCCCATCCCTTACCCAACCCCCACACCGACGGCTCCCTGTCAGGCTCTTATACCCTCTGCTCAGAATGTCCTCCCTTCCCTGCCCTGGGAAGGTCCTTTCCTTGGACAAGGCACAGCACACCCGGGATCTCCCTTGGGAGCCTTTGCTGAGTTGGTGGTTCCCTAACTTTGTCAGGTGCAATTCTCAGTGGTGGCAGGGGGAGCAGACTGTGAAGGGCCCAGCTGTGCCCCCCTCCCTCCCCCGGAGCTGGGCAGTGCAGTGGGTTCTGGACCGCCCCCGGGCACCAGGGTGGTTCACCAGGAAGGGATCGCCTTTCTTCCCGGGATAAGGACCAACTGCTGTCCCCTGAGTGGAAGGCAGGTGGGACCACCCAGCGCAGGTACGGGAAGTGGTGGGAGGCTTTCTCTCTGAGCCGGAGGCTACTTCGTCTGCAGCCTGCTCTCCGGAGCGCAGAGGCGGTCTGGAACACCGGGAGGAACTTCAAACACAACCGCCCTCTCTCACTCTCCGGAGGGAGGCTCTGCTCCCGGGGCTCGCCAAGGGCCGGGGCCAGACCGGAAATGGCGTCGGGGACCCAGGGGCCCTGGCCTCCTGTTGTTCCTGCCGCCTGCCACAGCTCCCCCGCCTCCCTCCCTCCCTCCTCCCCTGCGGATGTTCTCAGGTGTCTCCACCAAATCCCTTCCCCTGCCACTGCCCCCCTTCTCTCCAGCTCCTGATCCCTGATAGGAGGGAGGGAGGGAGGGAGGGAGAGAGAGAGAGAGAAAGAGTCCTCCTGCTGGCTTTTCCTTGCGCTCCATCTCTCCATCTTCGTAACAAAATGCGCTGTGTCCTGGTCTCGCTTCGCTTCCCCTAGCTTCCCACCACGAGCACGCTGCCCTCCCAGCCCCGCGTGCCTCTCTACCTTTGGATCTGAAGTCCTCCTGCAGGAAGCCTGCCGGAGGCTGCCCCGCTGCCCTCCCACTCGCCGCACACCATTGTTCTTTTAGTTCTGCTGGGCCACTGCTGGGTTTGCTTCTAGGTTGTTTGGAAGTTACTTATCCATTGCTCGTGTTCTATCCTGAGTTCTCCGGGTCAGACCCCACCCCTTCTTGAGGGCAGTGACCTGTTTCCACCTCACACTGGGGGCTCCCCAACAATGAGGGTTTGTGGAAATGGAACCCCTTCTGCTTCCCACCCCATCCCCACCCTAAGTCTAGGGAGCAGACCTGTTTGCTCAGCCACCTGCCTCTGTCCTTGCTCTGCCCACCCCCGCCCATGACCACCCACCACCTGCCTCTGTCCCTGCTCTGTCCCTGTACCAGGAGGACTCCAGGCCCCTGCTGCCCTCTGGGGGGCAGGGCCTGTGGGCATGTGGCAGCTGCAGGCTAGGCCCCTGACCCCAGGGCACCCCAGGCCGACCTTCAGACATCTCTGAGTGGTTTTCCCTCACTTTTTCAGCCCGGGGGGCCTTCGGGGAGCTGCTATTCTGTCTCCAGCTTCCTCTGAACCGAGAGCCCATTTTTAATTAAAGGGGAAAAAGAGCTGAAAATCTGTTCGCATTTAATCATCTTGACGACCTTTTTGCTTAAGAGTTTCCATCTGAGAGGGGATGTTGGGGGGGTGGGCAAAGGCGTTTCTGGAGACTGGGCCTGGGTCAGGGAGGAGGACGGAGAGCCTCTTACAGGGATGAATAATGGAACAGGAGCGGAGGTGGCTGGGGCTCTGAGTACCGACTCAGCACTTTCCTCCGCGCCTGCTGGCTCCTCCAGGAGATGCCCCCGCCCGCACCTGCCTCACCTCCCCGGGGCACCCTGTGGGCTGGACCAGGCTGGGGCTGGACAAGAACCTGGCCTCAGACTCCCCAGGGGTGGGGAGCAGGGGCGGTCGGGGAAGGACCACTTCTCTCTCCTCACAGGTGGGGAAACTCCTGGAGAGGCATTGTGAGTGGTCCCTGGTCACACAAGGAGCAGGGGCAAGCTGAGGGGAGAACCCTGACCTCCTGTCTCCTTCGGCTCACCGTGCTGGAATGGCCCAAACTGGTCTGTAATCCCCTTCTTTGCAATGGACCCACGGAATGACTTAGAATATGCCGTGCACTTCACTGGGCCTCAGTTTCCCCAATTGTAGATGACCCCTGGGGGTGGCTTCCACTTCTGAGATCGGAGTCCTGGCTTCGAGTGTGTAACTAGGAACACTCTTGCGCTCCTGTTCCGGGTGTGAGACACTGACTGGGCAACCCCTTAGACCGGGAGATCCCTAAGGCCATGCGTTGCCCTCCCTGCCCCGCCCATGTCCGGCCCAGCAGAGGGGAGGAAAGTGGCATTGAAGTTCCTCTCCATGTTCCAGACCCACCTCTCCGCTCCCATGGGACAGCAGACCGAAGCCTAGAGACCATGTCTCCCTCATCAGGGTAGGGGGACTTCCAGGGCCAGGGGTCTGTCTCCTGCCTCAGACTGGAACTTCGCTCAGGGCAGGGCTGTCTCTTCTCTTTCCCCAGAGGGGGCACTCATGGCCGGTGGAGTGGATGGGACTGAGAGAGTGGATGTAGGGACAACTGGAAACCTGGGCCCTCTGTTCTTAAATGTTCAGCCCTGTCTCAGGGGCCCCCCAACCTTGGGAGGTTGGGATGGACGGCGGAGGGGGGGAAGGGATGCTCTTCCTTCTGCTCCTCCTCCTTCCTGGGCCCTCTTGGGGGTCTTCCCTTGACTGGGAGACTTACCAGACTGTGCATCCATGCCCTTTACCCTCCCCTGCTGGAAACCAACCCAGACAATTGCACTTGACCCCACTTCCCAGACGCGACAGAGAGAAGATAAGCTTGAGCCTGAGATATCTCCTCCCCCAGTGATTCCCGTGGGAATTGTGCAGAGCCCAAGGCTGTCACGGCTCTGGCTCTTATCTGCAGCAGGAAGGCCCCGGAGCCTGGGTCTCTAGTGATGAAATGTCATCTCACCCCTCATCCGGTCTCTGGCCTGAAGGCCAGAAGCCACCATCGCAGCATCAAACAGGACAAGAGCAAACTGACATCTCTCAAACTCCCTTGACTTTCAGAGCACACTCACTCAATACTGCTTGGACTCCTTGCAGCAGTTCTGGGAGATTGGTATCTCACACCCATTTTACAGATGAGGAGACTGAGGCTGAGGGGAGGGAAGGAGGGAGGGGACTGGCCCCAGGGCACATGGCAAAAAAATGGTAGACCAGTACCCGGGTCTTCAGATGCCCCGTCTTCTTACCTTCCCACTTGCTGGCTTCACCCTGCTCCAGCCAGGGGGTAAGCCTACTTGGTTTTTCTTTACAATGTTCTTGACTGTCTTTGGATGCAGGATAAAAAGTGAGAACGATGACTGAGTCCTTCAGAACTGCAGGGCAGCTCTGCGATCCTGAAGGGCTGGCAAGGAGCAAAGCTGAGAGTCAGGAGGAGCTTTCTGGAGGATAGCCACTCACAGGGGAGTGGGTGCTGCAGAGACTAGGGCAGAGGCTGAAACAAAAGGCCAGGGAGGTTTGGGCCCTGGAGTCAGCAAAAAAGACCGCCTCCCTGAGGCACAGGCTACCCAGAATCTCGCCCTGTGCCCTTACTACCAGGCTGGGAGCACTGGGCTCAAGCACTCAGGTATAGCATTGCCCTCTGGGCTCCCCTTCTCCAAGACACGAAGTCTGGAGACATGAAGTCCCTACCGCCTATGTCTGATGAATTGATCAGATCTTGTGATCCCTTGATGAGAGATACGGGTGTGGAACAGGGCAGATGGGAAGATGGAAGCCTTGACCAATTCAAAGGGAGAAATTATGTCAAAGGAAGAGAAGACAACTCTCAAGGAACCCATGCAAGGGCCTGGGGGTGGGAGCAGCTGACGAATGTGGGTCAGGCGGGGCCCTTGCAGGGTTGGGTGGAGGCAGGAAGGGAGCGGGGGCCTCTGAGGGCTGGGCAGGCAGTGAGGGAGGGCACTGTGGACCAGCCCACTTTGACGCTCCAGTTAATCTAACTGGACTCCAAAACTGGCTAATTTCTCCTACCCCTGCATCTCAGTCGCCAAACTGCATGGACCCAGACCTGTCCCAGGGCGCAGCCCCAGGGCCCCGTCCTGCCCCCTCATTGGTCAGGACCCCCTGGCAGCTCACGGGGCAGCTCAGAGGTAATCGCTTCAAAGCCACCGAGCCAGCTCCTAATGGGGGGCAGCGGGTTTCACTTACCTTGCCTGGCCTCCTGGCGGGGGCAGATGGGATGCAGCTCCCTCCTCCTCCTCCCTCCCCTCCCCCTCAGAAATTGTCATCCTCTTGCCCATCTCCCATCACCCCTTCTCTGGTTGGTCTTTGGAACTGGGGGATAGGGGAGGCGATTCCCCCAAAGCAGGAAAAGGGAGCGCTCACTGAGTGAGCTTGAAAATCATACCTTGGACCAGAAGACAAAGATCATCCCCCGGCTTGCCTCCACCCATCTACCTGTGCCCCCAAGCCCAGGTTCTCTGAATGCGTGTCAGGAGGGGGCACCTGGGTGGTAGGTAGAATCGAGGGGCAGAGTACAGCCGCTCTGACAGACAGGTTCTAGCTCCCCAACTCCAGGTGAGGGTGAGGACCGGAGGGGCGGGGATGGAGGGAAGGAGAGACCAGGACCTGAGGGTTAGCAGTGGGGAGTGCTCACTCACACGGGCCACTTATGGTACCACTGCTTCCTTCCAGGGGGTCCTGGGACGAATGGCTTAACTGCTTCAAGCCTCAATCTCTTATCTGTAAAATGGCAATGCCAACATCTCCTTCATGGGAAGACAGTGGGGGTTAAAGGAGATAATGTGTGGCTCTCCCCACCCATAGGATGTCTCAATAGATGTGAGTTCTCATTGTCTGGTTGGGGAGGCAGGCTGGTTTTCCAGTGACTGCTGGGGATGCTTGCAGGGAGCTGTGAGCAACATCCTGCGTGGGGTGGGGGGGGGCTGAGGTGAGGGGTCCCAATGGGACGGGAGGACAGGGAGTGTGTGTTAGGAGCTTGCCTTCCTGAGGGGGCGGGGTGATGGAGGGGTGGCAGGGTGCATGGGGGAGGGCCAAACCCCACCCAATTGGACTTCTGAAGATGCAATTGGACCACCACGGCCACTCCCAGCCCCATGTAGAATGGCATTGACATTCTCCACCCTCTCCCCTTAGGCTCACCGTTAGTCCAAGAAGACTTGGAGTGTGTGTGGTGGGGACAGGGCCCTCTATATGTGCAGCTGTTATGGGAAATGGTTCTGGGGGATTCTCCAATGAAACGGCTGCCCCCCCCCCACATACCCGGCACTGTCTGTCTGATCTCACTTGCTGGTCAGCTCCTAAGAGCCCACTTCTCATGCCCCGTCCCACAGCCATGGCTGTAAGTGCCGAGGGTTGGGGACAGAGAGCTGAGTCAAGGGAGAAAGTTTTGAAGGGCACTTGTGTCTGGGGTCAGGAGTCACAACCGTTAGGGAGTTAGGCTCCAATATTGTTCCCAGGCCAAGGGACAGACCCAAGTATCCCGCACTCGTTAGGCACAGGAATCCCTGCTGGGTGGGGTTCCAGAGGAGGAGAGGCAGATGCAGGACGGCAGGTGGTGGCTGGGGGTGGTGGCCATGGCCTGGCGGTCATGGTGATGACGGTGACGGTGGTGACAATTGTGGGGTGCTCACAGTAGTGATGTGGAGGATTGTGGGTGTGGTAGTGATGGTGGTGGTGGTGTGGTGTTTCTGGTAGTGATGCTGGTGTCATGGTGACAGTGGTCACAGCGGTGATGGTGTGGGTACAGGTGGCCGTGATGGTGACAGCCGTGATGATGGTGATGGCCCCCGCAAAGGAACATCCTGATCACAGCCATGCTATTTACGGCGTGGTCAAGCCAAGGTGTCACATTATAAAATAATACTTCACATCAAATAACCAGCACCCTGGAACATCAGCTCCACGAGGGCAATTCCCCGCTGTATCCCCAGTGCCTCCAACACAGGGCACACAGTAGGTGCTCGATAAATGTGTGCCAAATGAGTGCAAGGGGATCAAGTCTCTCGTGGTGAGAAACACTATGTTACTTCATTTGTTCTTCACCACGCTCGTTCAAGATCTTTCTAAAGACATTCCCACTTGATGGATGAGGACACTGAGTCTGAGAGCGATGACATAACCCACCTAAGACATGGCAGGGGGAGTGAGTGATGGGGAGGTAGAGTAGGTGGGCATTTATAGCCAGGCCTAGCTGACTCTCAGTTCGGTGCTCTCTCTCCCCTAGCACTTTGCAGCTGCTCTCCCCACCAGCTCTCAGCATTCCATCGTGGTCTTGAGCTTGGGCTTAATCATAGAAATACTGCTAATAATAGTAACGATTGCTGTTTGTAATTGTTCGAGTAAGGCTTAAATGATCAAGACCGTGGAAATTATTAATAACCCAGGCCCAGCCATGGTAGTGTGGGTCATATTAAATCGTGTTGAGATGGATAACCTTGGCAATGATAGTAACCGGGATCATAAATTAATAACAGGAGTATTTAAATTAATGCCACACTGTCGATACCCTTGGTAGTAAGCAGCTCGATGCTGCTGTTAGGACTAACATTGGCCCTTCCTGCCTTCCATGAATTCAGCGGAGAGGAGAGGCAGGGCCGTAAAAGCTGCTGGAGGAGGAGACAGCTTAGAGGTGGTCCCTGCCAGGGAGAGGGACTCCTCAGGGATTTCTAGCTGCCTGGCCTTGGAGGTGGTGAATCATCCACACTCATGCTCAAGGACACAGTGATGTCCACCTGTTTTTTTCAGAGGCTGTCTCCTGGACTTTGTTGGATACACAGGAAAGACGTTCGCAGGGCAGATTCGACCCCCCCATGAATGAATAAATTAGCTTCAGCTGATCTAGACCAACTGCTTAGATGCTCCCTTCACAAGTGCACTTGATCTCCCCCTCTTCCTGTAATGTGGGAGGGCTGTACTATTTTTTTCTAAGTCAAAACTGAGGTCCACAAATGGCCAAGATCAGGGTGTGGGGATGGGCTTTGTAGACTTGCCCCTTACAAGCTCTCTGTTCCATAGCCTCCTTGCCAGGGGATCAGGAAAGGGTGGGGACAGGCAGGGAGCAAGCACTGAGGTGGGGGTGCTTCCCACCGAAAGACTGGTGGTACTCTCCCTGGGTTGCCAGGGGCTTGTGATTGGGACCTGCTCTGGTTTCTAGGGCATAGTAAGTGTGGTCCTGGGGATGCCATCGTAGTACGTGGTACATGGATGTGAGTCCATCCAACCACTTTTCCTTTTATACCCTTCAGGCCTTTATTGAACACCGGCCGTGTACCAGGCATTCAGATAAGGAACCATAGTCCCTGTCTGCAGGGAGCTCATAAGCCAATGGAAATACAGTCTAGTGAAGGCTACATTGTTGAGGATGTAACTGTGTGTTTGTGTATGGGCGCGCGTGTCCCTGAACGTGTGTGCAATTGTGTGACAGACCGTACATGTGACGGCTTGTGTGGAGGTGACTGCACATGTATACGTGCATGTGTGTTTGAATGTTATGACCACATGCGCGATGAGTGTGCAAATGTGCATGAGTGTGCAGGTGCACATGCATGTGTAGAACGCACAGGCTTACACGAGTGCATGAGGGGGATGTGAACACATGCAGTGCGTAAGCGCATAGACGTGTGAGCTTGAGAGTGGGTGTATTCCCGTGTCTTGTGTGCACACCTGTTACCCCTTCAAACCCATCTTTTGAGAATTCAAATAACATCGGGATGGACTCCACCTTAATGTCCCTTCTGCACACTGTCGGGGTCAGGCCACCTGCTACTCCTCCCCTCCCCTTCCCCTAGGCCTTTGCACTGGGAAGGGACAGAGGTAGGGGTCGGGTGTGGACCAGGAGGTGAAGGGCGGGGCGGACAGTGGGCATTCTTGCTGACAACGGCTGGGTAGGGAGCAGGGCCGGGGCGGGGGGGGAGTTGTGGGGGGGGGAGAAGCTGAAGCTGGAGGCAGAGGAAGATGGGTGAGAGAGTGAACGCTGCGGGGGTCTGCAGCCGAGAGGAACAGGAGCCGCAGAGGGGATGCCCTGGTCCCTGAGCCCACAGCATCCGGGAGCGGCGCGCGCTAGCGCGGACCCGGCCCTGGGTACCGGGGCGGAGTCGGGAGAGGCTCCGAGGGCCCGTGCGCGGAAAAGCGGCAGCGGGGCGCGCGGCGCCCAGCTCCCGGCAAACCTTCCCTTCCCCTCCTCTCCCCTCCCGGAGGCGGCGGGGCGGGCGGGCGCGGTTCCGGGGGTGGGCGGGCTGGGCGGGGAGGAGGCGGGGCCGCCGCACTGGCTTCTCCCAGCCCCTCCCGGCCGCAGCCAGAGTGAGCGGAGTCTCGGCCAGCTCCGGGGGGCGGGCGCTGGAGCGCAGCGCCGCGCAGCCCTATCCGACCGCCGAGCGGACTCAACTGGAAGCCGAGCGCTGCCGCGGGAGGCGGGCGACGGGGGCAGGTGCGGCGGCTGCGCCATGGACGGGCCGCGCCTGCTGCTGCTGCTGCTCCTGGGGGTGAGTGCTAGCTGGAGGGCAGCCCGCGCCCTCTCCCCGGACTGGAACCCAAATGGGTTCAGGTTTCCCCGAGGGAAAAGAGAACGGAGCGTTGGCGTCCCAGATGCGGGGGGGTGGATGGCGGGAGAGGAGCTCCGCTGCCAGGATCCACAGAGGAGCGTCTAGGGTTCTCAGAGCGCAGGGGCGACCCTGAGACCAAGGGTAGAGATGCGGGGAGAGGGGCGCACGGATGCGGGTCCTCAGGTACCGCGGAGGGTGCGTATGGAGGAGCTGAGAGGCGGTCTCTCGGATGCCTGGGTTCTGAAGAGGGAGTTTAGATGCTGGGATCTCGAGGCGACTTTCCTCCTGAGCATCTTGATCTCTTGAGGGTCGTGGGACGGAAGCCAGGCTGAAGGAAGAGGAATGGGACGGGGATTAGAGATATGAGGGGCGAGCGGGGCTGGGGCGGGGAACCGGAGACAAGGAGATAGAACAATGGGGGAGGTCGGAGGGATTGGAGGCAGAGGGGACCGGGCATCGGACAATGAGGGCCAGCCAGACAATGGGGGGGAGGGGCGTGGGAGGGAGAGCTTCGGGGAGCGGGGTCGTCTGAAGAGAGAGAAGCGGGCTAGGGAGGGCAGAAAAAGGACGACAGCGAGGGAGAGAGAGAGAGATGCCAGCGAAATGAAAGAGGGCGGAGAGGGAGAGCGGACCCCGAAGTGGTCGGGGCCACGCCTGCCCGCCGAGGGACAGTGGGACGAGCAGACAGAGCAGAGGGACGGACGTTTCCCGCGCCTGCCGCGCGCCCTTTCTCGCGGCCTCGCCCAGTCTGGGAACTGCGGCTGGGGAGCCGAGGCTGGGAAGGGAGCGCCCACTTCGCCGGGGCGAACCCGCTCCCTGCCTCCCCCGCGACCGGCAGGCTCCTCCGACGCGCTCATTCTCGCGGTTTGAAGGCGCGCCGGGGACCGGAAGGGATGGAGCGGGCATCGTGCGACCCGGTCCGGCCGCAGCCAAGTCTCAGGGTGCAGAGCGCCGGGACTCGCGAGGCGGGGACGGTCCGGGCGGCGCGCAGCCCGGGGTCGCGGCCTCCGAGGCGGCCCCCAGGGGGCGCTGAGAGGCGAGGGCTGTGCCATCCGCAGCTGCCGGCGCGACTGGAGCTGCGCGCCGCGCCCCCACGCGGACCCCCCATTAAGTTAAGCCGCCCGAGCGCGGCGCCCGCAGTTCTCACGGGTCCAGCGCCCAGGCGGGTCGGGATTCCGCCTGCGCCCCCCACCCCCACCCCAATTTTCGGTGGAAGACGCCGGGCACCGAACGGGACGGAGGCGGTCGGACGCCGCGGATTCCGCCTCCGCAGGGGACTGCGGGTCCTCTTAAGCATCTAAGTCCGTCTCATAGTCCCAAGATATTCAGGAGATGTGACCTGTGTGGGCCCAGGAACGGAGTGCCACACGGAGTTTGGCAATGAAAGAGGTGTCCTCACTCTCCCTGCCATCTTCATTTCTCCTGAGCGTTGCATCCCCAACCCCCATTTTACAGGAAGGAAAACTGAGGCTCTGAGAGTTTAAACGACTTGGCCAAGATCCCAAAGCAAGTTAAACCAGAGCGCTAGCCAGGCTGTCCCGCACCTGATTCCCAGCGCGGTACTCCCCATACCCCGTAGGGGGGCAGCCCAGCGTCCCAGCGCGGTACGAGAGCCGCGTTTCTCGGCTGGGGGCGGGCTGGACAGCATCCCCTGAGTCAGGCGGGCTGTGGAATGTGGGGGCTGGGGTGGGCAGAGAGCCTCTCCGGGCGCTGGTCCCATCCCCGGAGCTCAGCTCCCCGGAGCTGTCAGTACCTGTGGCCTCTCCGGAGATTTGGGAGTGACTGCGGGCGCGTTCGCTGACCAACGCGGCGGGTTAGAGATGCTTCTTGACTGGGGAGGTGGGACTGGGCCGGCCAGTAGTGCGGCCCCCGGAGCGGCGAGGGACTGGGCTCCGGACCGGGGCTGGGGAGAGCGTCCTCCCAGTAGAGAAGAGGCGAGGGATGAGGAGGGCTGCGCGCGGAGGTCCTGGGGGCTCGGGAAGGTGGACCCCGCGCAGAGCCGGCTTCCGCAGCCCCTGCGGCTCTTGCCTCCGCCTCGCCGCGGGGCTGCTGTCTGCGGGCTGGCTGTGCGCACCGCGGCGGTCCGAGTTTCTTCCTGGGCCGCGGCGGGAGAGTGCTGAAACCAGAGCGCGTCCCGGCGGCTCGGCTGGCGGGCCGCGCCGGTAATGGAGGCACTTTGTCATTCAGACGTCTGTAACCGGAGCCGCCGGGCTGGCTAATGCGCCTAATAGGGATGCAACGAGGGCCGCAAATGGGAGGACAGGAGCGGCCGGGCGAGGGAGGCGGCTCCGGGATGGAAGGGGTCCCCACCCTCCCGGTACCAGCCAGGGCCCATTCACGCGCCTAGATTCTTCCCGGGGAGGGGGGGGGGGCTGTGCAGGGTGGGGAGGTGGGAATAATAAAATTGGCTGAGTGCCTACGATGGGCCACGCACTGCCCTGGGTAATTTCTCTTGTGTCATTTAATCCTTATAAGATCCCCGCAGAGTAAATCTAGTTATTCCCATTTTACAGTTGAGGGAGTTGAACCTCCCAGACTTTCAGGGTATGAAAGCAGGCTTCCCCCAGTCCGTGCGTGGTGGCGCCCTTGTTGGAACCCAGAATGCTTGGCTTGGAGTTTATTCTGTCCTCTGTGTCCCAGTCTCTACTCCCCCCCCGGCCTTCTAGATCACGGAGGGACAGGAGGACCTTAACCATCACTAGCTCTGAATATTAGATCTGTGTCCTATGTCCTTGGCGCCACAAATTTGGAACTGAGCCCCTTCCCCCCATAGTCCCCAGGCTCCTCTCAAAGTGTTCATGCAGCCTCATCCTCAGTAATTAGCTTGTCTCCTACCCCAAATTCAACCGCTACCTAAAGGAGTAAAGTGCATGTGCCAGAGTCTCCCCGGGTTTGCACTGACCTCAAAAGACCCTCCACATATTCGAAAACTCTCCGATGCCATGGCGGTGGCTAATGGCTCCATTCACCTAAGGAACCCCTTTGCTGAAACTGTTGTGAGTGGTTAGGGCTCATCACACTGAAGCATTCATATAGTTTCAAATTCTTTCAACCATTTTGGTGTGTTTTCTATTTTGTCCAATTTTTAAAAAATTTTAAGGTTTCTAAAAGTCAGTTCATTTAAGGGTGATTCCACCTTCGTTTTTTGAAAGCCTTGAAATGGCAAAAGGATTGCAAACATTTTCAAAAATGGGATGAAATCATCCCATCAAATTGGAAATGAGTAAGTGTAATAAATGTAGATTTCAGGCACATGGGTCTATCATTTTGGTAAATTGATCATTTTGGAGCAATAAACCTGAATCCGTGTCATCCCTCCTTGCTTCCCAAGATTGCCCCGCCCTGGACCAATAGAGGGTGTGGCAGGGGCCAGGCATTAAGCCACTTAGCAGAATTGTCTCTGTGAGCCTCAGTTTCCCCAGCTATCAGAGAGGAGATGAAGGCAGTCCCTCAAGTCCTTCCCCCTCAGCATCTTGGCTTCTGGAGTAGCGGTGTGGAGTGATATCTCCTCTCCCTCATGGGACTGTGACTTCCCCGGGGGATCGGGGACCATGTGTCATTGGAAACACTTAGTTCAATGCTGAGCAAATAGTTGTCAACTAGTAAATAGGTTAATTAGTTAACTGCGAGGAGAGCAATTCCCATTCTCCTTTCCCTGTGCCCTCTTCAGACTCTTCCTGGTGGGTCTTTCTTCATGCCTAGCCTGCCCCTCCTCTAGGTAGTTTCCTCTCTTTGGGCCCAACTACTGCTCGCTCCTCCTACTGCCTCCCAGCCGGGCTCAGCAGCTCAGCCTGAGACAAGACACTTCCTTGATAACTAACATTTATTGAACTTCTACTATACACTGGACAGGCTTGCCTAAATTACTTCATGTAATTTTCATGGCAACCCTGAGCACTAAATATTACCGACCCAACGTTTTAGGTGGGAAAATGCAGGCTTAGAGAGGCTGGGAATTGCCCCAAAGTAGCAGACTGTTAGGTAGCCGGTCTGGGGTGTTTTGAAATAGGACACATAAAACGAGCACAGGAAACACATGGATGCTAATTATGTGGCCTGGAGTCCAAATGCAGGACTTGGGAGAAGAGAGAGGTAGGCAGGCTGCAGCGGGGAGAGCAGGCCTCGAGGAAGAGGGTCATGCAGAGGCCGCTCGAGTCCCATGGACTGACCCCCTCAGCTCTCCGCAGCCCAGCTCTCTGCTGACCTCAACCAACTGGAATCCAGCCAAAAGCCACAAAAGAGGCAAGAAAGACCTTGGGAAAGAAACCAGAGGGATCCTGAAGTGTATAAACACCTACTTCATTTGAAGCCTACAGCAATCTAATGAGGCAGGTGCTGTCACCATTACCTAAAGATGAAGAGGCTGAGGCACAGAGAGATTTCAACCTGTCCCGGGTCACCCAGCTCTAAGCCATGAGCCAGAGCCATGGGGGCCGTGAGGAGGAAGGGAGTGTAGGTCACGCTTTTGACTCAGAGAATGGCCCCCTCCTGGTTCAGATCCTACCTACACGCACGATGTACACCTTCCTACCCAGGCTAGTTACATGGTTTCTACAGATTCAATTTGACCTAATGAGTTAGAATGGTAGGGGCGGGGCTGCTCAGGTCACACTCTAGTAGCAGCGAAAATTGACAACTGATACCTTGACAGGAAGCAGAGAGACAGAAACACTAAAAAAAAAAAAAAAAGCTGACGGAAGAACTCTGAGACAAAAGTATGGTGATTTGGGATAAAGAACACAAAGGGCTTCACTGCACTGCCACCCAGAATAATCAGAGTCCCTGAGTCACAGGGAAACCGTGAAGGTATGTTCTGGAATCAGAAGGATGCAGCCACCGTGGTTAAAATGGAAATTCCGCTATCCAGAAAGTCACCCCCATCCCACATTCCCCGGCCCGGCGTTCTAGGTAATTGAGGTCGTATTGTATTTTCACATTCTGAAATCCCATAAATATACAGGTTGGGTACCAGGCGCTGGGGCAACCACAGTCTTGCCTTCCGGGAGCTGACAATCCAGTGGGGGACATCGCAGCGCTCAGACCAGATGAGCTCTGTAAACAACGGGAACGTGTCAAAGGGCCACTCAGCCTCATCTGGGAGGCGTGGGGGCCACAGGATCACTTCCTTGAAGAAGTGACATTTAAGCATGAACCCTCAAGGATGAAAAGAAATCCAAACAGACCCTTCTGGAATCTCGCTCTCCCTCCTAGGGGAAAGCCTGCATCTGGGAACCCCCTGCCCCCACCCCTCCTGGTTTCTGGCCTGCAGATGTTCCCAGACCTGTGTTCCTACCACCTGGGAGGAGATGGTGGCAAATACCCAAGGACCCCCATCCTATGCTGCCCTCACTGCACCCTCCCTGCTGGTCTCCTGAGGACCACCAGCTGCCTCCTAGACTGATCCAACCTGTCCACCCCCCCCCCCACAAAACCCTGTTTAGACCTCAGGATATTTTAAAGGACTGGAGGGAAAGGGAGTATTTTTGGCTATGATCTCGCCAATGTGGAAGCAGAGGAATGTCCAAAAGGACCTTTAACACTCCCCTCTAGTCCCATGACCCCAGAGCCCATACCTCCTCTTGGTACCAAATGGGAGCTGCATGGTCTGAGGCCAGGGAAACAGGCTTTGGAGTTTTATTAGACACGAAGAATTTTTTTTTAGGAATAGAAACATAAAGCATCAGCCAGCACTCCCCCCATCCCCCAGGGAATCTGGTGCTAAATCATTCCATCCATGAGCAAAGAGCAAAGATGCCTCGGTGGCAGGAATCTGACTCCCCTTTCCCTTGGTTCTAGCGCTATTCCCACCGGCTGCATGGGGCCAGGGAGAGGGAGAGGAGAGGGCTGGTGGCTGGAAATCCGACTCTGGATTTCTTGGAAAATCCAGAGCTGGGCTGCTGGGTGGTGAGCTGGGCTGCTGGGTGGCGAGAGATGTTCATCATCATCGCTAACAGGCACCCCTTTCTCCCTGCTTGGTGCCAGACTCTTGCCAATTGGCCGGTTCTTTGCTCTGGCCCTGAGTGGTCTCCATCTCCGTGGGTGAGGAGAGGTGAGGACTCAGAGGGAAAGCAGAACAGGTCAGAACTCCAGGGCAGCATCAGGATTCGAACCCAAGACCCCAGCCCTCTGCCTTCTGTTCTTGTGTACAGACACCGCTCATTGAATATTTGATATGTGGAATGATAGAATTAAGGACCTGGAGAAGGGCCCTACTAGCCTTTGCTAGAAAAAGGCGTCCCTCTGGGTAGACAGAGCCCTGCAGCTGTGCCTCCCGCTACGTGGCATTTGAGCCAGAGTTTAGCTTCCAGTTGCCCCCTTGGCGGGGAGCCCTGTGCTCCCCCGTGGGAGCTGTAACCTGTACTGGCCAGAGGCCACCTTCCCCATGCGGTGTGTCCTCGGGATTCCAGGAGTTGCCATTAACCCCAAGATGAACTCTGTAGAATGTCAGCATCCGGGGCTCTGACCTCACACCCCCGGCAGCCTGCAGGGGCGCCCTGTCCCCCACTGCCTTTCTTCCCCGCCAGCTTTGATGTGCCTGATGCCTCCGTGCTGAGCTCATCCCGGCCCAGGTGGTTCCAATAGAAGGCTTTAGGAGGGGGTGTTTGATCTCTTGGAAGACACCCCCTCTCGCTTCTCTTGCCATTCTGACCTTCTGATCTATCCCCCCCCGCCCAGGTGTCCCTCGGAAGTGCCAAGGAGGCATGTCCCACGGGCCTGTACACCCACAGCGGGGAGTGCTGCAAAGCCTGCAACCTGGGTGAGGGGGTGGCCCAGCCTTGCGGAGCCAACCAGACCGTGTGTGAGCCCTGCCTGGACAGTGAGTACAGGGGCCGGCTGGGGGTGGGGCGAGGGGGGAAGGGAGGGCTGGGAGGCGCATGCCCACTGGAAGCCTGACAAGGGCTCTGCCTCCTGGCAGGGTCTCCTGCCCACCTCTGTGTGGGCACCGGAATGGGTCCGACCCAGTATAGGAGGCGAGAAGAGAAGCTGAGAATGGTTGAGGGAAGTCCGCAGAGGGAGGAGGGGGACCTCATGAGGAGGGATCCCCAGGGGGTGCCCCTTCCCAGCCCCCAGGTGGAGAGGCCGGGTAGAAGAATGTGGCCAGGTGGGAGGAGTAGCTGATGCTAAGACCAGCTAAAAATATCATCTGCACTGTAAAATCAATAGCTGCCACTTACCCTCAGCGTGTTTGGGGGGAGGGAAAGAGGATCAAGTCCTGGCTGCCCAGGAAACTGACCTTGGGGGATCCTGGGAGGGTGTGGCTACCCTTCCCCCCAAGGCCAGCTGTTCCCCAGCTCTGACCAAGGAAGCAGGGCTTTCCAGAGGTAGCAGGAGTGGGGGCAGTCCTCACTGTGGGGTGGTGTCAGAGGGGAGAGGGGCCTGTCCTACCTGGGATTTCCTCAGGAAGGGGAGAGAACCCCATCTTCTGGGGCTGCTGCTAGGGGATTCAGAAGGATGGCAGGTCTGGGGACTGAATTCTGTGTGCTTCTGACCCAGGACTCTCTATCCCTGCTGGATGCCCCCAGCCTCAGTTGCTGCCTTCAGGCCACAGGCTCAGTGCTCTTTTCCTGCCCAGAAACCTTTCCTCCCTGCCTAGAGTCACATCCTGCCTTCTACCTGGCACGCACTGCCTACCTGGAGGGCCGGTGGGAACCATACCAGATTCTTCTTTAATCATGATAGGAACAAGGGCATAGGAACTGGGAACTCTTTTTTTTTTTTTTTTTTTTAAGATTTATTTATTTATTTGAGGGCGCCTGGGTGGCTCAGTTGGTTAAGCGACTGCCTTCGGCTCAGGTCATGATCCTGGAGTCCCGGGATCGAGTCCCACATCGGGCTCCCTGCTCAATGGGGAGTCTGCTTCACCCTTTGACCGTCTCCCCTCTCATGCTCTTTCTCACCCTCTCTCTCTAAAATAAATAAATAAAATCTTTAAAAAAAAAAAGATTTATTTATTTATTTGAGAGAGAGAGAGAACATGGGGGCGGGTAGAGGAAGAGAGAGAGAAAATCCTAAACAGACTCCCCGCTGAGCACAGAGCCCGACAATGCGGGGCTCAATCCCACAACCCTGAGATCATGACCCGAGCAGAAACCAAGAGTCCTACGCTTAACCAACTGAGCCACCCATGTGTCCCAGGAACTGGGAACTCTGAACCCAACTGCCTAGACTGACCTCTGGATTCCTCTCTACCATCCTCCCCCCCCACCCCACAGCCTATCTACTAGACAACCCCAACTCCTTGGTGTTCCTAGACACACAGTTTTCCTCTCTCTGTGCCTGTGGATCCTGTAACTCCATCCCGCAGCAGGAAAGGCCTGGGCCTAGATGGCGAGGCTAGATAGACATCCTGTAATGCCTTTGCCACCTTGCCATCTGGCCACCTGCCCTGGCCTACCAGGGTTTCCTTCCCAGCAGGGTTGGCCAATCATCGGCTATGCTGGAACCTCCCGAGTTTGCCTCTCTCATTTCCTAGACTCCTGCCTAGGTCCTCTCTGGCCTGGACCCTAAGTGTCCCAGGATGGGTACCCACTCCCTTCTGTCAAAGCAAGAGATGGGGTAGAGGAGCATGGGGGAGAGAGTCTCTGGCATCTCCAGAGAAAGGGAGACAGGAGCTGGAGACCAGCTAGGAGGTGGTGGCGGGAGGCGTCCCTCCCCTTTGCTCCCTCTGTTCCCCTCCCCACCTCCAGCTGCGTTAACAGGCCGCCTTTATAAGCTCACTTTATGGCATGGAGACCCCAGTGGACTTTCCCTCTATCCTCAAAATGTTTCCACAAGGAAACCCATTAAGCTCCTGCCTTCATTCTCTGCCAAAAAAGACCACATTTTTCCCACCCCCTAAAACTGTCTCCCAGGACTTTTCTACTAACTTTCTGTATTTTCCCATGGGTAGCCCCCCCATTTTCTCTCCCCCTCCACTGTGACTAAACCCACCCCCCTGCCACATGCCAACCAGATCGAATCCTCCTGTTTGTATAAACTGGACATCCTGCCTTGGCTGTTTATGTTTGGAAGTCCTTTCGGCAGACTATATCCCTGTGACCCACGTTCACCAGACTTGCCGTAGCCCACCCCAGGGGGCCCAACCTTTGCAGGATCCCTGCGGTGTGTCTAATGCTTTATGGTAGAATTTCATTTCTTCCTCACCACAACCCTGTGAGTGGAGAAATTATTCTCAGTTTTACAGAGAAAGAAAAAAAGCTCAAAGAGGTGAAGTAAAACACCCAGAGTCACATAGCTAATAAGTGGTGGAAGCAGGTTTTGGGTCCAGGTTGACCCCGTCCCTGGGAAGAGAGACACAGGGGTTCGTTCCTCTGCCAGAACTGGCTTGAAACTGGTCTCCCTCCAGGCCCACGCCTGTCTTGTCTTCTCGTCCCCCTCAGCTGCTTTGCTTTTCATTTCTCTCTGCTTTTCTTTCTTTGCATTTGCTTCTCCACTGACACTCCGAAGATAATGACTCTGTGCTCCATCTGGTCTCTCGATTCCTTTAGAGAAGGTTGAGATCAGAACCCACGGCAGGCCTCGATTTCCCTCCAGTGGGATCCTAGTCTTTACTTCTGCTTCCACATTCTGAACACTCCCTCCTTCCCTGGTTCCCGGTTCCTAAATCCTGCTCTTTCTGCCCTTGGAGCAAGGGTACATCCTCTTGGATTCCGACTGGCGCAGAGTTCTGCACCTGGGCGGGTAGGGATGGAGAAGATCTGGCTCTGTGCCTTCCCCCTCCTTGCACATGGAGAGGACCCTGGCATCCCCTGGTGTTCCTCCCCTTATTAGATTAGACCTCACATCCATTAAGAGAGCATGAGTCAAGAGTGAGCTTGGAAATCTCCCCTTTGTGCCATTGGGAAGGGCAGAGGACTATATTATATAGAGGCAAGTCCTTCTTGCTTTCTAGCTCCAATCCCTCCTACTGTTACCTCGTGGGGAAGTCCATCCCCACCCTCAAGAGCCAAGCCCTTCAGCAGCGTGGGGTAGCGCCATGGGTGGGAAATTCTGCGGTCTAACCCTGGACAGGCCACACCTGAGCCCCCACCTGCGCGGAGAGGACGAGAAGGGCGGCGGAGGCCGGAGGCTCCCTCGTGAAGGCCCGCCCGAGCCTGGGTTGGGTTCACAGCCCAGCTCTGGCCGGCGGGGAGGGCTGGGTGGGAACCACGCTCAGATTATTCCTTAATCATGCTGGGAACAAGGGTACCGGGCTGGGAACTCTCTAAGAGAATTTGCCAAGAAATGTACCGGCCTCCAGCTGGGTTACCCCGCGAGGCCTCACAGTCAGCGCTTCCAGGCCTGGGGCACCGGGGGCTCCCGGCCCCCTGTCCCCTTCCCCGCGACGGCTGCCAGGAGCGCTCACAGACCGCGGATCCCGAGGGACGAGGGTCCCGCGGGGCGCTCCCAGCCTCTGCATCCCAGGTGCCCCGGTGGAGGGCCGGTGGGGGGTGGGGGGCGACCTTCCAGGCCCCGCAGCTGCCCGGCGCGTCCCTCTGCCCACAGGCGTGACCTTCTCGGACGTGGTGAGCGCCACCGAGCCGTGCAAGCCGTGCACCGAGTGCGTGGGCCTGCAGAGCATGTCGGCGCCGTGCGTGGAGGCGGACGACGCCGTGTGCCGCTGCGCCTACGGCTACTACCAGGACGAGGCGACGGGCCGCTGCGAGGCGTGCCGCGTGTGCGAGGCGGGCTCGGGCCTCGTGTTCTCGTGCCAGGACAGGCAGAACACCGTGTGCGAGGAGTGTCCCGACGGCACGTACTCGGACGAGGCCAACCACGTGGACCCGTGCCTGCCCTGCACCGTGTGCGAGGACACCGAGCGCCAGCTGCGCGAGTGCACGCGCTGGGCCGACGCCGAGTGCGAGGGTGAGCGCGCCGGGCCGAGGGCGCCCCCTGGGGGCCGGGGGCAGCGGGGGGGGGGGTGATGGGGGGGCTCGCCGGCCTCGAGCCAGCCGCCGCCCTCCCCGAAACCCCAGGCCCAAAGGACCCCTCTCACTGTGTCCTTCCGTGGGCTGCGTGTTTGGAAAGCCCCAATCCTCCTCCCAGGCCGCAGCTACGACACTCCAACTCAGTTTCTAGGGCTTTCTTCCCCCGTCGGGACATGTTTGATCCTTGAGCAGGCTCTCTGGACTGGAGAAAGGGGCTTGAGGACCCTCAGGAGTTGGGGCCCTTTGGCTCGGAGGCCTGGTCTGGGTCCACAGTGGTTTATGGCTCTGGGACCCGGGATGGAATCTGCCCCGTCACTCTCCGAGTGATGGTAGGGAGGTCACTCTGGTCTCTGGACCTCAGTGTCCTCATTGGTCATACAGTTTTCAGGGATGTCGTGGGTTAGGGAAGGTGGCTGGCCTGCTTTAACTGGTGGTATCTGGGGGCGGGGTCAACAGTGGTTGTTACCCTTTCGCCAAGGATGACGTTGGACTCCCGGAATGCTAAGGAGGTGGTGGGGGCGGAGAAAGAAGGGCAGCAGCAGGCCCAGGCTTCAGGAGCCCAAGGAGGAGACGGGCGCACATGGAGGGGCGGGCGCACATGGAGGGCTGTCGGCCCCAGAGTGGGTAGGAACTGGGTGCACTCACCTTAGCTGGGCATGGGGCCCCAAGGAGTGCACCCAGTTCCTGGGATGGGAGGAGGAAGCAGGATGGCAGCCAGGACAGAACTCTTTCGGATTCTGGTTGGTGACATCCATCTGCAGGGAGGCAAGTGGGCTTTTCCATTGCAGGGAGAGGGTGACAGCGCCTTTACTTTCTGTCCATCCCCCTGTGGCTGGGCCCCCACTTAGCTACTTCCCTTTGGGACCTCTCCCTCAGGGTGCCCTCACTCTGAGCAAACAGTGCCTCCTTCAGGGAGCCCCAAGTATGCCGGAAAAAGACGGCCCTTGCCCCAGTCTGATGAGGTAGACGTTGTCCCAGTTCCCAGGAGGTCCCCCATTCTGGGGGAAGCAGCACAGCCTCTGCCTCCAGTCAGTCCCCAGTCAGATGGGGGAGAGACAGATCCCCTGCCGTGGGGAGCATGCCTGCCTTCCACACCCCATGATCCCTGGCTCGGGGAGCTCAGGCTGGGGAGGGTGGTTAAACTGGGCTGAGGCCAGGTATGTGTGTGAAGCCTCCTGCATGGGGGTTGGGAGGGGTGGGGGGAGTGGGGCCCAGAATATAGTGGTTCCGGTGGCGATCGCCCTCAGCCCGGAGACAGGCAAGTGGCGTCAGGCACAGGGCAGAGCGGGGAGGGAGTTTCAGCAGCTGTCAGCGGGCAGGCGGGCAGCACAGTTCACGGGCAAGTCTGGACCAGCCAGTGGGGGGACTTAGTCAGGGGCGCGGTTGGAGCAAAGAAAGGTGGCAGCTGGGGGAGGGGTGGGCCCTGCCTTTTGAGGCGTTCACAGATTGCTCTCAGATACCACCCTACTTTGCCAGCCGTCCTGAAGGAAGAGGGTACCCCTGAGGGCTGTGTTTATCGCTGCCGTCTTCCGTTCTCTGCTCTAGCCTCTGAAAGGTTAAATGTCAGCTCCGGAACAGAGGGAACACTTCAGGAAATGGAATTGGATGCGTGGTTTGGTTGCCCCCCCCCCCCTCCAGTGCATTGTACTTCCTTGCGTATACATTTCAGGTGTCAACATGGTGACTCACTCAGCCTTGGGGCAGAAGGATACCCCCCGTCCACTCCTCGCCCCAGTGAAATTTGGGTTTAGGAGTAACCTGGTCCCTCTTTCCACCCCCAAGTCTGACAGCTCCCATTCCGGAAATGGCTGTCAGGACTCGCCAAGGGCTTAGGGGGTTGGAATGCTGGTGGACATGGCCACATCTGGATCTCATCCTGCTGTCCCCCCCTCCTAGCCCTGCCCCAGAGGGGACTGGAGAGATGAGGAGAAAGTGCCCTGGACAGCCCTGTCTTCAGCCTGATCTGTCCCTTAATGTCCACTGTCAAACTTTCCCATTTGAGATTTCTGGAATCTCTGTGATGGCCTGATTCACCAACACCCCCCAACATACCTTCAGCCTCTGGGGTGGGGGGGAACCTAGCCAGTTGTATCTCAGCCTCAGGGCTCAGATGGCACCAGCAGCTTGCCCAGTCCCCTAGCAGGGCAAGAGAAGACCCCAGTCCGACACCCTGTCTGGGGCTCCATTCCCACCCTACCCCTGCCCCCCAGGACTGAGCGGGGGGAGGGGGAAGATGGGACAACAGATGGCGGCCCCCTCCCTAGTGCCAGCCAGATGGATTCCAGATTCACATCTGGGGGCCTTACCCCTCAGAAGGTGCTGAAAATGGGGGCCTTTGAACCATCTTCGTCTTGAGCCGTGAAGGGCCGAGAGACCAGGGGGCAGCTTCCACTCCGACTTGGGTGGGCAAACTGGGGGTGGGGTAGGGTGGAGCTAGGGAGCAAGGTGCCTCCCCTTCACCTCATTGGCATGTCCTGTCTGCTTCCCCTCCCTGCCCCAGGCGTGGGAAGTGAGGACAGATGGGCTAGGCAACTTTGCCTGGACAGGTACCCCCAGGCCGTCTGGAGCCCACAGCCCCTGGGACTGCCCCTGGCTGGGTGGCAGGATGGAAAATCCCACCCAGTGGTGCCAGGTCCCCTGTCAGGGAGGCTGGCAGTGCCCACTGGCATGAAAGGGCCCAGATGGGTGGCAAAGCACAGTCCTCCCCGCCTCCCCACCTCCCCACCTCAGGCAGCAGACAGTACCTTCTTTGGAGGCCTTCTCCCCACCAACAGTCTGCTTCCGCCCAGGGAGGGTTGGGGCTGCCCAACACTGTCTTCTCTGGGCGGTGAAATCAGATGGTTTGGTTTGGGGGCCACACAGGGCAGGAAACAGAGGCTGGCCACTGGCTAAGGACTGGCTGGAGGGAAGCCAGCCAGCTGGGCACCCCCTACCCTGTCTGAGCTGAGAGCTAGGCCATCAGAGACCAGAAGGGAGGCTGAGTGCCAGTTCTTGGAGAGGTGGTTTGCAGGGAGGTATCTCTCTGTCCAGACCTGAGTACCCTCATCCTTCCCTAGGACCGGGATGACTGGGGCCATTGGGACAAACTGGGACGAGGGAGGTTATAACATTTTCCCAAAGTGATTCCAGCTAGAGGCCTCCTGGTGCCCACTCTCTCTTCTTTGTGTGTTTGCCAGGCTTCTGGGGACCCAGGGAGGCAGAATAGAGTCCTAGGGTCACAGCTGCACTTCAGATGGAGGGGAGCTTAGAGACCATCTCTCTTAGCATCCCCATTCAATAGATGGGGAATTGAGATCTTGAGAGGTGAAGGGACTGGTCCAGGGTCACACAGTCCATCAGTGACAGAGCCGGAGGGGACCCAGGCCCTTGCTCTCCTCCACCATCATGACTCATACACACAATCCCGGCCCTCACCCCCATGTGTAACGGCCTGGCACGGGGAAGGGCCTGGGGATGAAGTGCTGGAGCGGGGCGGGGGGGGGGTGCGGGCCCTCATTCCTGTAGCTCCTTCCCCCAGAGATCCCTGGCCGTTGGATTACCCGGTCCACGCCCTCGGAAGGCTCGGACAGCATTGCCCCCAGCACGGAGGAGCCCGAGGGACCTCCAGAGCAAGATGTCATAGCCAGCACAGTGGCAGATGTGGTGACCACAGTGATGGGCAGCTCTCAGCCCGTAGTGACCCGAGGCACCACGGACAACCTCATCCCTGTCTACTGCTCCATCCTGGCCGCTGTGGTTGTGGGCCTGGTGGCCTACATTGCCTTCAAGAGGTGAGAGGGGGGCACAGGGGACAGAGAGCAGGGCCTTTGCTCTCAAGGAGGGCTTTACTGTGAACTTGACCTGAAAATACACACACTTTTTAGAGTCAACCCCAAACCACGCTCATCCTCACCACCAGCTGCCCCATGCCGGGGGGGGGGGGGGGGATGGTCCCTGTCCTGCTCTGGCCCCAGCACCTCCCCACTCCCATGAAACTGCTCCCCTCCCTGACTGCACACCCCCAGCTGCACACCGAGCTTTCTTTACCAGCCACCTGTGCCCTCGTCCCTCAAACCCCATTGACCCCCAGTGACCTATGTGTGCATGTGTCCCTTCCCATGTCACACTGGGGATGTTGTGGCACCCACATCCAGAAATTCAGGATGTGCAAGAACTTCTGGAAAGTGTTTTACTTATTGCATGAGCTGGGGGAGGAGCCGAAGGGGAGGGAGAGGGAGAGAGAGAGAATCTCAAGCAGACTCCATGCTGAGGTTGGAGCCCCACGTGGGGCTCTATCTCACGACCCTGAGATCATGACCTGAGCCGAAACCAAGGGTCAGACGCTCAAGGGACTGAGCCACCCAGGCGCCCCTGGAAAGTATTTTAAGTGTTTCAATGCATTTTCCATTCTTAAAAAGAAAATCTTCAAAGTAATACATGCTTGTTTGGGTAAATGCAAACAAGACCAATGTCTTATAAAGCAAAAAGTAAAAGCCCTCTTTTATCTCCCCAAATCCTACCTCTCTCCTCATTGGAATCTGTTTGGAATGGATCCTTTCCAGCCATCTTCTGTGCCTTTATAAACATGTGTACATAAAACTTTTTATAGTTATACGTAAACACACAGAGGGTTTTTTTTTTTTTTTTAAAGCATCTATGGGATCCCACTATCCATACTCTACAACTTACCTTTTCACTTAATCTCCCTTGGGAGAGCTTTCCCCAGGACATACAGATTATCTGGTTGTTTGTAACCGCTCACTCAGGATATGGACGGATCCTAATTTATTTGAACAGTCTTCTTTTGATGCACATTTGATTTGTTTCCAGCTTTTTCTTGTTGCTAATAATAGCAGAGGAAATCTTTGTGTATATCCCTGCACACATGTGGGAGTAGTTTAGCAGGGTAGACTGGGAACAGTGGAATTCCTGAGAAATCACTGGACGCACCATTCATTCCGTGAACATTCGCTGAACCTTTGCACCGCGCACCGAGCCCTGGGAGCCGGTCGGCCCGCACGGTGCTTTCGGTGCCGGCCAGGGGTGGGCGGAGATGGAGGAAAGAAGAACCATAGGTGCTCTGGTGGGGGGCTATGCTTGGGCACCTGCCAGGGCCCCAGCCCCCACACATCAGAGCACAGATCCCTTAGGCACCTGGATGGTGCCGGCCCTCGCCCCCTGAGACTGGGCCCGTCCTCTGGCACCAGGTGGAACAGCTGCAAACAGAACAAGCAAGGAGCCAACAGCCGGCCCGCGAACCAGACGCCGCCGCCGGAGGGAGAAAAGCTCCACAGTGACAGTGGCATCTCTGTGGACAGCCAGAGCCTGCACGACCAGCAGCCGCACACGCAGACGGCCGCAGGCCAGGGTGAGCAGGGAGGCGTGTGGGGGGGGGTTGCTGAGGTAGGGAGGAAAGGAGTGATTAAGGGTAGACAGTAGGAAGGACTGCCGGAGGGGCTGGCTCACAGGGAACGGGGCCTCTGTGTAGGACAGGAGAACAGGGTGCGCAAACGGGGAGGAGAGGTCTTTCCAGTGGAGAGGCGTGGGAGAGGGGGAGCTTTGACAAATTAGAGCATCCAGACTCATCAAGCTAATTGTCCCCCCCTAGGGCTAATTACTCCCCAAAGTGGCTGCAATTAGCCTCCTGCTCCGGACTTCTGGGGAGCAAGTAGTTAATTATGGACCCTAATTAGTGGCCCAGCTCCAGGACACTTGCTGTGGTGGAGTCTGGGGCTAGGTCCTGTCCCTCCCCTGTCTTGCCTAATTGCTGCGGGGCGGGGCGGGGTGAGATGGGGGGGATAGTGCTGGAGCTGCGGGCCAGAGAGGATGTGAGTCAGCACCCCCAGGCCCCTCCACAGCCCCCCATCCACGACCTCATCTTGACCACCCCTCTGCCTCCAGGCCCTTGGGGTTTACCCACCTGGGAGGAGGAATGCCTCAGCCTGTCTTCGGTCTTACCCTGGGGCCCCCATGCCCACTGAGGGAAAAAGGGGGTCTGGAGGGTAGCCTCTGATGCCCCCTGGGTTCTTGGCAGCCCTCAAGGGGGATGGAGGTCTCTACAGCAGTCTGCCACCGGCCAAGCGGGAGGAGGTGGAGAAGCTGCTCAATGGCTCTGCGGGGGACACCTGGCGGCACCTGGCAGGCGAGCTGGGCTACCAGCCTGAGCACATAGACTCCTTCACCCACGAGGCCTGCCCCGTCCGAGCCCTGCTTGCCAGCTGGGCCGCCCAGGACAGCGCGACACTCGACGCCCTTCTGGCTGCCCTGCGCCGCATCCAGCGAGCTGACATCGTCGAGAGCCTGTGTAGCGAGTCCACGGCCACGTCCCCGGTGTGAGCCGCCCCCCGGAGCCCCTGCCCTGCCCCCACATTCTGACGGCTGATGCTCCAGCCACCCCCACGGGCCAGCGTCAGAGCTGAGCTCCGGGCAGGGCCGCGGAGCCCGGGCCCCTCCACCGCAGCCCTGTCCCTGCTCCCGTGTGGCCCCATCGCTTCTGATCGCTCTCTCCAGCGCCAGAAGGGCCCCTGCTGCCTCTCCCACCCTGCCCCTAACATCACATCTCACATCTTCGGCCTTCTCCCCGCACTTCTGGGTGGGCCAGCCCCTCCCATCTCAGCAGGTGTCAGGCCTGGGGGCTGACACCAAGGATGGTGCTGGGGACGATGACAAAGCCCCAGAGACTCGAAGGGAGAGACTGAGGAACCAGAGCCATGGGCTCTACACTGTGAACTTGGGGAATGAGGGACCATCATTGTGGCCTACGTCCTCCCTCAGCCCCCTCACCCTCCTCTCTGGCCCAAGATGAAGACCACCAGAGGCTTGTCAGAGCTGAAAGGGGGTTTTGAAGTCTAGTCCACCCCCTTGTTTTACATATAGGAGAGTCAGGCCCAGAGAGAGGGAGTGACTTGCCCAAAGCCACCCAGCAATGGGGAGGACAAATGTGGGCTGCCCCCCCCCACTCTCTGAATTAGGGAGTGCAGGCCTCAGGTTTGCTTGAGGGCAGAGAGCTGGGTGGGGGGGAGGGGGCAGGCAACCCTCTGGGAAATGTCTCGAAGCCAAATCCAGTTTGCCCTCCACCATCTCCAGGCCCGTCCAACCCCTGTGGAGATGGGAGGCTTTCGCCCAAGGTCTGGTGCACTGATCCGTCATGGTCAGAGATGGACTTGACTGAACATGGATTGGGGTTTGCGGAAAGGGGTGCCACTTCCCTTTGCCAGTCCTGCTCAGGCACGTCAGTGTGGCACCCATGGTGTGGCCCAGCCTGCAGGTGCCCTCCATCCCGGCACAGACCCAGAGCCAACACAGGCAGTATCTTCTAGAGCCAGCCCCGGGGTCAGGGACTAAGCGCCCCGGACCCGCGACAAACAGATCCATAGACACACAGACGCAGAGGATGAGAAATCCTGCTTTTCTCCCCAAGTTCTTTCTCTTGGGCTGGGCCCGGATCCTGCCCAGGGCGGCTGGCAGAGAAGCACTGAAGGGATTTGAACTCAGCTTGCCCTCTTCCCTCGCCCCTGGTTTGGCGGGCCAAGCTCGGCTGAGGCTTGAGCTGGCGTCTGGCTTCCGAGGGCCTGCACGTGGAGGAATGCTCCCCCCCCCTGCCGCCCCCGTCCTTCCTTTTCCTGCGAGCACAGGGTTTGGCTGGGCTCCGATGGTCGCAGTGAAGAAAAGCGGACCAGTGTGGGAATGCAGCAAGAAGGAACTGAGGGAGACTGTGGCCTGCAGAGGGCCTCTCCCAAGTTCAGAGGACCCTGTGAAGGACCGTTTATTCCCTAGCTTGGTGCCAGAAAGGGGCCGTGAGGTCTCATGAGGTCCTTCCTGGCATGTTCTGTTTTGCTTGACGTTGGAATGAGTGTGGCGCCCCTCTATTTAGCATGACCAAGCCCCGAGCCCCAAGCAGGGTGTGCGCTGGTGGCCACCCCCTCCCCTGCCCAGGGTTCTCCCAGCTCCGTGTAAGGGACTGGGAGCATTGTAAGTAGATGGCATTTCTGTGACCTCCATCTGATGAGGGGAGGAAACTCACCTGCTGGCCCCTCACCTGTGCACCTGGAGAGCAGGGCAGGATCTGAGTGTATTTATTTTCCTCCCCAGCAGCTGGGGAGGGGGTTGGGGTACCACAAGTATGTTTTAGCATGTGTTTGGTTCTGGGGCCCCTTCTGCCTCCCTTTGGGCCGAGATGAAACCCTTTCGGCCCCCCAGCTGGGGGCTGTGAGCTCCAGACTCCCTGTCACCTCCCCTTTGCATCCTGTGTAATCATTTCTTGGGCCTTCCTAAAACCTACACATAAAACATAAATGACGAATATTATAATAGCAAAGAAAGAAAACCAGTGCAAAGAGATTTTCTGGAAACGCACATGATTGGAGCCAGTGGGGGCTGTGTGTGGCGGGGGGTGGGGGGGCAGGTATAATTTCTAATTTGGTGAGTTCCTGTCCTATTGTTTCTCCACCCGCCCCCCACAAAATGGGGAGTGTTCACAGAAATCGAGCAAATCCACATGTGTAGCCATGAAGTTAAGTGGGATAGGGAAGGAGTGGGGGCCCTCTGCCCCCAGATTTTGGAGAGGAAAAGTGAAAATGACCGCAGGAAGCCGGCCAGCTGTGAACTTGACCAGATGTCAGAAGTGAAACTAACCACAGGGGAGCCAGAGGCTTGCTAGGAGGGCCGGGTCGCAACCCCGCAGCTCCCAGCCACCCACATGGCCTGGGAGACGCGCACTCACACCCACACACATGCACACACACGGGGGCTGGCTCCAGATGGCCTGGCAGGAGCCTGGCTGCTTGGCCTGCAGTGAGGCAGGCCCCTCCCTGGCGGCTCTCTGGGGCAGGTCCCAACCCCAGCTCCTGGCAGCCTGGCTTTGAGCCCCGCCTGGCTTGGGAGCCGCAGGGTTCCCGGCCCCAGACCTGTGCCCGTCTCCGAGGCTGGTCCGGCAGCTGGTCCAGAGCAGCTCAGCCTCTGCTGGTCACTCGGCCAGGTCTTCTGGTGGGGCTGGCTCGTGACTGCTGCGGAAGGCCATGGGAGGCTTGCTCTTCCCGGAAAGAACAGCAAACAAACCTTCCTGGTCTCAGGATCATGGCAGGGGTCAGCCGGGCCCCAGCCAAGGGTTAGGCATGAGGCAGAGGGGGAGCTGTCTGCCATCTCCCACCCCCCATGTCCGTCCGTGAGGGCTGTGAGGAGCGCATGTGGAGGGGGGTGATTCAGAGATCTGGTACTTGGATAACCCCCAGTGTGACGGGGGAGACAGGCTCTGTCTTGAGGGAGCCTCCTGTCTGCTGGAGAAAACACAGTCCCAGACTTTGGGTACCTCTAATCTGATGAGGGAGGTACAATTCCCGCCCTAAGATAGCCCCCATTCTGATGGGGGGAAATGCCTCTAATTTGGTGGGGGAGAGCCAGATGCTGCTTGTGGGAATAAGGGAGACACACCCCAGCGATCCCGAGGGGGGGGGGCGGACAGCAGACAGGCCCTGTGTGGTGTGCGGGGCCATACTAGGGGTGAGCGGGGTGCCCCAGCCCGGGCCCACCCCTACCAGGGGTTAGGGAAGACTTGTCAGAAAAGGCACATTGAAGCTGAGCCCTTACTGATGAGTGGAGTCAACAGGCTGGGGGAGGAGAGTATTCCTGGCAGAGGACGCAGCTCAGCAAAGGCCCCAAAGAGAGAGACAGCAGAGCACACAGGAGGCCTGGGGAGGCTCCTGTGCCTGGAGCCCAGAGAGAGCAGAAGGTCGGCAGGGCCAGATGGGGAAGGGCTTACAAAGAGACAGGCCACGGGGTCTGGACTACATTCTGAGAACACTGGGGAGCCATTGAGGAGTTTTGAGCAGGGGGGTGCCACAGACAGGCTTCATCTAAGAAAGCCCTCGCTCTGGGGGTGGTTGGGAGGGTGGAAGGCGGCGGGAGAGGCGGGGAGGTGCAAGTCAGTGGCGGCCAGAAGTATAGGAAGCCGCAGGGATGGTGAAAATAGGCCATTCGGAAAAGCTGCTCAGAGCATGCAGAATTGGGAAGGGGGGCCGGAAGTGGCTGATACTGGCCTGGGGTCCCCAGGGGTAGCGGAGCAGAGAGCCTTATAGCTGTCATGCCACAGATTCGCACCCCCTCCCCCAGCACATTGTGGAGAAACCCTCTCTGCCTTCCTTCAGCCTAAGCTCCACGCCTCCTTCTCTAACTCCCGCTGCAAAGGCAAAAATGCTTATCAGCTTCCCATCTGTAACCCTCAGAGGGTTGCATGAGGCCCCTGCCAGCTCCTGCACACTCACTGCTTTGCTCCAGCCATCTTCATCTTTTGTGTTCCCCCACACCAGCCCTCTTATAATTCTTCAAGCTTCAATGTTCTCTTTGGCCACAGGACCTTTGCACATGCCGTCCTTTCTGTCTGGAACACTTGCTCCTTCTTTCCCAAGGGCTTCCTTGGGGAAGCTCTCACCATACTCTAGACACAAATCAGGTTTCTTGATTCCACGTCCGAGGACATCAGGTTCCACTCCTTTTCTTTGCAATCAGGGACCATTTGAGTGATTATTTGATTACTGTAAATGCCAGGAATCCAGAGACAGGGTCTGGTTTTGCTCACCTTCTAATCCTCAGCACCTGACCTGGCATTGAGCTGGCACCCAACAAAAATTTGTGGAATAAATGAGTGAATGTGCTCTCAAACAGCACTGTCCAATAGAAATATTGGATATACGTGATTTTTAATTTTCTAGTAGCCACATTACAAGAGTGAAAAGGAGCAGGTGAGATGAACTTCATATTTTATTTAGCCCAATATAGACAAAGGATTATTTCAACATATAATCAATACTTTTAAATTATTAATGAAATATGTTAATTTTTTTTCCTACTAAGTTTTCAAAATTCAGTGTGTATTTTATTCTCACAGCACATTTCAATCTGGACTAGCCCCATTTCAAGTGCTTATAGCTGCATGTAGCTAGTGGTCATCACACTGGGCAGCCAGCTCTAGGGACTCATACCTCCCAGAGTAGGAACTCATTCGGAGCCCCTAGCGGGCTCAGAGGACCCATAGAGGCTGCCTTGCTTCTTCCCATGTCATCAGTCCCCTTATAGTTCTATAGTTCTCCCCTCCCACCCCACCCCCATCCCCATGGCCTCTCTCTGCTCAGGCTGGGAAACCTCCCTTTATCTCTTTCATTCTCTAGGCTAGAGGATGAGACCCTTCATCTTTGCCCGCCCATCAGGGCCCCTTGTCTTCCCCTAGTGCCTCCCTTCCCTCTTTCATCCAGTTCAGTGAAGCTGAGATGAGACTGGAAGCATGTGAAAGGCCTCTTCATCCAGTGAGGAGAGGTGTGGCGGGGCCACTGAGCCTGGAGCCCAGGGCTCCAGGGGGCTGGGCTAGAGCTCGGATCAGGAGAAGACATTTCCCATGATGCTCCAGGCTGGGGGGGTGGGGTCTGCTGACCATATGCCTGGGGTAGGCGGCTCCTCAGATAATGCAAAGCAGATTCCTCCCCAGCTTTGTGGCAGCTGGTGGGCAGAGGCCAGGGGACAAAACTGAACCCCTTTCTGGGTGCAGGAGAACAGAGGCAAAGGGGGCACCTTCGGCCTCCTGCCCCCTGTTTTCTGACTGCCCCCAACACCCCTGCCCTCACGCTGACCATCCCAGCTACGCCAGGCTCCCTGCTCTGGGCCCCCTGCCCCAGGCTCCAGAGCCCTCTCCAGCCCCAGCAAAGTCCCCCACGTCTCAGCACATGACCTTGATGGTCTCTGGGGCAACGCCCTCATTCATTCGGGGACCCAGTATTCTTCCCAAGGGAGACGTTGAGAGGGAGACCCTCTTCATTCCCACGTGCAGGGGGATTCCTCCCAGGCCTGACTAAAAGTTAGGGCTCCGCACAGCGGTCCCCATTTCCACAGCCCAACTCTACCCTCTGAATCCCCCACCACGTCGGAAGATGCCAGGAACATTTTCCTAGGGCCCTGTCACGGAAGAATACTCCGGAACATTCCACCTCTCACCCTCCATCCCCCCAGGGCCCTGAGTCCAACCCTCTTCCCACAGTGTCCGGGTACTTCCCAATCCCCGTGCCCTCCCGGCAATCCCCGCTCCGGCAGTTTCCAGCAGCATTCCCAAAGGGCTCCTGGGAAAGGTAGGACCAGGTCTCCTCCCTGCTCTGAGGCTCTCTTTGGAAAAGTCTGGGAATCCTCCCATCCCCCTCCCCTATTCGAGTGACTCATAGAATCTGGTGGTCCTTGTGCGTCATCCAGTGGGAGCCCAATGTCCCCCTGAGAAGCCCTCCACACTCTCTGGCCTGGGCTCGGGGCTCAGCGTCCACATTCCAGGGGCCCAGCCCTACCCCGGGGCCTACGGCTTCAATCAGCAGTCCAGATGGTTCTCATTCTACTCCTACGGACCTTGGGATGCCAGCGGTCGGCGCCGGAGGTCGGGCCAGGGGCACAGAGCAGCCCAGCTTCCATTGGTCAACCTCGGAGCCCAGGGAGGCCACACGGTCGTGACCTCCTGGAAGATGGTGCCGACAGCCGGGAAGCCAGCCACCTGGGAGCTCCCCTCTCCTCACCCTGCGTACCAGTTTAGATTCTTGCTGCAAGAGGGAGAAAACCCAACCCAGGGCGGTTTAAGGGAATGTACTATCCATCGGAAGGAAAGGTCTAGGGGTAGGGCCGGCTCCAGGCACAGCTCGATTCAGAGGCTCCAACAACATCCCAGGGCCTAGTTTCTTCGACTCCATTTCTTGCCTTCATTTCCTTCCCTGGACGATTCCCTTGTGGTGATAAGAAGGCTGCAACAGCTTCGGGTCCAGCCTGTGGGAACAAGAACGCCTCAGTTCTAGAATCCCCCAGAAAGTCTCCAGGCGTCCTGGGTTCCGCCTGGCCCATCCCCGTGGCCGTGGAATGGCCATCACTGATTGGCTAAAGTGGAGGTCATACTCCACCCCGAGGCAGGAGTGTCGCCCCTCTTGAAGCATGGGGACTGGTGGGGGGAGCGGAATTGAGTACAGTTACCAAAAGGGGGGCCCCCCTAAAGGACAAATGTAGCCCCCAACCTAGCTCAGCATTTGAGTTTCTTCCTCCCCGCCAGGCAACCCGAGCGAGACTCCACCCCCAGACCAAGTACGTCTTTCTAGTAAGAAACGCTGTGAAACAACACAGACGTTGAGGTCAAGGGCAGCCAAGAGGCACTGGGGTTCCAAAGGTGGAGGAAGTCTTCATGGCTGCAGGGACCCGAGGAGGAACCTGGAGGGGAGGCTTTGACCTGAGCCTTGAACGATGGGCAGGATTTGGATTGTGGGGGGTGGAAAAAATGGAGGGAGACTATTTCGGGCAGAGAAAACAGCTGGAACAAAGACCAAAGAATGAGGACTCAACTTTGACCGGCATAAATAATAAGGTGAACAAGATGAAGATCAGGCCAGAGCTAGCAGGGACCCCAGTGCCAGCTACTGAAGTTATCTAAGCAGGAGAATGTTCTGGAAGGAGAGGCAGGAAGCCCTGCTGGAAGGCTGGTGCTTCAGGCACGAGAACTAGCAGTGGGGAGGAAAAGACGGGAGCAACTCAGGAAATATTAAGTAGGGAGAATGACCTCGCACTGGCACCGGATCGGATGGGAAGCAGCACGGCGGAGAGGAGTATCCGTGACTCCCCGTCTCCAGCTTTGGCAGCCTAGGGCATGATGGTGCTGTGTTGTTTATCGAGTCGGCAGCCCGGGAGGAGGAGCAGGCTTTCGTGGAAGATCTTGCATTCCCTTTTAAGTGTGAGAAGCCTGGGGGCCATTCAGGGGAGAAAGGCAGGAGGCATTTGGTTATACATGTCAGGAGCAGGGAAATTCCAGGGCTAAAGTGGAATGTTTTTAAGCAATTTTTTTTTTTTAAAGATTTTATTTATTTGCGAGAGAGAGAATGAGAGACAGAGAGCATGAGAGGGAGGAGGGTCAGAGGGAGAAGCAGACTCCCTGCTGAGCAGGGAGCCCGATGTGGGACTCGATCCCGGGACTCCAGGATCATGACCTGAGCCGAAGGCAGTCGTTTAACCAACTGAGCCACCCAGGTGCCCTAAAGTGGAATGTTTTTAATCATCTGCCAGCCCCTGGGTGAGGTCCCCACTGGACAGAAGGAGAGAGAGCCCTGGGACAGGCCTGCTTAAGTGCCCGAGAAGAAGGAGACAGAGATGATCAAGAAGGGCCAGTGAGTGAGTGCCTGGACCTTGCAGCGTCAAGGAAGTCTACGAAGAGAGCAAGTTACCAGGAGGAGGTGCAGGTGATCCCCAGTGCCAGTGCTATGGGGACACCTGGGGGGGGGGGACTGGGATGAGCCACTGGATTGGAGGAGGGTGTGCAGGAGACAGATGGCGGTGGCCAGAGGAAAAGGCGGTAGGTGAGACAGTGGAGGTCCTATATAGCTTCTCCTAGAAGCTTTGCTGAGAGGGGAAAGAGATAGGGTTTGCCTGGACGAGGGACTTTGCTGTGGGGAGGAAGAGGAAGGAGGTGATCTCCATGGTCAAGGAGGGCTGACCTTGAGCCATCCCTCTCCTCTTGGACACCAGAGCGTGGCTCCATCAGCCCAGCCCCTCTGTGTGATGCTCCACAGCCTCGAGGGGCCAGGCCAGTAAAGGGGATTGTGCTTTGGTCCTCAGGGCCCTACCCCTCTTGTTGCCCCAACCGTCTCGCCCTCTATCCCCCACGCATTTCTTGGTCCTCCTCACATCCACCTCACTGCCCCCGGTGCAGGATTAATTGGCAAGAGCCAGGGCCTCGTTCTCAAGGAGCTCAAAGTTCAGTTAAACGGAAGAGGGAAATTGTCTGAAAATCTAAATGGGATTGGATTCTGCCAGGAGAACCAGAGCCCAGATCCCCTGTCAAAATGCCACTTCTTTTGAGACTTTACTAACAGCCACTGGGCTCTGTGAGTGAGGGCCTCGCCTCAGCCCTTCCAGGAGGTGACCGGCTGAAAGCCAGGGCAGGAGTGAAAAAGCCCCCAGCATCACATTAGATTCATGCGGAAGTGAAAAAGCCCCCAGCATCACATTAGATTCATGCCCGGCTCTGGGCACCAAGGCCCACCTCTTCCTGGGATCACACATGGGCTGGGCACGTGCCCAGAGAGTGCCACATGCCTGTCAGGCTGAGGCCTGCCTCGCGCCTCTCCAGGGAAGCTGCCAGAAGCCCCGGAGCAAGGCAAACCAGAAGAGTGACTCAGGCGGGAGGCGGGCCTGGGGTGGGAAGGCTGCAGTCCGGGCCAGATCGGGCCCCCCACTCCCCAGCACCAGGTGCAGGCTAGTCAAGGGACACGAGAGGGAGCCTGGGAGCCAGGGGTGGGGGCTTGGCTCCCCCATCTGGGGGCGTGCTACACTTAACAGGAGGGAAGTCACCTTGGCAGACTGGCATAGAGGCTGTCTCAGGCTGACCCACACTCAGAGTTGGTGCCTCGATGCCAGGCAGTCCTCCGTCAACCAAGAGTCTCTATCGAGGAAGGGCTGGTGCAAAGGGCTGGTCTGGGGAGGTGGGGAGTCTGGAGTAGGGACTGGAATTCAGACAGAAGGATGGAGGGTGAAAATAAGCTGACCCCATTCGAATATTTCCAAAGGCTCATTCCTCTTCCAGAATCCCCTGCCCCCTCCCACAGAGTGGCAGGGACAGCTGGAACCCACCAGGGGAAGAAGAAAGGGGATCCCAGTTCAGAGCCTGATGTCTTAACCTTGATACAAACACCCCCTCCCCTCTGCTCCCAGGCCCCCACCCAGGCTGCAGGAGGCTGGCTCCACTGGGAGCCTGGCATGGAGCCACATAGGTCAGCCCCGGTGCGGGGGGTAGACTGGCATGGCCACTCACCAACCCTGTGCCTGGACCCCTCTGCACATCCCCACCTGCCCACTACTCTGCCTGTCACCCTGCTGGTCCACAGAGACTCCTCGGGGTTTGAGACCTCAATTTGGGATTCAGATAAGCCTGCCCTTTCAAGACATCCCACCCCTCCCAAACCTGGGCTCTCCTGGATCCCACTGGGCAACCCCACACGGACTGTCCCTGGGCCCCTAAAATGAAGGCTCTGTGCCCCAGCCAGAACACTCCTCACACCCTTGCTGCTGCTCATTTTGCCTCTATCACCCAAGGGACACAAGTGGAAAGAAAGTGAGTTTTAGAGTCACAGCGTCCTGGGTTCAAACCCTAGCCTTGCCACTTCCTAGCTCTGGGATCTTGGGCCCGGGGGTAAGCATCCTGATAGAGCCTTTGTTTCCCCACTGTAAAATGGGAATAGACGGCATCTACCTGGGAGATTTGCTGTGAGACTTAATGTTAATATATGGGAGGTTAGAACTAGCACAGCTGTGGGGCCCAGTGGGTATCTGAGTCATCATCATCCCCACCCTGGCATCAGAGGCCCCGTAGGAACCCCACGCTGCCCTTCCAGCCTTGCTGTGCCTGCTGCCTGTGGGACCGTCTCCTCAGCCCTTTCCAGCTCCTCAAGGAAGCCCTCCCAGACCTCCTTCTCACAATGCCTCCGGATCTCCTCAGCGCCTCGCATAGAAAGGACCTTACTTCATTTGGGGTCCTTGCTTCATATCTTCTATTAGATTTGTATCTTTATAGCTTTAAGAAATTTTTTATTAAATTCTAAGCTGATTCCTCTCCGCAACCCATCCTATCCTCACTGTGTTCCCCTTCCCCCAGCACTTGGGGGCTCACGAGGTGCCCCAAACCCAGGGATGCCGATCGCCGTCCTCTTCCCTGGATTGAGCCCAGCCCATCTCCCTTCCACCTGCCTGGACCCACTTCCACACGGAGACCTCACACCATCCAGTGAGGACCATTCAAGGGGAACCCGAGTGGTACTCGGAGAGAGAGAGCAGAGAGAGAAGCACACGAACGCCGGCCAGCCCTGTGATTTAATCCAGCTTGACACGGTTTGGCAAAAGCCATTCATGGTTGTCCCTCTGGTTCCAGCCAGGCCGGCAGCTCTCGCCTTCCCCCATTCTTGGCTGACGATGTGGAGAAGGAGAAGCCACCCACAGACACCCGTTTGCAAGACAGACATAGCCTGGGCCTCCGGGCTGGAGCTGGAGGAAGGCTGTGGGTGGGGGGAAGTAAAGTGGGGGACAGTTCGGAGTTGGGCTGCAGCTGACACAGCGTGAAGACTAATGCATCAGACACCTGTTTGCTTTCCAGGCTGCTCTCCCCCACTGAACCCCCACACAACCCCTTTTAGACTTTTACTAAGGTCCCTTCATTTCACCTGAACTGTAAACTCTGTGGGAACAAGGGACTGGCTCTTACTGATTAATCCCGCACACCTCACGCTGTGCCTGATGAACAGCTATTCGCACAACCACCCCACTCTATAGATGAGCAAATTGAGGCTCAAAGAGTATAGTGACTCTCCCAAGGTCACACCATGGATGTATAGCAGAGATGGGAACCCATTTGAGACGTTTGCCTCAAAACACCCTGGACCCTTGTCACCGTCCCCTGGGGGCAGGGGTCTCAAGGGCAAGGTATTGCTGCAAACAAACTCCCAAAGCTCAAAAAGGTCTGGAGGATTCCAGGGCAGAAAGCAGGCTCCTTTGGCCTGCCCCCAACCTCACCTGCATGTACCCCGGTTCTCCCAAACTGACCTCCCAGCTTAGAAGGCCCTGAGCAAGGTCACTCACCACAGACCAGAGGAGCTTCTGTCCGGTTTTATAGCAAACCCCCACCGCTCCCCCTTCCCGTGCTGCCCTGGTTCTGTGGGGAGGACCCAGGACCCCTGCAGCCAGTGAGGCCCATGGAAGGCTGTGCAGGGGTCTGGTCTGCAGGTTCCAGTCTGTCTCACACTCTGAGCCATCCCTGTGTAAAAGCTCCTATCTCTCCCTTCTGCTTTAGGTTTAACCTCAGTGTCTTCTGCTCTTTAGAGCAGATTTTAAAAACGTGTAGAGCAACTGCTAAGAAGCCCCCAGACTGATTGGAAAGGCATGGTTCTTGTCTCGGATCAACTCCCAGTCTGATGGTAGAAACAGGTCCCACACGGAGGACAGCAGAGAGACCAAGAGCGGTGGGCATCCATGCAGGGGATGGGGGAGGCAGAGGGAAGTCCACGTGGATGGACTGGTCAGCAGCAAAGAAGGGTTGGGTGGGAGGGGGGAGTGTTTTTGGCCCGAGGAAAGGCCTGAGGGAGAAGCAGAGGCTTGCGTGGGTGGGGACAGAGGCCGCCTGCCAGGACCAGCAGAGGGAGCCGAGGTGGGGGAGTGGGCAGGACCCCGGCCCTGGGGGCCCCAGATCCTGGACTGGACTCCTTCTGAGAAACATAAGCCTGGGGGCCCTCCCCCTTCCCAAGGCTCCGGTGCTAAAAAGCCCACGACATTTACAACTTCAGGAGGGTAAAGAGCCTGAGAAATGAATCGCAGACCATATGGATTTGTTTCCTGGGTTTAAAAAAAATCCTTCTAATTAGGCCGGGAAAAGCCATTGGCCTCTGTCTCGAGGCCCCTGGATTCAATTACCACCCAGCTTCCCCCACTCAGGCCGAGACCCTCCCCACCTCCTCCACGCACGGGGTCAGGGCTGGGTGCACTGAGCAGGGTGGCCAGAGGGAAATGGGGGGACACAGGGTTTATATTCATTTCTGATGATTCCATATTAAATCCCAACCCAGCATCCCCCCCAGTCCCCTCACCCCTCCCAACCCCTAGTCCCCACCCCAGCCCCTTTGTCTTCCCACCAGTCCCCTCCTCCCCCAACCCTAGCCTCCTTGTCCCCCCCAGCCCCCTCATCTGCTAGGCTCTGGGAGGGCCAAGGTCTTGGGGCAGGACCTCCTTGGATTCCCTTCCCTTCTGCCAGGAAAACTTCTTGACCTCAGAAGAAAAAGGAATCTTTGAGCAAGTTGAGGGCTGTAATTATGGGTGTTTTCCAAAAAAAAATGTTTTAAGAGTTGGTGTAATACCTTTTCTACAATAAATCAAAATAAGCCATGAAAAAGTCCCTTACTCCTCCACCTGTGCTCTGGATTCTCTCAGAGTCTGTCCCCTTAGTCTATAAACACTCTCCCACTTCCCTCATCCTATAAACACCTTCTCTGAGCCCCGCCACCCTCAGGCTTCTGTCCTCTCACCTTCCCGTCAAACTCCAGATTCTGGGAGAAAGACGTTCACTCCGTCCTCCCTCCTGCTCTCAACCAACAGCACCCTGCTCTCCTCCCACCCCAGTTGGCCCCCCTCTTTGTGTGATCCAGTGGGGCCTCCAGAGACTCACCCTCCCAGCGTCTAAGGAAGGGCCTCACCTTCCCTGGACTGCTGTCCTCTCTGATACAGTTACCTGTCCTCGAGGCCAGAGCTTCGGGGTCCCCTGCTGGGCCTTCCCCTCTCTCTAGGCCATGCTGTCTTCCTAGCTCATAGGATCTACTGCCATGGTGACCCCTGTGTCTATTACCTCAGCACCCCCTCTCTCCTACACCCGATTTGCCGGCTACCTATAAAAGCCAACATCTCAAACTCCACACGCTCAAAATGCAACAAGAATTCCTCTTTATCTGCATTGCCCCTCCAAAACCAAAACATCAGTAACGAGAATTCTGCCCTCAGTGCTCTGTTCTTTTTTGTGTAATTAACAAACTTGATTTTTTTTAGAGCAGTTTTAGGTTCACAGCAACATTGAGTGGAAATACCAAGAGTTCCCACATACTCTCTGTCCTCGCAACACACGTCCGTCCCTACTATTTGCATCCCACACACCGCACGTGCGTTACAATGGATAAAACTACACTGACACATCATGTCACCCAAAGTCCATATCTACACTAGAGCTCACTTTCTGTGTTGTACATTCTATGGGTTTGGACAAATGTATAATGACATGGATCCACCACTGTAAGTATCGAGAAACTGCCAAATCATCTTCCAAAGTGGCCGTTACCATTTTTGCGTTCCCGCCAGGAATGAATGAGAGTCCCTGTTGCTCACGAGCATTTGGTGTATCCATGTTTTGGAATGGCGCTGATCTAATAGGTGTGGAGTGGTGTCTCACTATTTTGATTTGCGCTTTCCTAATGACAAATGATGTGGAACATCTTTTTGTATGCTTGCTTGCCATCTGTATAGCTTCTCTGGTGAGGTGTCTGTTCAGGTCTTTTGCCCATTTTGAATTGAGTTGTTCATTTTCTTATTGTGGGCTTTTAAGAGTTCTTTCTATATTTGGGGTAACAGTTCTTTATCAGATGTGTCTTTTGAAAGTATTTTCTCCCAGTCTGTGGCTCATCTTCTTGTTCTCTTGACATTGCCTTTCACAGGGCAGAAGTTTTAAATTTTAATCAAATCCAGCTCATCAATGATTTCTTTCTCGGGTTGTGCTTTTGGTGTTGTATCTAAAAAGTCAGCAGCAGGGCACCTGGCTGGCTCAGTCAGTGGAGCATGCGACTCAATCTTGGGGTTGTAGGTTTGAGCCCCACATTTGGTGTAGAGATTACTTCAAAAGAAAATCTTTAAAAAATAAAAAGTCATCACCATACTCAAGGTCAACTAGGTTTTCTCCTGTGCTTTCTTCTAGGAGTTTTATAGCTTCACACTTAACGTTTAGATCTCTGATCCGTTTTGACTTAATTCTTGTGAATAATGTAAAGTCTGTCTAGCTTCATGTTTTTGCATGTGGATGCCTCTGTTGTTCCAGCACCATTTGTTGAAAAGACTACCTTTCCTCCATTGTATTGCCTTTGTTCTTTTGTGAAAGATCAGTTTGCTGTATTTATATGACTCTGTTTCTGGGCTCTCTGTTCTTTTCCTTGATTTATTTCTCCATTCCTTTGCCAATACCACACTGCTTTGATTACCATAGCTTTATAATTAAGTCTTGACGTCAAGTATTAGTCTTCTGACTTGTTTTTCTCTTTTAATACCGAGCTGGCTACTCTGGGTCTTTTGCCTTTCCACATTAAATTTCAGAATCATGTTGTTGATATCCAAAAAATAATGCTGGTATTTTGATTAGGATTATGTTGAATCTATAGGTCAAGTTGGGAGGAATTGAGATCTTGGCAAAACTGAGCTTTTTAATCCATGAACATGGAATGTCTCTCCATTTATTTAATTCTTCTTTGATATCTTTCATCAGAGTTTTGTAGCTTTCCTCATATAGATCTTATACATATGTTGTTAGGTTTATATCTAAGTATTTCCTTTTGGGGGATGCTAATGTAAATGATGATGTGTTTTTAATTTCATCCATTGCTGGCATATAGGAAAGTGATTGCCTCTTGTATATTAACCTTGTATTTGCAATTACTTATTAGTTTCAAGAGTTTTATTGTCAATTCTTTCAGATTTTCTGCATAGATGATCATGTTATCTATGAACAAAGTTTGATTTCTTCCTTCTCAATACCTTTTATTTCCTTCTCTTGTTTACTGCAGTAGCTAGGACTTCAAGACAGTGTTGAAACACAATGATGAGAGAAGCATCCCTGCCTTGTTTCTGATCTTAATGGCTTCCAGTTTCTCACTGTTAAGTGTGATGTTAGCTATAGGTTTTTGCAGATGTCTTTCTCCAGTGGAGAAGGAAGAGGAAGTGCCCCTCTATTTCTAATTTACTGAGAGGTTTGTTTTTTTTTTTAATCATGAACGGGTGTTGAGTTTTGTCAAATGTTTTTTCTGTAACTATTGATACGATCATGTAACTTTTCTTGAGCCTGTTGATGTGATGGATTACATTAATTGATTTTCAAATACTAAACCAGCCTTGCATATCTGAGATAAATCCTACTTGGTCATGGTGTATAATTCTTTTTATACATTGCTGGATTTGATTTGCTAATATTTTCTGAGGATTTTCACATCTGTGTTCACAAGAGATACTGGTCTGTGTTTTCTTTTCTTGTAACGTCTTTGTCTGGCTTACATATTTGGGTAATGCTGGTCTCATAGAGTTAGTTAGAAAGTATTCCCCAATCTTCTGTCTTCAGGAAGAGATTGCAGAGAAATGGTAAAACTTCTTCCTTAAAGGTTAAAATTCACTCATGTGGCCCATCTGGGCCTAGTGGTTTCTGTTTTGAAAGGTTATTGTTGATTCAATCTCTTTAATAGAGATAGGCCTATTCAAATTGTCTACTAGTTCTCTGCTCCTAACTGATGACACTTCTACCCATGCAGGTTTAGGGTCTTGGTTATCATTGACTCCACCTCACCCCTATTTCTAACTGCAAACTAAGTAGCAACTACCTTGGTTCAGGTCTTCCCCCCACCCTCCAGAGTAACCAAGAGTTTGGAAGCCAGGTTCTAGGAGACTAGAAGGGTTGTTCTGACACTACTACTTATAAGTTGTGTGACCTTCAACAAGACACTGAACTCTCTGATCTGTTTCTTCATCCATAAAATCATGAGAGCTCGTTGTCACAGTCCTATTGGATCATAGCACACCACATGGCTCTGCAGTGAGTGATATTTACATGGTCAGATGCTGGTTTTGGTTTTTGTTGTTTTTAGACAAGGACCAACTTTTAGACAAATCACAGAGGACTTGTCTATGGTTGCAGCCTAGAAGGTAAATGTTAATGGCTTGATGTCAAAAGTATAACTCATAGTGGCTGGAAGGTGGAAGGGAGAGAAGATAGGTGGGGATCAATGTGGAGAATCAAGAGATACCATCTATCATGGGCTGAACAAGCAGTAAAGGTCCTGATGTGTGATGTTTGATGTTGCACAGGTGAGGCATGGAGGGTGTGAGAACAGTGGAGTGTGAACACATTTGGGAGGGGAAGAGAGACGGGGAAGTTGAGAGCCAAATTCTCACCAGTCCTAAGAGGCAAACAATCAATAATATCTAAAGTTGACAGGTCAAGGAAGAGAACTGAAATGTTTTAAAATAACAGTATAAAAATTAGAGATAAGAGGACAATCACCAGAGTAGCTAAAAATAAAAATGATTCAAAAGTTTCCCTGGGGAGCAGGATCCCAGATGGGACAGGGAGAAGTTATTTTTCACTTTAATCCCTTTTTCGCTCTTTAATTTTTCAACCATATGCATATTTTAATTAGTTAAAATAAAAGTGTTTAAATAAATCATCTTAATTAAAAATTTTGGCTGAAGGATATTTTTAGTTTTCTTTTAAGATTGTTTTGTTTGTTTATTGAGGTATAACTGACATATAAGAAGCCGCACAGATTTAAAGTGTATTATTTAATAGTTTTTTTTTTAAGAATTTTTTTTTTTTAAAGAATTTATTTATTTGACAGGGAGAGACACAGCGAGAGAGGGAACACAAGCAGGGGGAGTGGGAGAGGGAGAAGCAGGCTTTCCGCTGAGCGGAGAGCCCGACCCGGGGCTCGATCCCAGGACTCTGGGATCATGACCTGAGCCGAAGGCAGACGCTTAACGACTGAGCCACCCAGGCGCCCCTATTTAATAGTTTTGACATATGTATACAACTGTGAGACTCTCACCACAATCAGGATAGGGCATATGTCCATCACCCCCAAGAGTTTCTCATGCCCTTTGTAATCCCTCCTTCCCCCCACCCAGTGCAACTACTGATCTGCTTTCTGTTACTAAGGTTAGTTTCTATTTTCTAGAATTTTACAAAAATGGAATCATCTAGCATCTAGCATGCACCTTTTTTGGAGGGTAGGTCTGGCTTCTTTCATTCAGTATAATTATTTTGAGATTCATCCTTGTTGTTGCCAGAATCAATAGTTTATTCCTTTTTACTGCCCAATCATATTCCATTGCATGGATGTGCCAAATTTGTTTATTCTTGTTGAAGGGAATATTTGTGTTGTGTCTCGATTTTGACTATTACAAGTAAAGCTGCTATGAACCTTCATGTGTGGGTCTTTGTATGGACATCTATGTTTCCTTTTCTCTTAGATAAACACTGAGGGGGTGGAATGGCTGGATCATATGGTAGGTATATATTTAACTTCTAAGAAACTGTTGGGATGCCTGGGTAGCTCAGTTGGTTGAACGACCAACTCTTGGTTTCAGCTCAGGTCATGATCTCATGGGATGTGGGATGGAGCCCACAGCTTTGTGCTCAGCAGGGAGTCTGCTTGAAGATTCTCTCCCTCTGTCCCTCCCCCCACTCAAGGGCATGCACTCTGTCTCCAAAATAAATAAAGAAATCTTAAAAAAAAAAAAAGGAAACTCAAACTGCTTTCCAAAGTAGTTGTACCATTTTCATTCCCACTAATAGTGCATGAGAGTCCCACTTCCTCTGTGTTCATGTTGCTGCTTAGTATGATCGGTTTCATTTTTTTAAAATTTTAGCTGTTTATAAGTGTGTAGTGGTATTCCACTGTAGTTTTAATTTGCATTTCCCTAATGACTAATAGTGTTGAACACTTTTCATCTACTTATTTGCCATCCATATGTCTTCTATATCAAAATGTCTAACTCTTTTGCCCACTTTTTATTGGGTTGCATGTTTTCTTATTGTTAAGTTTTGAGAGCTCTTCATATGTTTCTGAATATAAGTCCTTTATGAGATATATATTTTGTGAATATTTTTCTTGTCTTTTTAAAAAATAAGACTTTTATTTTAGAACACTGTTAGATTTACAGAAAAAAAAATTATACAGAGTTCCCATATATCACATACCCAGTTTCCCCTATTATTAAATCTTACATCAATATGGTACATTTGTTACAATTAATAAACCAGTATTGATACAGTAATATTAATGAAGGCCCATACTTTATTCAGATCTCCTTAGTTTTTGCCTAATGCTCTTCTTCTTTTTTTAAAAAAGATTTTATTTATTTGAGAGAGAGAGACAGACAGACAGAGAGCACATGAGCAGGGGGAGGGGCAGAGGGAGAGGGAGAGAGAGAATCTCAAGCAGACTCCACGTTGAGTGTGGAGCCGGACATGGGGCTTGATCTCAAGACCATGAGATCATGACCAGAGTCAAAATCAAGAGTCGGACACTTAATTGACTGAGCCACTCAGGCACCCCCCTAATGTCCTTTTTCTATTCCAAGTTCTCATACAGGTACCCCATAGTAGTCAAGTTCTCCTTAGGCTGTAGCAATGTCTCAGACTTTCCTTGTGTTGATGACCTTGACATTTTTTAGGAGTACTGGTCAAGTATTTTGTAGACTGTCCCTCCATTGGGATTTCTCTGATGTTTTTCTCATGATTAGACTGGGGTTATGGGTTTGGGGGAAGAAGTGCCATTTTTATCATATCGTATCAAGGGTACATACTAATAACATTGCTTATCACTGTTTCTGTTAACCTTGATCACCCAGCTGAGATAATGTTTGTCACGTGTTTCCGCTGTAAAATTACTCCTTCTCCCAACCCCCACTTTCCATACTGGACTCTTAGGAAAGAGCCCACACTTCAAGAATAGGAAACTATGCTTCACCTCAAGTGGGACATATATATATAAATTATTTGGGCTTCTTCTGCATGGGTGTTTTGTCTCTTTTCCCCCGTTTATTCACTTATTCAATAATTTATTGATCTCAGTATGGATTCATGGATATTTATTTTATGCTTTGAGTTATAATTCAGTACTACTTTACTTATTTTGTTGCTCAGATTATTCCAGCTTTCGTCATTGCGAGCTCTTTCAGTTAGGTCCTATTTTCCTTTGACATACCATGACTGAGGGTTTTTATTTGTTTGTTTATTTGTTTTGCTTTGTTTTGTTTGAGCACTTTTTTACCTCTGGCACCAAGATTCTCTAGGCTTAACTGGTGTATCTCCTGCCCAGTTCTTAAAATCAGCCATTTTTGGGGGCGCCTGGGTGGCTCAGTCGGTTAAGCGTCTGCCTTCGGCTCAGGTCATGATCCCAGGGTCCTGGGATCGAGCCCCGCATCAGGCTCTCTGCTCCGCGGGAAGCCTGCTTCTCCCTCTCCCACTCCCCCTGCTTGTGTTCCCCCTCTCTCTGTGTCTCTCTCTGTCAAATAAATAAATCTTTAAAAAAAAAATCAGCCATTTTTTCCCTCCAAGAACCCCTGGTTCCTTTTGTTGGAGAATGGTATTAGAAATTAAGATCTGGAGACATTTGCGAACGTCTTATCAGATAAAGGTCTAGTATCCAAAATCTATAAAGAACTTATCAAACTCAACACCCCAAAAAAACAAAAAATCCAGTCAAGGAATGGGCAGAAGACATGAACAGACATTTCTCCAAAAAAGACATACAGGGGCGCCTGGGTGGCTCAGTTGTTAAGCGTCTGCCTTCAGCTCAGGTCATGATCCCAGGGTCCTGGGATCGAGCCCCGCATCGGGCTCCTTGCTCCACGGGAAGCCTGCTTCTCCCTCTCCCACTCCCCCTGCTTGTGTTCCCTCTCTTGGCTGTGTCTCACTCTGTCAAATAAATAAATAAAATATTAAAAAAAAAAAAAGGCATACAAATTGCCAACAGACACATGAAAAAATGTTCAACATCACTCAGCATCGGGGAAATACAAATCAAAACCACAACGAGATACCACCTCACACCAGTCAGAAAGGCTAAAATTAACAACTCAGGAAACAATAGATGTTGGCAAGGATGCAGAGAAAGGGGAACCCTCTTACACTGCTGATGGGAATGCAAACTGGTGCAGCCACTCTGGAAAACAGTATGGAGGTTCCTCAAAAAGTTAAAAATAGAGCTACCTTATGACCCAGCAATTGCACCACTAGGTATTTATCCAAAGGATACAAACATAGTGATTCGAAGGGGCACATGCACCCCAATGTTTACAGCAGCAATGTCCACAATAGCCAAAATATGGAAGTAGCCCAGATGTCCATTGACAAATGAATGGATAAAGAAGATGTGACACACACACACACACACACACACACACACACACACACACAGGAATATTACTCAGCCATCAAAAAGAATGAAATCTTGCCATTTGCAATGACGTGGATGAAACTAGAGGGTATTATGCTAAGCAAAATAAGTCAGTTAGAGAAAGACAAATACCATATGATTTCACTCATATGTGGAATTTAAGAAAAAAAAAACCGATGAACATAGGGGGAGGGAAGGAAAAATGAAACAAGAGGAAAACAGAGAGGGAGACAAACTATGAGAGACTCTTAACTCTAGGAAACAAACTGAGGGTTGCTAGAGGGGTGGGGTTGGGGGGATGGGGTCACTGGGTGCTGGACGTTAAGGAGGACACCTGATGGAATGAGCACTGGGTCTTGTATGCAACTGATGAATCACTCAATTCTACCTCTGAAACTAATAATACACTATATGTTAAGAAAAAAAAAAAGAAATTAAGATCTGGGCACTAAGTGTGCTCATTTCTAATTTGGTGTGGTTACTTCAAGGGGCTCTCAGTTGACAGAACAGCAAAATATATGTACCCTAACCCTTGTAGATAAATATGTTTATAAATATTTCTACAGGTAACCATCTGTATCTATATTAAGCTAAACATACAGTAATGCCTCCACCTGTAATCCATAAATCATCCTATCATTCTAACCCCCTCTCCTTGCTTACCTACACCACTACACGGTGAGACACCTGGCCTTTCAGGTCTGCCACGCATTTCCCTTGAGTTCAATTCCCGGATACATCTATACCGGTATCAGAATTGTTAACTTGTACCTACCTCTGTGGGCAAGAACTATCCACTAGAGGGGCGCCTGGGTGGCTCAGTTGGTTAAGCGTCTGCCTTCGGCTCAGGTCATGGTCCTGGGGTCCTGGGATCGAACCCCGCATCGGGCTCCCTGCTCAGCGGGAAGCCTGCTTCTCCCTCTCCCACTCCCCCTGCTTGTGTTCCCTCTCTTGCTGTGTCTCTCTCTGTCAAATAAATAAATAAAATCTTAAAAAAAAAAAAAAGAACTATCTACTAGAGTGCAGTTCTAATACACAGTTTCTGTTGACGTTAGTCTCACAGATGCTACTCATTTCCAAAGCGACTTAGAACAGCACCTTCTCTCCCCATCTCCTTTTGTGACGTTGTTTCATACATTTGTAATAGATGCTTTTGCCACATTCTGCATTCTTTCCTGAGATCTCCCAATCACCACATTCTGCATTCTTTCCTGAGATCTCCCAACCTCCTAAATTATTTTTAAAATTCGCATACGTGGCTCTTCACTTCCTGTAAAGTTCCATGGGGTTGACAAATACACAGTAGCATCATGGCGGTGTGAGAGTTGTGATAGTTTCATCAGCCTAAAACGAAATCCTCTGTGCTTCCACCATTCAATCCTTCCTTCTTCCCCCACAACCTCCTTGCAAACATTGATATTTTCACCATCACCATAATTTTGCCTTTTCCAGAATCATCTAATTGGAATCTTATGTAGCCTTTTTAGACTAGTCTCTTTGACTTAGAAATATACATTTAAAATTCATCCATATCTTTTCTTTATCACTGAATAATAATCCTCTGGAGATATATATATATATATATATATATCCAGTTTGTTTATCCACTCACCCTTTGAAAACATCTTGATCGGTTCCAGTTTCAGGCAATTATAAAGCTGCTAAAACATGTGTGTGGACATAAAGTTTTCAAGTCAGTTGGGTAAATGCTTCCGAGTGTGATTGCTGGATCATATATTTAGCTTTGTAAGAAACTGCCAAACTGTCTTCCAAAGTGGCTGTACCACTTTGCATTCCCACCAGCAGTGAATGAGAGTTCCTCTTGCTCCCCATCCTTGCCAGTAATTGGTGGTGTCTGTTTTTAAAATTGGAGCCAATCTAATAGGTATCTTGTTTTTGTTTTAATTTGCAATTCCCTAGTGACATATGATGTTGAGTATCTTTTCCTATGTTTACTTGCCATTTGTGTATTTTCTTTGGGGGAGGTGTCCGTCCAGATTTTTTGCCCATTTTTTAATTGGTTTGTTTGTTTTCTTGTTGAGTTTTAAGACTTCTTTGTATATTTTGGATACAAGTCATTTTTCAGAAATATGTTCTGTAAATATTTGATATTTAGCCTGTAGCCTGTCTTTTCATTCTCCTAACAGTGTCTTCAAAAAGAAGATTTGTATTTTAATGAAGTCCAAGTTAGCAACTTGCTTTTTCACGGATCCTGGTTTTGGGGTCATAGCTAAGAAATCTTTGCCTAACCCAAGTTATAAAATAAACAATATCTTATTAATATCAATCATTAATATTTTATTAATAAAATAAAAATACTTTCTCTTATGTTTTCTCCTAGAAATTGTATAATTTTAAGTTTTACCGTTAAGTAAAACTTTATGACAAATTTTGAGTTTGTTTTTGTATATGCTGTGATATGTGCGTCAGTTTTTTGTTTTATGCTTTTTGTTTTTTTGCATATAGATATCCACTTGTTCTAGCACCGTTTGTTAAAAAGACTGTCCTTTCTCCACTGAACTGCCTTGGAGCCTTTGTCAACAATCAGTGGCCCATACATGTGTGGGTTATTTCTGGACTCTATTCTGTTCCACTGGTCTATTTGTCTATCTTTACACCAATAGCATATTGTTTTGATTATTATAGCTCTACAATAAGACTTGAAATCGGGTAGTGTTTGCTCTCCAACTTTGTTCTTCTTTTTTCTTTTTTTAAAGTTTTCATTTGTTTATTTAAGTTATCTCTACACCCAACGTGGGGCTCGAAATCACGACCCCGAGATCCAGAGTCACACGCTCCACCCACTGAGCCAGCCAGGCAGCTCGTTCTTCTTTTTCAAAAGCAGGTCCAGAGCAGCACTTGGTCTAGGGCTAATTACTCCTCATTCCCGGGTAGTCTCCCCAGCGCTGCATGGGTTGTGAGCTTTCCCAGTCCAGCTGGTGAGAACAGACCCTCTTGCCAGATGGGCACTCCTTTCAGAGGAGAGATCATCTTTTCCAGCCTTGGGTCGTTTCCTCACCCATGTGCGCTGGTCAGTACTCAGCCTAACACTCAAGGGGTCCCCTCTACAGATCTGGGGGTACCCTCTGTGCGGACCTCTCCTCCCGGGTACTCTCTCCTGCCAACTCTAGACGCCATGTGCCTAGCTCTCCACCACCCACCCCCAGACTCTCACTTCTACCCCTCCTCTCTGGGAGCCCCTCTACCCCCCTGCCTGGGCCCTGCCTTGGTCTCTGCCCCTGGGCCACAGCCTGGAAACCCTCTCCAGGCAGGAAGCTGGGGGATCGGAGGGTTCAACTTGTTGTTTCCTTGTTTCCTATCCCTCGGGGATTACTGTCGTTGCCTGACCTTGTTTCACACATTCTGTCTGTCTGGTTGTTTTGGTTGTATTTGGGAGGGAGGGCAAACATAATCCCTGTTACTCCGTCCGGGGCAGAAGCTAAGGGAGTGTAAAGTCTCTTCCAGCTTGAAATCTCGCCGTTAATTAAGACTCCTGGCTGATCTCCCTGTGCCACACCGGTCTCCTTGCTAAGTCCAAGGAGACCCTGCCGGGGCGCAGGAGGGGGAGATGGGTTGGGCAGGGTGAACTGTGCAGGGCGGGGAGGCAGGGGTGGGCCAGGGGCTACGGGCAAATAGGAAGTAGGAGAGCAGCCCCCCGGAGGAGCAGAAAGGGAGGGCAGAACCAGATTTTCCTGGGCCCAGAGGTGCTTCCTCCCTCCAGGAGGTGGAGGGGAGCCCCTGTTGTGTGAGAGGCTCCGGCCTGGAGATTTCACGGGAGTCCAGAGCTCCCACCTTGTGCCCCGCGTGGCGCCAAGGATTGGGGGGCAGGGGGCAGCTCACGGTAAGTATTTTATTGCGCCCCTGAAGATTCTGAGGGCGGGGGGTGGTGTGGCCCTATCGTGTCAGCCTGGCAACTTGCTGAAGGTGCACCCCCTGGAGATTCGGGTTCAGTGGGGCTGGGCCTCGGAGCCCCAGGTGATTCTCGTGGTCTGGGATTCCATCTTGAGAAGCACTGTTCCATGCAGTGGGCATCTGTCACCCACAATTTTTTTTTTTTTTAATTTACTTGAGAGAGAGCGAGTGAGCACAAGTGGGGTCAGCAGCAGAGGGAGAGGGAGAAGCAGGCCTTCCGCGGAGCAGGGAGCCTGATGCGGGGCTCGATCCCAGGACCCTGGGATCATGACCTGAGCCGAAGGCAGATGCTTAACGACTGAGCCACTCAGGCGCCCCATGTCACCCACAATTTGCTGGGAAAGTGGCAGGCCGGATAGTCTCTGTGCTCTGGGAATCTCCCAGTCAGGAGCCCAGTGGGACATCGAGGTCTGGGAAGAGCACTGGCTGATGGGGAGGGAAGGAGCCCAGGCAGGCAGAGGTAAGCCTGCAGGGGAGGCTGTCGGCACCCTTTCAAGTCCCTGGTGTCCTGGGCTCTCTCCCATCCCAGATCTTATCTTTGGGTGCCTGTCCCTGGATGGAGCTTTCTCCGGGGCACCTCAGGATCCCTGGGGCAGGAGAAGGGGGGGCAGATCAAAGGGCAGGCGCCCTGACAAGGGAATCTGAGATGCTTTCTTTGTCTGCATCCTGGAGAGGCCCTGCCTGAGACAGGATGGATAGGAGCCCTGGGCCAGGGGCTGGGGAGGGGGGTGTGAGCAGAGAAACACAATCCTGGGGTATTCACTGTGGACAAAAGGGTTTGGAGAGGGGGTCAGTCTCCTCTCACCAGCTGCTCTGGCTGGAGTCTTCCAACAAGGTCTTGGGACATCTGGGTCAGGTTCTCTTCAGGGGCAGAGAAGACCCAAAGGGGGTGGCGTTTGCACCCCTATTGGTTGGGGACCCAGGTTACTCACACCCAGGAGGAAGCCTAGGAGCAGAGCTGGGGAGGGGGTGATGCAGTAGGAAATAGACCCCTCCCAGATTCTCCTGTCCCAGACACCCCTGACGTCCTTGTCCCTCCTGGGAGAGCAGACCAGCCACTTGGGTGTAACACTATCCCTAGGCTCTGGGCTCCCCCACATCTGGAGTCCCAGCTGCCGACCCACCGTGGAGGCTGTGAACTCTTCCCCTGAAGCCTGCCTGGTCCCGACAAGAGGAGAAGAGCCGAGGGGAGCAGCAGCTGTGTGTGCTGGGCTGTTTGGGCCACAGGCAGGCGCCGGGGTTCTCAAGGGGGGCCGGAAGGGGGGAGGATCCGTGTCTCACCTGCCTTTATGGTAATTTGGGGGCTTACAGTTGGTGTTAGGGTTGGGGGGAGTGTTTGGGATACTGTTAACCTTATCCCAACTTTGGTCTGAATTCAAGGAAACCCAGAGACGAAGACCCCCAAACCATGTACGCCTCAAGTCCCCCACTGAGACCTACTGGACTCCACATAGGCTCACTGGACCACACCTCAATACTGCCAGGCCAGGGTTGGAGGCGGAGATGGGTGGGGGCTGGGGCAGGGCATGGGGTTCCCTCATACCCCATGACCCCCACCCCCGCCCCCGGCATCCTGCCCTGAGGTCGGTTGTTCTCAAGCCCCCTGGATTTGTTGCTGAGTAACAAAGTGCCACAAATTTAGCAGCTTACAAAACAACACACATTTATTATGTCATGGTTTCCATGGGTCAGAGTCTGGGTCCAGCTTCACGTCAGGGTCTCACAAGGCTGCGGTCAAGGTGCTGGCCGGGCTGCACTCCTTCCTGAGTTCGGGTCCTCTTCCGAGCTCCCTCTTTTCTTGGAAGAATTCAGTCCGCCTTCCGGAGGCTGCCCTCAGCTCCTTGCCATGGGGTCCTCTCACTACAGGGCGGGTGACTTCCTCAAGGCCGACAAGAGGCTCTTTCTGATCCCCCTCTTAAGAGCTTTCACCCGATTAAGCCAGACCCACCCAGAACCAGCTCCCTTTTGATAACTCGAAATCAACTGATTTAGAACCTGAGTTACATCTGCAAAAGCCCCTCACCTTTGTCATATTTTATTGGCTAGAAGCGAGTCACAGGTTCTGTCCACGCTCAGGGGGAAGGGATTATCTGAAGGTGTGATTCACTGGGCATCACCTTAGCCTTGCCTCCACCACACCATCCACTGAGGGTCTTTGTAACGTAACTACGTCTCCTTCGCAGACCCCTGCCATTTCTGGGCTGTGTGACAGCGACCGTGCCCCAGGCCAGGGGAAGGGGGCCAGGTATGGACACTTTCTTTTCTCAACTTCTACTTAACAAAGGGCAGTTGAATGTGCACAAGGCATGCAGATTAGTGAGGCCATGACTCTGGCCTCTGAGACCCTCATCCTCAAGGGGGAGCCCAACCCCACATAAAGAAGCCATTTTATACCTTTAGGGGCATCCAGGAAAGCTTCTGAAAGGAAGGATACTCTGAGCTGGCTCCGGTGGGATTGTGAAGGCAGCCAAGGTTGGGAGCCGGCAGGGGAAGGGCTGTTCTGGCAAAGGGACAGCTTGATGGCAGTAAATTTGGGGAGCATTATGGCTGCTGACCACAGGGCTTCAGACTGAAAGATCAGACTAGAAAGCCGAGAGGGAGGGCTGAGAAGGGACCAGCTGGGGAAGCAGCAGGGGGTCGCGAACATGAACTTCTACGAGCAGGGGAACGAGACATGACGATATCTTGTCAGGGACAACTCCTGAGAGTCCCGCCTCCCTCTCTGTATTGAGCCCCCACAACGAGACAGACACTGGGTTTGACGCTGTGAACCCAATATTGAATTAGCAGAGTGGGGACCTCAGGGATCTCAGACGAGTCAGGGACACAGACATCAACCAAGTCATCAGTTACATCTGGAATATGCGCTAGGAGGAGTGAACGGGCTATTAAGAGCAAAGACCTAGACCCTGACCTAGTCTGCTGAGTCGACTGAGGCTGGGGGCGGGTGAAGGTGGCCCGTGTGTCACACCCCAGCAGCGCCAAGATCAGGGGAGAGCGCCTGGCCTGCTCTCCCACATGCATCTTCAGTCTGAAAACAGACTGTCCCTAATGCTCATCCTCTCTCAAAGCAAGGCCACCAACACTGCTGCGTGCCCGGGACTGGGCCAGCACGCTCGCTCCCTCTGCCTTCCCACGCTGCACGGGCAGAGGCCACCGCCAGCTGGAGGAGCGCAGCCCTGGGCCCCCAGGCCCAGGGAGCCCCGCTGTGCCACCACGACAGCCCCAGGGACCCTGCTGCACTGTCTCGCAGCTCTGCAGACCCAGCGCCAGATGTTCTCACGCCCCGTCGTCCCAGACAGAGCCCCAGACAACTGCACAGCTGGCTGGCTGGCCTGTGGGACAGGAGGGCAGAGAGGGGACACCTCAGACACACAAAGCCAACTCCCTGAGCCAAAGCACACACAGGTCAGAGGCCTGAGCAAGCAGGCTTTGTGTGGGTTTGTGTGTGGGGGAGGTTAACTCTTTCTCTCCCAGCGCGGCCCCAAGAAGTCCCCCACGAACTCATCTCTGCCATTCCCCTGCCTCCAGCCGGATGTCTGCACTCCTTAACTGTGCCGGCGGAGACTCTTTGGGCTGGACAAGGAGAGTCCTTCCTCGCTCTCCAGTGAACAAGCTCACTCATTCACTCCTGTGTACAGAAACAAAACCCAGTTGTGGTCCCTCAAGGAGCCAGGGTCTGGAAGTTCTTTCTGTTGTCTGACCTTGCTCCCACCCTGCCTGGGTCACCGCTGTCCATCTGCTATGGCAGCGGCTGACCACCCCCCTCTCATCCCTAATTCCCCTCAGCCTCCAAGCAGAGAGCCAGGAGATGGGTCTAGGAACAGTCGGAGCAGAAGTGGGGGTGGCCGGGTCTGGAGGAGGCCCCTGTGGCCCCCGGACAGGCAGCCGAGGTCTCTGCTACCGTGTCCGTGAGGTGGCGTCCGTGCTGAGCCCTTAGACCCATGTCGGCACACCATAACTGCTCTGCCAGCGCCCTCCTCGATCCTTCCCACAGCAGCAGTGCCCAGCTTTCGCCAGCAAAGACCCAGTCCGAACCATCTGAATCCACACTTTAGTGGCCGAGACGGACACTGATCATGTAAGCAACCAGCAAACAGGATCATCCCAGACTGTGACAGGTGACAGGAAGGGACTTAGAAGGTGGCGAGCAGAGCTCTGGGTGGATGGTTGGGAGGCAGCGTGGGGGGGCTGAGTGTTCATAGAGGGAGGCCGTTGGCCCCTCTCTCCAAGTCTGTGTCCTGGTGTGCGGACAGAGATTTGCAGGTGAGAAGCACCAGGCCCTGTGCCCGAGACTTCCAGGTCCTGATGGATGCTCAGAGAGACACAGGTTACAGGGGCCCAGAGCGGGCAGGGGGGAGGAGTGAGGTTTGGGACCACTGGGGAGGACTTTGAGGCTGGGATGATGGAGGTCTTATGAGGCCAGGTGTGAAAGGCTCTGAGTGCCAGGCAAGGAGTCAGGATGCTCCTGGGGCAGTGGGGAGCCATGGAAGGTTTGAGGCTCGGAAGTGACAGTTTCAGGTGCTTGTTTTGGAAGGACCATCTGGCTGTGATGAGAAGAGATTGGAAGGGCTGCCCCCCACCCCCTCAGGGGTAGAGGGAGCCAGGGAGCCCAGGCAGGGCCACGTCTGTGTTTAGGAGGAGAATCAGTAGCTCCTGGAGACTTCCTGGACCTGCAAGGGGAGAAGCGCATTCCCCCCAGAAGCCAGACTGGGACTCCCCACACACTGTTCACTTCAACACCTCTCAGTGAGCACCTGCGGGGGGCCAGGTGTGGTGCTGGTGCAGAGAGAGCTGCAAACAAGTCCGGTGAGGATCTCGCAGAGATCCCAGCCCCTGGGGGAAGACAGACATTACACAGATCGCAAGGGGAAAGACAGACATTACACAGATCGCAAGGGGAAAGATGGACTTACAAAGTGTCTGCTGTCGGGCTGTCTGCTCTAGACCTGGGCTCCCTGAGGACAGGGGCGGTGTCTCCCCTTCACCCTAGAGATGCCTGAGGTCAGGGCAGTGTTTTCTCCATGAGGCTGGAGGGTCCCTACGAGAGGGTCTGCCTCCTGCCAGTGCTGGGGCTGGTTGCCCGCCCTGCTCCCCACTCCTCCCAAGGGGCCGAAAGGAGAGGGGAGCGGGTTGTGACATCCTGGAACACTCGCAGGCTGCCTGCCATTTCCTGGATGAGTCCACCGCCGCTGGGGTGGCAGGGCCCCCACCCCCACCCACCTCAGGCACACCTCTGGGGTGTGGCCGGGCCTGGGGACAGTCAGCTGCCCACCGAGTCTCCCCTGGGGCTCAGCCCTGCTGCCTCCTGCCCTCGCCCCAGCTGTAAGCTCACTCAGCTGCTGACCTCAGCGGGGAGTGCTCAATGGGGCACTGGGCTGAGGCCACAGGTCTACACTCACCCGTCAGGAGGGGCCTGAGGGCAGGAGCAGGGTTGGAAGAAGACCCAGGAGAGGTTGCTAGAACAAGGAGGGTCTAGGGACAAGTTCTGGGAGGCCTCAGGCCTCTCCCCTCAATTCCTGTGGGCCCTGGGCAAGCCCTTTCTGTTCTATTGGCCTGTTTTCCCACAATGGGATGGGCTTAGGAGGGTCACTGCGGTCCCTTCTGGCCCTCAAGTTTTCCCCTTTAATTACAAAAGGGACAGTACATCTTGGAAAACTGCAAGGTCAGGAGACCTCATGTGAGAGCCCCATGAAGTCAAATGAGAGGAAGTGCTCCAGCGTGAGAGAGTTGAGGCTGATACTAAGAAGGACATTCTGGAAGGAAGGGGTATGGGTCCCTGGACAGGCCCTGTGTCACTGCTTCCCAGGACCCCACCTGGCTGAATAGCAGGAGGGACCTGTGGCCAAGGCAGCATGGGAGGGGGGGGTTGCGGGGCGAGGGGGTGGGGATACCTCCTGGCAGGATTGGGTCCTGGTCAGGCTGGATTTCCCTTCCAGGCACTCTGACATTTGACCTTTGACCTTTGGCTTAGTCATGCTCTAAGGCTGATTGTCCACCCCCCACCTCCTTAGGGTTAGGATTGTGCAGAGCCCCAGGCTGGCTCTGAGAGGGGCTGGCAATTGGTTCGTCTGTCCGGTCCGTCTGTCCAGTCCATCTGTCCGTGGAGCAGACATAACCCCTGCTCTCGGGACACCCTCAGGGAGCTCTCATCCAATGGGCCATACTTGGCTTCTGCCTGCAGGGCCCCCAGTGGAAGGGAAGGGCCATAGCCCCTGCCTCAGGGAAGAGAACTGTCCCGGGGAGATATGACCCAGGAGTCAGACAAACACCAGACCCCCGACTCTGGAGGCAGCTGGACCCCCAACTGCGTGTGAACCTGAAACTGGAGGCAGAGGGATGGCAGCGTGCCCAGCAGTGAGTGCAGTACGGCGGGGGGCTTACGGGGGCCAGGACACCATGCACCCCTCTGCCCCCCGCCTGTCTGTAGACATGTGCAGGGGTGCAAGGGAAGGGGGGTGGGCGAAGGCCCCGCTGCAGGCTGTGCGCACCTGTGGGCCGATGTCGGGCACCTGTGCTCAGGCCTGGGGGATGGGAGTGCCCAGGTGAATGGTTCTAGGTGCTGGAGCAGGCTCCCCACGGAGACTTTGCCATGCGCATGCGCATGCTTCAGGATGTGGACCCCTGGTGAGGTGGGAAGCCTGGGCCCATTGAACCCCATGAAGTCGTGCTGGGTGTTCTGCATGCCCTCCCCAGGCCTGGGGTCCCCTGCACAGAGAGGGGGGTGTCAGAGGGCTGTGTGAGTCTTCCCCAGCTCCATCGATCTGTGCTCTAAGCTTCAGAGCAAGCCCCAGGGGCACCCCCAGGGGGCCTGTACGCCCACCTCCAGGCCTTTTGTCTGCCCCTGATCCCTGTCCTGTGCCCACCAACTGTGCCTGACCATCGAATGCAGCCTGGGCCAGCTGTCACTGTGACATCCATTCTCCTCGGAGGGCTGGGAGCGCCCACCCAGCTCCCAGCCCCCCTCCCTCCCCCCTTTCCCCCTTCCCATGGCACTCCCACAGCTGGGGATCAGGCTGGTGGCACCTGGGAGCCTCCCTGGGCCATGGGGTCTCCTGGGGTTCTGAGCCTTAATCCCTGAGCTGGGAGGGAGCAAGGTGACAAGGGGCTCTGCTCCCGGCACCCCCAGAGCCCCCACTTTCCACTGCCCCTGTCCTGAGGACTGCCGGGGCCTCAGCCCAGACCGGGAAGAAGTCTGCTCATTTGCATATCACTCACATCTGATTTACATGTGCCTCCTGGCATGTCATTTCCAAGTAACCCCGGATTCTGATCTCAGGGGTTGCTGAGCCTTCTCTAGAGGCTTCCTGCTCTCCACCCACCCCATCCCGATGCGGCCTAAGGAAGAGTCACACACACCCACAGCCCCAGTGCCCTCGGCACACCCAACTCAGCTTCACCCAGGGGCCCGGGGCCTGGGCTGGTCTCCGTGCCCCGGCTGGCTGCCAGACCCCCAAATGGGCAAGACTGGCAGGGGTCCTCACAGGAGGCAGCACTCATCAAGCTTCCCCCCCAGCGGGTCCCCAGGCCACTGCAGTCCTGCAGCTGGAACCTTCTCCCCACTGAGCTCCGCCCGCACTTTCTGGCCTCACGCGGCCGCGCGGCCCAGACCTTGCCCCAGTAACCCTCAGCACAGCCTCCTTGGGTGGCTCTGCCTTCTTCCCGGATGGGCTTCCCTCCTGACAGCACACGCCTCAAGTCCCCCCTCAGATGTCACCTCCTGGGTGAATCAAGCAGAAGTCACCACTCCTCACCCCACAGCTCCAGACGCTGAGCAGAGGGTTGGAAAGACAGGGCTGGCCCCGGTATCCGTACAGGGGCGGCGGAGGGCTTTGGGGGCCTGCGATCTTCCATTTGTAAGCAGGTGCTAGCAGATGACGTGGAGAGCACTTGGGTCTAAATTATATTTTATTTTAGGGGGAGGAGCTCGTGCACCAGGGCCAGACAACGGTGCTTGCACCCTTTCTGCTGTGAGCCTTTGGGCGAGTGTCGCAGACTCGGGCCTTGGTTTGCTAGTCAGTAACGTGGGTTCACCGCAGGGGATTATGAGGACCAAAAGAGAGCTTGAACATTTATGGTCTGAATTCTCATTCATCAAACAGTACAGACTAATTTGGCTCCAAAGATTTCTTTTTTTTTTTTTTTTTTAGATTTTATTTATTTATTTGAGGGAGAGAGAGAGAGCCAGAGAGCTGCATGAGCGTGGGGAGGGGCGGAGGGAGAGGGACGAACGGACGACTCCCTGCTGACACAGGGCTCCATCCGAGGACCCTGAGATCGTGACGGGAGCCGAAGTCAGACACTTGACCAACTGAGCCACCCAGGCGCCCCTGGCTCCTAGGATTTCTGCGTACTTCTCTGTCTCCCACTGGACCCTTCAGAGCAAGGGCTCTGTCTCTATCTACAAAAATGAGGATAATAACAGAGCAACCTCATGCGCTCACAGAGAGGGTCAGATGAGTTAATTCGGGTACTACTCACTGTTTGTTCTGGTTATTACTACATACTCTACCGTTCACTTCTTCTAGCAACCTTGTGTGGCTGAAGATACTGTTTTCCCTACTTTACGGGTGGGGAAAGTGAGGCCAAGTGTGTAGGGCTGTCCTTGCCCAGATTTGAAGCTGGACTGGACAGAGTCTTCACCACGGTGCCCTCCTGCCGCCCCATCGCGGTGACAGTTCTGGGCGAACTGATCAAGTGCCCAGCCCAAGACTTGCCCATACAGCTTCTCCACACATGTCCACATCCTGCACTCTGTCTCTAAAGCACACAGGTGGGGGCTCCATCTGGACTCAGGGACCAATGACAGTGTAGGTCACCCTGAACAGGAGCTGCCCATTGGCCCGATTCCCAGAGCCAACTGAGGTTCATCTACATCCTGAGAACAGGACTCCACATGGGGAAGGGGACACAGGGGAGGGGCTTGGGGTGTGGGGTCTTTGTCCACACGGGCCCAGGGTGCTGACCGTTCAGTTCCTCCCCCCACATTCATTCAGCATCCCAGCCCCGAGTGCCTGGCGGGAGAGACACTCTCCACTCCCCGTGTCAGGTGGCTGGGGCTCCTCCTGGGAAGTTTGCCCTGGAATGTGTTTTCCTGAAGCCCCACCAGCCAGGCCTCACTCCCACCACTGGCCCACGACAGACCCTGGACCAACAGCTTAATGGGGGCCCCAGTCCTGCGGGGGAGTGATCCTGAGGACCACAGGGGGCCGGGGAAGTAGGGCCACATGGGTTTCCCTTTTGGCAGCTGGGCAACAGCCAAGCCAGAGAGTGATTTCTCTACTTCACACATCAAGTCTGGACCTGCTCAGCCCCCGGAATCAGTGGGAGTCCCCTTTCCTTGGCCCAGAGGCAGCAGGAGTCCTCCATGTTCTGCTGAGGACCTGGTCCACCCGTGTGCCCCGTCAGCTCCAGGGAGAGTAGCCCGGATGGCCAGAATCCCAGGAGGGTCAAACGAGGCGTCTGAGAGGCCCCAGAACTTCCTCTGATCCTGGGACAACACACGCCCAAGAGCCTGCCGGGTCTGGGATGGCAGAGCCAATGAGGCATGAAACAGGGAAGGAGGAACTTTCTTGGGATGAGATGAAGCAAGACACGGGAGTGAGAAGCCTGCAGCTCGGGGCTGATCCTGCCCACAGATGTCGGGGCTGGGACCCAGCCAGCTCTGTACTGGGGGGCGGGGGCGGGCGGGAGGCACTCCAGGGAGGGAGAGGAGAGGCAGGGATTAGAGGCAGGGGCATGGAAGGAATGACTTCTTGAGCCCTTCAGGCTCCAGATCCAGCCTGCCCTCTTCGGCCCAGGCCCAGAGAACCGGACACCCGAGTCCTGTGGACATTGGCGTGACCAGGGGAGCAGAGAGGAGGGTCCGTGGATGGGGAGGCAGTAGACGGCGGGGCACACCCAGGACCTCAGCCCGCCGCGAGCGGCTCTGGATCGCGCGGAGTCGGCCGGGTGCGGCGGCGCCGCAGCGCCCTCTGTTGGCCGGAGGCGGGGGCTGCCCGTTCAGAGCTCTGTCATGGGCGGGAGGGGGCTCCGGGTAGCTGCGGGCTCTGGCCAGACGACGCGAGTTCCCTGGGTCCCAGGAGTCAGCGCCATTGATGCGGCCATCCAAGCTGGGAGAACCCTGGTGACCCCTGTGTCAACGCTTATGTTATTGTTGGAAAAGCTGAAGCCAAGAGAAGGGAGATGACTAGCCCCCACAGGGGCTTGGGCCAGGGGCTGGACTCTGGGACTGGCTATGTCCCAGGGGTGGAGCCAAAGGATGGCCCCGGATTCCCAAGTCACCCCCGCCAGCCATGCTCCCCACCAACCACCCCAAATCAACCCACCTCCAGCTGACTCTAGACACGCCTCCCGGTTCCACCTCTGCCTCCCACCCCTTCCACCCAGACCCTTCCTATAACAATTCTAGAATCTCCCTGTCTGCCCCCAACCCCTCTTCTGCCACCATACCCTCCATCCTCTTCAGCTCACCCCAATGCCCAGCCTCAGGAGACTCCCTGCGCTCCCCGACAGACCAAACCATTTCCCACATGAAGCCTTCCACTTTTTTCTTATGTTTCCCCAGGAAATGAAAACTTTAATTTATTTCCTTTCTTTTTTTTATTAACTTTACTGGATTTTCTTTTTAATTAGAAGCCATAATACTACATGTTCTTCGTAACAGCTTAAACAAACCAGAGGGATCTAGAGAAAACTTTGATAATCTCCTCTCTCCCTTTCCAGCCCCACACCCCTGAGGTCACCAACATGGTTGAAAGAGTGTTGTCTTTGTTTCTCTAAGGCCATTTGCTCAACGAGTAGGAAGCAATGAGACCCACCACACGTTCGCTGCCTGCCCTGTGCGAAGCCTGGACTCCCCGGGCAAATCAGCCAGCAGTCAGGATGCCCGCCGCCCTCACAGGGCTTTTGGAGGAGGGGAGGCAATAGAGAGGAAATGAGGATCTTCCAAATGGCGATGAACTCTCTGGGGGCGATGGTGGGGTGATGGGCTGGGAGTGATGGCTTCCGGGGCAGGCACCAGGCTGCTGTAGGGGGGCACTGCCAGGGAAGGGCTCCCTGAGGAGGGACATTACGAGTGGAGCCCCACTGGAGGGCGCTGGAGGCCACTGTGACGGGGTTGAATGTTATTCTAAGGGCACCAGAAAGCCACGGTCAGCAGGACAGGGTTTCACAAGTACCAGAGAAAGCTGTCCCTGTCTTCTGGGGAGGGAATGAGAAATAACAAAGTGACACGGGGCGCTGGGGACAGGTGACTCTGGGGGAACAGTGGTGGGAGACATGGCAACTCCATTTCAGGAAAGCTTCAGGAAGGAGATGCTGCCTGAGGGGGTAAGCCGCCGCAGGTGAGCAGGGGCTGCCGGGCAGCCGGGACCCCAGGCCAGCGGAGCGAGCCGTGTGCATAAGGGCACCAGGGCCAGACAAAGCCTAGTGTGTGGGGGCAGCTGCAGGCGGTTCCAAGGCCCCAGCAAGGGGGCGAGGGTAGGGACGGGAGGGGAGAGAGCTCCTGGCCGGGTAAGCAGGGCCAGAGCGACTGCCCTTCTCCGCGGAGGGCGCTCCCGTGTGCTCGCCAACACCTGGTCCGGGGCTGGTGCGTACTGAGCACCTGTCGTTCAGTTAGCGACTTCTCTTCCCTAGAGTGAAATTCAGTTTCAAGTGTATGACTCCCATAAATGGGAAAACAGTATCCCTTGCTGTAAGTAAAGGAAAGTAGAAGAAAAGCTGTAAACAGAAACATTTCTATGGAAATTAAAAGTGTTCATCTGTGCTATTAAAAAAAAGGAATCTCCTCACTTCCGGACACCCTGGCGCGGTGGGTGAAAGTGTGCGCTCTGGAAGCCAGACCGCCCGGGTTCGCATCCCAGCTCTGAAGAGTATTCACTGTGGATTCTTGGGAAAGTCACTTTGTCTCTCGAAGTCTGTTTTCTCTTCTGTAAAATGTGGCAGTAATAGAAACGACCTCACTGGGTTGTGCAATTCAATGAGAGAATTTGGGTAATGTTTAGGGAGTGTTCTCAATCTGGCTTGGCTAGTTTGGGGCTGTGGCCAAACTTCCAAGGATTTGAAACAAGAGAGGGAGACCATCTCGTTGGCGTCTTGGAAATCAGTTTCCCTCTGGGTAGGGAAGGAACGATGGGGACAGGCCATTGGGGGGCTGCTGTGGCCCCAGTGAGCAATGGTGAAGCCATGAAGCCTGCGGCGTGGTGGAGAAAATGCTATTGGATACTGGGGAGAGAGGCCCACAGCGAGGCTGGCACCTCCAGTGAGTTGGAGGGTGGGGCCCCTCGTGGTGGGGAACACAGGGGCCACATGTCTGCGGGTCAGCGTGTGCGGAGTGTGATTTTGCATTCCCAGAATTGGCACAGTTTGTGAAATCCTGGAGGTGGCTGACTTCAGGCCTGGCATTCAGGAGTGAGGAGGTTATGCCTTCGGGCTGAGGTCAGGTCCTACCGGCCTGCAAGGGCCACGAGTAGGCTGGTGCTGAGTTGGCAGGAAGTGGGTGCGGCAGTCACACTCCCCTGGTGGTCCAGGACAGAACAGGGATCAGAAAAGCATTTCCAGGGGGCATCCCTCCCGCTGCCTCTCCAAGTCTGCTGCTGGTCCTTAGGCCTCCACGGCTGCAGACTGAGGCCCCCTTCAGGCTGTGGCTATTCCTAGGCTCACTCCCCACCCCGCCCCCAGGCGCTGCCCCACACCACTCCCACTGAAATCTTGGGGCGCTGAAGCACCAGAGGGGAACAATGATGACCCCAAATGGGGTGGAGGGAGAAAACTTAGGGAAGTCTTCATCTGAACTCCCTGGTGTTTCATCTGGCTCCTACCCCAATCCCCTCACTCCGCCTGCTCCATCTGTGATCTAGTTCGGATGGAAAACCCCAGATTCCATCTCTCTAACAGAAGCCCGGGTCCATGCGGCCCCGGGAAGCTCTTCTACCTCCTGGATCCCTCTGACAGCGCCTGTCCCCCATCCCCACCCCCCACTCCTACCTAGCGGTGCCCAGCGCTGCCCCTAAGAGCTTCTCCGCAGGGAGTCCTTGCAGGGTCGAGGTCGCGGTTGTCCCTCCCTCTGCCGCCAGGCGTCACCACAGGCCTGGAAATGGAAGGCGCAGCCCGGCGCGTCCAGACGCCCTGGCGACAACCGGCCGGTGAGGGGCAGAAGCGCCCCGCCAGCCTTTTGGGGTGGAGGGTGGAGGGTGGGGGGTGGGGGGCGGGACGCTCCCCGACCTCCGGAAGTGGCTGCCACTTGGCGCTCTGGCCCCATTGTCTATGGGGGGGGGGGGTCCAGAGGGGCGTGCATCCCTGTATTCAGGGCGGTGTGGCCGCGACTCAGGAGGCAAACCCGAGGACCAGGGGTGCGGGAGAACGTGCGGCTCCTGGGGTGCCCTGTCTCTTCGCCCACCCCGCGCCCCTTCCATGAAAAGGAAGCGGGAACTTCTCACTGCAGATGTTATATTGACCCGTTTCATAAATTCAAAACCCGAGGCTCGTTTCCGGGCACCACGTCATAGGAGCCCCTCTCCCCCTGGCAGCTGGGGCTACCTCCCCCACGGAGCTACCCCTCCACCCAGCGCCCAGCGTTTGAAAATCCGTGGTTGAACGAGTAACTGAACGCGAATGTAAGAGCCAGCATTTATTGAGCTCTTACTATGTGCCAGACGCTGTTCTCAACGGCCGTGGATACTGTTATTGTCCCCACGAGGGAGCTGAAGCACGGACAGGTGAAGTCATTTGCCCGAGCCATATAGCGTTCCCAGGGCTGGGACCCAGGCCATCTGGCTGCAGTCCCGGGGCGCGTAACAACGCCTCTGAGTAGCACTCGCCATGGGTTGTTTTAAGGGGTCTTTAGGAAGCGCCTGGACGCGGGGCGCGGGACCGGGGCGGGCGGGGAGGTCTGCGCACCAGCAGCCGCGGGGGGGGGGGGGGGGGGGGGGGGTGCGCTGCGGGCGGAGGTCCTCGCCTTCCCCGGGAGCCCCAAGTGCCCACCAGGTGGCGCGCTGACCCCACTGGCCTGGACACGCCACGCCCGCGCAATCTCTCCATCGCCCCCTGCGGGAGTTGGTGTTGACCACAGCGACCCGTGTCCAGCCGACAGGTGGCGGACAGGTGACCTGGTACCAGGTGTCAGCTCCCTGCCAACGTGTCCTGCAGTTTAGTGGCCCAGCTCGGGCCTTGTTTTCTCCCCCTTGCTCCTCACCTTTGAAGATACTGAGATGTAGCAGCAAGGAGCATGGCCAGACGCCTTTTGTTCAGTGCTTCTCTGTTTACAAAGCCCTCTCCACTAGCTCAGTTCTGACCAAAGACCGGGGCGGGGGGGGGGGGTCTATGAGCCCAGTAGAGAGCTAGATGCTCTCTCACTCATCAGTCCCCACCCCATGAGATGGGCACTCTGATCCCCCTTAACAGGGAGGTTGAGGTCTGAAGAAGAGGAGAGATTCACCCAAGATCACCCAGACAGCAGATCTCAAAGATACGCCCTAATCCAGGCCTGCTGGATTCCATGTGCTCGCCCTCACCCCTCTAGGAGAGCACATGTGGGAGCCTTGACAGCCAGGAGCAGGTCCCTCTTGGCTGGTGAGATCCTGCGAGAGGCAGGGGCATTGACAAAATGACCTCTCAAAGCTTGAGGCATGCAGGCTTGGGATGTGAGTGGGCAGCTTCCCTCAGGGCTCTCAGGGCCAGCGGTCTCCCACCTGCTTCCCTGGCTCCTCTGCCCCTCCCCTGTCCTGGTGCCCCCCTCTCTTCCCTCACTCCTTCCTCTACGACCGGCCCTGGCAGCCTCATTTTACACACTTGCTGTGCTCTTGTTCTGTGCAAGCTCCTCCCAATCTCACCTCTGCTGATCCTCCAGGCTCCTACACCTCCCAGTCTGGTCCCTCTAGGGGGTCCTGCACTGCCCCTGAGCACACCATAGCACCCGATACTCCATCTGTTGAGGATGGGCGCTGCATCTCCTCCAGCAAACCTGCTCTTAGTCCCGTTCTCTGGGCCAGAAAGCCGGGGATCGTCTTTGCCTCCTCAACCCTGTGCCCTGAAATCAAACTCCTCTCCATCGTACCCCTTAAACATCTTTCAAGGCCATTCCATCGGTCCCATCCCCCTGGAGTCTGCCCTAAATCAGCCCACCCTCACCTCCCAGCCTCCAGTTTACCCCCTCCCAAATCCACCCTCCACGCTGTTATCAGAGTGATCTTTCTAGTGATTGTTCTGAGTGCAGATCTGACCCCGTTTAAAACTTGTAATCAACCCAAACCACCTGAATCACAGGATGAAACCCAAAATCTTTAACTAGATTCATAAAGCCCTGGGCCATCCAGCCCCGCCCACCCGGCTGGCTCTCAGTCTCCTTCTCCCCTCCTGGGCCACACTCCGAGGTGCTGGACTCTTCCTGGTCCCAGGGTCCTAGCATGTCTGGTCCCCTCTGCCTGGAAGCCCCTTCCCCCGCTGTGTGGCGGCCCAGGCCTCCTGGCCGTTGGATCCCAGCTAAAATGTCACGTCTCGCAGAGTTTTCCTGGCCCCTCTTGAGCTTCCGTCTCGCTGGGAACTTGCTGTTCTACCTTCACACCACTTGCCACCATCTTAGAGCTCGTGTTTCCGTGTGCTTGGCTGGTTCATCTCTGTCTCCGTCAGAGCCCAAATTCTGCGAGCGCGTAAGGACTGCCCGACATAAAAGTCGAGGCCCGATGCCTATTTGTGGAACAAATCATCCTTTCATCTCGGCCTCTCAGAGCCCCACTCCCATTGCTCTCATCTCTGGCCTTTGCAGTCGCTTCCTCTCCCAGAAAGCTTCCTTCCTTCCCCTCCCACCTGGGCCCATCCTCATATCACAGGACCAATTTCTCCGCCACGAGTCCTTGGCCCCCTCATTGGAATTAGGGTTTCCCTCTGGGCTCCCTGAGTCCCCTGTACATAGCAGCCCATCACAACACTTTCACCTTGCAAATTGCCACGTAAAACATGAGAGATTGTTAACAATCAGGATCTGCTGCCCTCCCCGCCCCCCCTCCCCGGCCCAAGACCTCTTGGCTCCAGCTGGCGCAAGGGCATCCACTCTCTGCCTTTCAAAGCATCAGGAACCCCATTTCCCATCCATTCGATAAGCGCCCATCAGGCACCGCCTGTGCTGTTTGCTTTCCTGCTGCACTTGGGGGGGGCAGGAGGGGGAGAGGGAGGCCGACAGGACCCCGCCCAGGGTGAGGCTGAAGCAGGTGCAAGCGGAGGGGCTGAGCAAAGGCCAACCGCACCCAGCGCGCCGTGGAGGCACCGAGGGGGCCGGGACCTGGGGGCCAGGGGGCGGGCCTCGTGCCCTGAGTTCTGACCCTTCACTGAGCAGCTGCCCTGTGTCCCTGGCATGGTGGGGTCGCAGCCTTGGGGACACGGGGAGGTTAGCCATGCGGGGCGGGGGGGGGCAGGGGGTGCTGTCCCCAGCACAGCTGTGCACAGAGTTCACTGTCGCTCTGTCTTCCCACCCTGGGGGCAGCTAGAGGGACCCCGGTGGGGTACAGCTACCGGACGAATCTCAGCCAAGCCCAGCGGTCACTTCTCCGTCCCTCCCTTGCCTCGGTTCCTTTGAGCGGCGGTTCCTCCCTCTTTCCTGACACTCCCCACACACCAGGGTTTATCGGAGTGAAGTTCAGAGGCAACCTCCATTGGCATCACCCGGCAGGGGCTTATGAAAATACATAGTTGGGGGCTCCCGTCTCCTGAAAAGCTCCCTGGGTGGGATTCTAGAATCTGCACGTGTTGTAAGAACCCCCACTCTGCTTGGCACGCTCAATTGTGAGAAGCCCACCGCTGCCACGGCTTCCAGGACCGGCCTGCCTGCCCTCCTTGCCCCTGGCGGCCCCAGAACCCACTTCCCTCCCTGCCCCCCGCCCCCCGCCTTTGGTACTCACCTCAGCAAGCATCCTGCCTTGTTGCCCACGCCAGAAACTTATACTCAACTCCCTTTCTCCCTTCCTCTCTCATCTCAGCAACAACCACAACCTGATTATTTCGCCTCCTAAAGACGTCCTTGGCGTCCCCCCTCTCTCCCCAGACCCTTGCCTCCATCCCCTAACCGGTTCCCTCCCCTTCCCTCCCTCTAGTCTCTCCTCTTTCCAGTCTCTCCAAAATGCAATCTGACTATATTCACCAGCCCCCTGAAAACCCTTCAAAGGTCCTAGCGCATGACCCTCCCACTCCTGCCTCTTCTCCGCCCCACCCTCCCCTCCATGCTCCAGTGACAGCACACGGCTTCTGCTTCCAGCCTCCTACCTCTGACCAGTCAGTGCCCTCTGCCAGGAATGGCCCTTGCCTGGCTGACTCCTCCTCACGGCTTCGGCGTCACCTCCTCCAGGAGGCCATCCCTGATGCTCCCGGATCCTGCCCGCACTGTACTTGGTGCAGCCATAATACCTGTTACAGGGATCCGTTATTCCACTCACCACACTGAATTATCATCATCGATTTCCGTGTCTCGGTTGCACACTAGCCCGTGAGATCCTTGAGGGCCGGGATGGTGTCCCATCCATCTCTGTATCCCAGACCCTGGCCTCGCACCTAGCACCGAGGACAGGCTCAGCTAGTGCTAGATGGATGAATGAAGGGGGGGCCCGAAGGAAGTGAGAGCCAGAAATGGCCGAGAGGGCAGGGAGGGCAAGCCTGGCAGGAGGCACGGCAGAGCAGATGTGTGGGAAGTAGAAAAGCGAGAACTTCCCTTTATTGCACTCCCACGACTGCCCGAGAGCCATTGTGCCTGAGCTTTGTTTGCACATGTGTCTCTTTTAGTTCTTGCAACAACAGATCAGGAAACTGGCATCAGAGAACCAAGCAACCTGCCCAAGGTCACACAGCTGGGCCTGGAGTGGAATCCAGGATTGTCTGGCCTGAAAACCTGTGCTCGTTCTCCTGAGCCGCACTGCTCTCCTGGGGATAGGACCTTCTGGGGATGGACAGGGAGTGGGCCCAGCTACGCCTCTGCCTGGCTGAGCGCTGAAACCAGCTGCCCACGCTCAGGCCAACAGCTTCTTCCTCCCAGCCGGACCCAGAGGCTCAGAGGCCAGACAAAGATTTATCAGTTCTTTTTTCCCCTGACTTCGGGGGTCTTTGACAGACATGCACACACACACACACACACATCCCCCCACCAGGGAAGGGCTGCTGCATCCTGGTACTGCCCAGGGTGCCTGGGGAACGCGGGGGGCTCTGTGATGCTGTCTGGGTTCTGCAGAATCTGTCTCCCTCATCGCACTTGGCCCAGGCTGATATTAAGATTCATCTGCATTCCCCGCGCACCCGCCTGGCAGATGGTGGGGGAGGAGGCTGGGTGCGTGCTGGGGGCTGCGGCCAGAGACCAAGCTGGGCCTGGAGGGCCCCAGAGCCGAGTGCCCCCCCCTCCGAGTGCTCCCTGGGCCCCAGCCCAAGCTGGGGCCACTCCAACTGCTGGGGTACCTCCTCACCCTCACAGCCTCCAAGGGGTGCTAGGACTTGACCTTTGCTTTTCCTAAGGACTAAAGAGGTCCTAGAATGCCAGCAAGGAAACATGGATATGAGTGGGATGATGGAGGATGGGACCCACCATCGGGGGTTTCAGATCAGGGTCCTGCTCTTCCTCCTTGCCCTGGAGGTATGCAGAGGCCAGACATAAGGAAGGACCCCGTGGGGATAGGAGCACAACGTCCCAGCCTGGTCACTCCCTGAGTCACAGGGAGGGGAAGTAGGGAAGAAGGCAGGCACAGCTTCCAGGGAGACCTTGCCCGCCTCAGTCCTCAGCTTCTCAGGAGGCTTACCTCTAACCCCAGCCCCAGAATTCAGCCCGGCCCCTAGTGACCTTTTCAGCCCAGGGCTCTGGCCAAAGGTTTCCTGTCACAGTGACTGGACAGGGTGGGGGTGGGGGGTTATCCCAGCCCCTCTGAGTAAAGTAGAAGAGGAAAGAAACTGACATTATAACAAGGGAATAGAGGCTAGACACCTAGAAGAACTTCCTTCCGCACAGAAGCAAGTCTTGCAGAAAGAAAGTGACTTTCAGCTGTGGGGACAGGCTCCTCGTTATTGACGTTCTTTTTTGGCTGTAGGAATGGGTTTGGAGAAAATAACCTTTCCCAAGTCCAGGTCTCCTGGGGCTCGGGGTAGGGCAGCTGATTCCCAATGCCCGCTGCGGAGGAACAGGCGTCTTGCCAGAGGGATGGAAAGGGTAGGGTCCCTATCCCAGGGCCACCACCCTCTCCCCTCCTCGCCGAGAGTTCCTCCGCCCCCGCGTCCTGCCCCCCTCGTCCTAGGTCCCCGGGCTGCGGGCCGGCAGGGGAGGAGTTAACTCCGGAGGTACCGGCTGGGCTCACCATACCTGCCGCCGCCGCCGCCGCCGCCGGTGGGAGGGACGAGGAAGCGGGAGCCGCCTGGGCGCCAGGAGCGCTCCAGTCTGGCGGGGCGCTGCGCGGGGAGCGGGCGGCGGGGCCCGGCGCAGCCAGGGGCGTCCGCCAGGGGGCGCGCCGCGACGGGGCGGGAGGGGCCGTCTGGCCTGGGGAATTAGCGCCAGGGACGGGCGCGCGCGCGGGTCCCCAGCACATCTGGGCGAGAGCGGCGCCGCTGGACCGAGGGGGGCGCCGAGCGCAGATCTGGAGCGGCAGAGGCACCGCGCGGCTGGGGCCCTTCGAGGCGCTCGGGGCGCACATCTGGGACCTCGAGAGGGGGCCGCGCCGCGCACAGCTGGGCCGGGGGAGGGGGGCGGCGGCTGCACAGCTGGACCGGAGGGGGCGGGGTCGGTCCCGGGCGGCCGGCAGAGGGGAGGGCCGCGAGCCGCCGGGGACTGGAGCATGGGACGGCGCGCCTGAAGGAGCAGGGGCGAGGCAGGGGCCTGGGAGCCCGGCAGGAAAAGAGGAGAGCAAGGGGCCCGAGAGCAAAGGAGGAAGATGCAACTGACTCGCTGCTGCTTCGTGTTCCTAGTGCAGGGCAGCCTCTATCTGGTGAGTGGCCCGCGGGGAGCTGCGCGGAGGGGCGGGGGCCCGGAGGACGGGGGAGAGCCCGGAAACTTTCTCCCTTCTTCCCCCCCTCCCCCCCGACATCCCCGGGATGGAGGGGAAGCCGGAGGCCGGGGGAGAGGGCGGGTCCGAGGACCCAGACTGGACCGCAAGGGTTAATAGGGGCGGGGAGAGGGTGCTCGCCTGGCCCACCCACTCGGCCGCCGGCGGCGGGCGGTGCGACCAGCACGAGGGAAAAGGCCAGCCGCGGGGCGCCAAGGGTTACTCGACCCGGTCCCGACGCCCCGGGACGCGCAGAAGGGGAGTGGGGGTGGGTGGCGGAGCTGACCACCTGCCAGGTCTGGGGCCCTGGGCTCTTCTCTGACCTCGGGGACCCCGAGGGCCCGGGACCGGGGTCCCCCGGCGCGCGGAGCCTGTTCAGGCCAGGGAGGGCGGCCCCCCGCGGCCCCTGCTCGCGCCCTCCCCCCCCCCCCCCCCCCCCCCCCCCGTTGTTTTCCTCTCCTCTCCCGGCCGCGCGCAGCCCGAGCCCCACAGGACCTGGGCAGGCGGCTCCCGCCCCGGGCACCCGCGGCAGCTGAGCGGAGCGCCCCAGAGCCCGCTCCCCGTGCGCTCGCTCGCCGCGTCCCCGCCGCCCGGGACGCCCAGGAGTCCCACCCCGGCCCCCCGCCCCCAGTCCTGCCGTAGAGAAGCCTCGGCCCCACGTCTGGACCCGCCCGTTTCCTCAAAACAACCCCCCCCCCCGTGCCACCTCCCCTTTGCCACAGTGTGGAAGCACCCTTCCCTTCTCCTGTCCGCATCTGCGGCCCTTCTCCCCACCCTCCAGCCATTCAGCGGCGACCCCCAGGGCCAAGTAAACACGGGGCTGCAGCCCCAGGCCCTCCTGGCTGTCCCTCTACCCTACCCCTGGGGCCTAGCAGGGAGGGCCATCTGGCACACCTCTGAGGGTATGGGCTGGGGCCAGAACGGGGGTGGGGGGAGACCTGAAGACCCTGGGGCCCCTTTGGAGCCCTCCAGATCCCAGCCCTCGGGCATCCCCCCATCCTCACCCCAGGGGTCACCAGCAAACCCGAAGCTGCCTAGCTGTGAGCTGGTGCCCCAAGTGCTGGTAACAGGACACATAGGGCGAGTACTCTCTTCAGAAGCTGAGTAAGCACACACCAGGCGGCTGCCCTCAGGAAACCTCGTCTACTCCCTGCCGCCCTCCTGAGCCGTCCGGTGTCTGAGCCGGGTCACGCTGTCCTGCTAGCCCTCCCCACAGTTCCTCCAGGAGGCCTGCCCAGGTGCTGCCAGTTGCCGGAGCCGACCCAGCAGAGGCCGGCCAAGCCTTGGCAGTTGGGCACAAGATTCCGGGTGGGGATGGGCTTGGATAAGAACCTCCACAAACGGACCTATCTTGTCCCTGAGGCCAGGAGTGAGCGGTGGAATGGGAGGGTGGACCCTATGTGACTCAGCCTTGTAGGGATGTCGCCTTTGAATCCTGGCGGCCTCATCTGTAGAATGGGCATAAGAACTCCCGTCTCGTGGAGCAAGTGTCTGGGCACATCCTCACTGGTGACCCCCAGAGTTTTTGACCTTCCATATCTTGGCCATCCTGGGTCTGTTGGTTCTCTTAGCCTCAGAGGACAAAATATCCTAGGGTTAAGGGCGGTGGTGTCTCATCCGACAGACGAGGAAGTGCCAAAAAGCAGGGCTGCACCTCTCCCGTCCACCCCGGGGGCTCTCCCAGCATAGGGATGGAGCTTTCCTATTCTACTCGGGGCTCCTTGAGGGCAGTGACTGTGCCTCCCCATCATCACCTTGTGAACTTCTCGGAGGCAGGGAGTTTCCTCTGTGAAATTGTGACCCTGTAGCCTCTCCTATAAGACTGGGGGCTCCATCAGCACAAGGCTACGCTTCTGACATCTGATGAGGACTCTCCCAAGATCGGGAGCTAGACTTCCCCCATCAGACTGGAGACTCCCTAGGGGGAGGGACAGTGTCTCTCTGGTCCACTGGAGAGAATTCTTGATCATCCTTCCAGACTTTGAGTAGTGGCCAAAGGCAGGACGGGGGTGGGGGGCTGGGGGGGCGACCTGAAAGTCAGAAGGTGAGCTGGGACCATGACACAAGGCAGAGTGTACACCCAAACCCTAGCGAAAGTGGGTGATGTGCGGGGGTCCCTCAGCCTCAGGTCAGTGGAAGGGACAGGCTGTTGGTGGGGAACAGGGACCGGAACTCCTGGGTCCTCCGGGGACAGGGCTCTCACTCTCCTCCAAACTCCCCCCACAGGTCATCTATGGCCAGGAGGATGGCCCTCCCGGCTCAGAGGACCCTGAGCGCGATGACCATGAGAGCCAGCCCCGGCCCCGGATACCTCGGAAGCGGGGCCACATCTCACCCAAGTCCCGCCCCATGGCCAACTCCACTCTCCTAGGGCTGCTGGCTCCGCCTGGGGAGGCATGGGGGGTCCTTGGGCAGCCCCCCAACCGTCCGAACCATAGCCCCCCACCTTCGGCCAAGGTGAAGAAAATCTTCGGCTGGGGTGACTTCTACTCCAACATCAAGACGGTGGCCCTGAACCTGCTCGTCACCGGGAAGATCGTGGACCACGGCAACGGGACCTTCAGCGTCCACTTCCGACACAACGCCACTGGCCAGGGCAACATCTCCATCAGCCTCGTACCCCCCAGTAAAGCTGTAGAGTTCCACCAGGAGCAGCAGATCTTCATCGAAGCCAAGGCCTCCAAAATCTTCAACTGCCGAATGGAGTGGGAGAAGGTGGAGCGGGGCCGCCGGACCTCGCTCTGCACCCACGACCCGGCCAAGACCTGCTCCCGAGACCACGCTCAGAGCTCGGCCACCTGGAGCTGCTCCCAGCCCTTCAAGGTCGTCTGCGTCTACATCGCCTTCTATAGCACGGACTATAGGCTGGTCCAGAAGGTGTGCCCGGATTACAACTACCACAGCGATACTCCCTACTACCCTTCCGGGTGACCCTGGGCAGGCCACAGAGGCCAGGCCGGGGCTGGAAGGACAGGCCGGCGCACAGAGGAGGCCATCTGGCTGGATACTGGGCAGGGAAAGGAAGGGACCTCGGGCAGGGAGTGGGGGGTGGAGAGGAGGAGATGCCGAGCGAGGCCAGGGCCAAGTCTCCAGTGGTGGCAGGGAAGGGGTCCCGAGTGCTGGCCCAGCCTGAGGCTGTGGAGCGACTGGGACATGGGAGCGCCTGAGGAGCAGTGGGTTCTCTGCGCAGCCCCGCAGGGCTTCCCCACTGAGCAGCAGGGAGATGCTGGGTCCTGGAGGCTTCTGGCGAAGGCAGACCAGTGTGGCCCCAATAAAGGGATGAAGAGGAGCCCAAAGCCTGGGCTCCCTCCTTGCCATCCTGAGGAAGAGCAGCAACAAGGAGAGGGGCATTTCCTCAGCGTGGACTCCAAGCAGGCGACAAAGGACGGCAGAGATGGGGCTGCCCGGGAGCCAGCTCTGGGAGCGGGGAGGGGCGGGGGGCAGGAGGAGCTCTCGGGCCCCACCGAGGGGACCTTGTCCTGGACTGTGGACTGAGCTTGGCTTGAGGCTGAAGTGGTGACCCTGAAGTCTTTTTGATGTCTTGACAAATAGACCCTCTGTTCCCAGCCAGGCCATCCCTCCAAAATTCCCTCTCCTGCCATGGCTGCGGACCCCGTCACCCCCGCCCACCCTTGTGCTGAAGGGACACCCATCCTTAAGCTGAGACAGAGGGTGATTGTGGTTCTCCCCACACCAAGGCCAGAGATGGAAGCCCGTCCTTGCGCTGTGTCCCTCCGCCACCCCACCTCCTGCCGGCTCCTCTGGGAGTGTCCTTGTCCAGCCAGCGAGCCTTGCCTGTCGGCCTGGGGCTCCCCTGGATAGAGCCGGCACCTCCCCTCTTGTCCTTGGCCGTGGGGCCGGGGGACGCCAGACTGTCCAGGGCGTGCTGGACCCGTTCCATGGTGTCTGTCTGTGGGCGCGGGAGGGGCGGGCGGGGTGTGGAATCACCTGATTGTCAACTTCTGTGTGCAGAGTCTTGTTCTGGAGCCGGGAATAAAGCTTTCCCAAGGCATTGGATTCCGAATTGTCCGGGGAGGGAAAGGGCCCTGGGCGCCCCAGCGTCCAGCCAGCCCCGCCCAGATGGCGGCAGGACATGTCCTGGAGACCAGAGCTCCGTGAGGGCTCAGGGCTTCCCTCTCCGGCCCCCTTCCTGGAGCCATCGGGAAGGCTGGACGGACACTGCCTGACGATCCGGGGGGGGGGGGGGGGGGGGCAGCTGCAGAGCAGCTTGGGGAAGAAAAGCTGGAAGGTGGGATGGGCCCTTGTGTTCCTCGTTGCCTCCCTAGGCGGCCATCTGGGTGGGCCCGGGGTGGGGGGCCCTCGCTCTCGCTCTGTCGGTATTTTGCTCCGTGGCCTCGGATAAGTCCATTCTCCTCTCTGGGTCTCTTGCCGCTTTTTGTAAAATGAGGAGCTTGCCCAACCCCGAGCTTCTCCCGTGTGAGTGGGCCTCTGAGCCACTGAGAGTGTTGGTTAACACGCATTTCTGGGCTCCGGAGTGTCTAATTCGGTAGGTCTGGGGTGGGGTGTAAGGATTTGCCTTTCTGACGAGGACCCAGGGAGACACCGATGCTCCTGGCCCCAGGGACCACACTCTGAGGACCACTCATATGACCTCTCCGTTCCTCTCTGGCTCTGGTTCCCCGACATGGACAGATACCTGTGAGGCGCTCTCCCACCTGTGACTTCCAGTTGCTTCTCCTGCGCAAATCTCCTGGAAGGGTCCTTTCAGGGAATCGGGGTATTGGGGTTTCAGTCTGATGACGTGCTGGTGCAGGAACAGGCCGGGTTGGGGGGAAGTGGGGACAGAAGGAGGCTTGAAAGCAGCCATTGCCCTGCCCCCAGCCGAGATGAGGGCCTTGGGATGGGTGTCTGCCCGTGGCGCCCGGCCTGGGAGTCAGCTGGGCCCTTTGGGGCTCAGTGAGCAGAACGCTGAGCCCCAAGTACCAAGATCACAGTGCCCTCTCTGAGGTCATCCTAGGTCTGCTCGCTTGGGAGGGCAGCACTCAGGTCCCCTGGGTCCCTTTTGGCCATGCACAGCGAGGAGAGTCCTAGCATGAGGGGAAGGGGGTCCTGCCGCCCCCAGCCTGTCTCCCCCTGCACACCGGCACTCAGCACGGCCCAGTGCTCCCCTCAGTACAGAGCAGAGCTGGACGAGGCCTTAGCAGCCTCCTTGCTGTATGAAGTGACCCAGAAAGGGCACATGACTCAAGCTCACACTCCTGTTGCAGCGTTCCCCTGCACCATGCCTCCTGGGGCCACCTCTCCCCAGCAGAGATTTGAGACACACCCCCGCCTCGGCCATGGGGACAGGTTCTCAGAATTCAGACAGGCCCAGGGGCTCAGGCTCTGCCCTGGGGGAGGGGGGTGCTGGAATCTGGTGTACTCTCTCACCTGCGGATGCCCCCCAGGCCCCACCACCTCCCACAGCCGTGTGGGCGCTGGAGGAGGAGAAGCAGGCCAGTGATCCTAAGGCCTCCTCACCTGGCCTGGCTGAACTAGCAGCAGGCCCCGGGGGACACTGCCCCACCCCCTCTGGCTCCTCTTTTGTGGAGAGCCAGATGCCACGGACAGCTGGAGGGCTGGCCCGCCTGGCACACATTCCGCCTGAGCGGCGGGGGAGGGGGGGTCCATTTTAATAACTTCATTTCACCCTCGCGCCCACTCGGCTGCCTCATCCCTCCTTTTCTGCCTTCCCCACTAACCTGGCTGCTCCTCTCAGCTAGGATCTTGCTAATAGATTTTCTCCTGAGTTGTAATTCTTTTGGAATAGACCTCTGGGCCCTGATATTCTCGCCACCCGCCGATATTTCCTATGCCCCCTTGGACCTCACAAAGGTAAGGGGTCTATCCAACTGCCCCTCGTTAAGAAGGCACCAACCTCTGCTCCCCTCGGTGAGTGATGTCTGTGACATCTTCCCAGGGGAGATGGACCCCCAGTCACTCCCAAGTGCTCTCTGATCGTCTGATCTTGCCATTCCAACACAGGGGAGTGGATTCCTCTGGAATGAACCTGTCTCCTCTCCCAGGAAGAAGCTCTAGGTCCTACCCCCACCCTTACCCTTCAGTGACAAAGCTTTTGGTCCCATGGTCCAGCTCTCCAGTCTGCTCAACCCAGCTGGGGAGCTGCCCCAGGGCAGAGTCCTTGTCTCCTTCATCCGAGTGGAGCAAGCTTTGAGGTCACGGCCCATATCGCCCTATGAGACTGAGGAGCCAGGGTCTGTCACCCTGTGAGGCCGGCACTGTGCCTCCTTCATCAGACTGGTCTCCCGAGGGCAAGAACGGCAGTATGGACACAGGTGGGAAAGCTTGCCCTCAGAGCACCCAGAGGCTGCCTCTGCCCTTGGGCCCTGGGCACAGGTATTGTCTAGGCCTCAGTGTCCCCGTCTCTGACGGGGTGAATCTTCCCAGCAGTCTGTGAAGCTAACAAGAGGGAATCCGTGTCGGGTCAACTGGCAGCAAAGCCGAGTCTTCCTCTGAATGAAGCTTGAGGCAAACGCAGTAGGTGTCTAGGTCCCTTCTCTCTCCTCCTTCCCCCTCAGTTTTCCTCCCTGGGATGAGCAAGCGGGAACTGAGTCACCCCCTTCCCCATCCTTGGCAGGGATGCTGGTGACCCCGCATGTGGCAGTGTCCCGAGGCGAGGCCCGTGGCTCAGAGCTGCACGAGGTGGTGGGTGGGTAGGGAAGTGGGGGAAGGGGTGTACGGAGGGTGGAAGCAGCTGAGGGTCAGGGGGTGACCGGGGACCAGGATCATCAAGTTGGGTAGGTGTAGGGGCTTGTGGGAGACACACGAGAACCAGGTGCTCTGGGTTGGGAAGTGATCCAATGCCATGGCGGGGAGTGCGGGAGAGAAATGTTACTTCCAGAGACTGAGTCCCGGGGTCCGGCAAGGAGAACGGGGGCTGGGGCGACAGGCGAGGAGAGGCCCCATGAGGCGGAGGCGAGATTGGGGGGGTGGCCCCTGCCAGTTATGCCAAATTCCTGGAGAGGCAGCTGCCGCCATCCGGCCATCCGCCGAAGGAGACCCGGCACTCGGTGGTCGGGGGCTGGGCTCTGGTTCCGCCGGACCCCTGTTTCCTGTCGGCCTGCCAAGCTCAAAATGCAAGCGACGGATGCCTACTTCAAAGCTCTCCAGTGCACCATGTCGGGGCCACCTCCCGAACCACGGAGGCCGCCCCCGAACTGACAACATGTGTGCCTGCAGGAATCGACATCTGCGTCCCCATTAGCTGGGTGGCTTTGGGCAAAGGACATCATCTGCCAGACCTCCTTAGGTGGAAACCTAGGGATCTACCTACATTGGAGCACTGGGGGGGCGGGGGAGGAATTAAGTGACTTCGTCGACAAATGTTACCTCTTCCTCCTTTGTTTTGGGACGTGGGTATACGTCCACTTCAGCCTTGCTCCTGGTGCAGCTGGAAGGGCCCCCGGGGCTGGAGCGAGGAGCCCGGGCTTCTCATAACGCAGGAGGCCGAGGCCGCTAACTGTCCCGTATTCGCCATGTCCCCCTTTTCCGTAGGAATGGACTCCTCAGTGTTTAGCTGGGCATATGGCTGCCTGAGATAAACACTACATCTCTCTGCCTCTCTTGCCCCTGGATGTGGTCCCGTGACTGAGATCTGGCCAGCGACACGTAAGCCGAAGGGCTATTTGGCAACTTCTGGAAAGAGTTGATAAGATAGTTGAAGGACAGTTCTTGCTGCCATCAGAGACCATGGGCCTAAGAGTCACATCCCGCAAGTGGCAGAACAATGAGCTGGGGGAAGGCTTGGTTCCTGAACGCCTCGTGAAGTAGGAAGTGGTGTGGACCAGAAACACCATGCTAGCGCGCGGCTGCCTCCCCCTTCGGCCTTTTCTGTGAGAGAAAAATCAAATGTCTGCCTTATGGAAGCCACCGTGTTTCGGGTCTCCGTTTCTTAGTTGAATCTATCGCCACCTGACCCAGTGGATGTGTTTGAGCGCTGCCCTTCTGCGGACCTGTTTCCTCATCTGGGGAAATGAGAGAAAGCGCCCGGATCTTGCCGCACATCAGTCAGGTTCTGTAGGCTGGCGGGCGAGAACGAACTTGGGAAAGCTCTCCCCCGGCTCCCTGGCATCGGGGCACAGAGCCTTCGTTTTCGGGGTGCCATGAGCTGCTGCGGCGTGGCCAGGAGCCCCCGTCTGAAAGGCCTCCAGTCCCCAAGTTCAACCCCCGCACGTCTGAGTCCCCATCCGCATTCTGATGTTGGTGACACACAATCCTCGTTAAGGGCCTGGCTGATCCCAGCCAGATGGGATCCTAATTTAATTAAAACCCTTTAATTACCTGCAACAACACAGCTTTGGAAGTCCGGTGCAGGAGGGCCCCTGTGATGGGAGGGGAGAGGGCAGGACAGAAGGGTGGCTGCCCTCCCATCACCCTGCGAACCCAGGCTTTCGGGATGGTTCTCCCACCCGGTGGACACAAACTGCCCAGAACAGCCAGTGCAGCCCCCGGCTCTGACTTGGGCTGCAACCAAGCCGGGGAGCCGGGCCAAGCAGGCCCCGGGGAGCAGAGCAGCAGGCTCTAGAAACATGCTGGCAGGCTGCAGAAGCTCAGGTCTCAGCTGCCTGAGACCCTGGCCCCGCCCAGGACACTGGGTAAGAACAGGCATGCTTCTGATTCCCCCCCCAATTAGCCCAGCCTATTCAGAAACAGGGGTACCTCCGCATCCACCAAAGCCATGCCCCCCCCCGAGAACAGGGTCTTCCCTCCAGGTGTCATCCCCCTGGGGAGGGGGATGAAAGCGAGAAGCTGAGGTGGGCTGCAGACGGCCACGTTGTTTCTTGGGTACCAGTAAGGACTGCCCTGGCACTGGGCCTCAACTGGCTCCTCCCTAAGAAGGCAGACGGAAGGGGCCCAGGCCAGAGCCCACCAAGCCTTGGCAGGGGCAGATTCTGTGAGCCAGGCTATTCTTAAGCCTTGTGGATATCATACACTAATACCCATCTGTTCTCCCTTAGTGCTCATTCATTCAACAAATACTGTTTAATAAAGCCTCTGAAAGTTCCAGCAGGTCTCCATGGCGCCAGGAGATCCAGAAGAGGTTTCGGTTCATACCTGAGCCACGGCCTTCAAGGAAACGCTCTATTGGGGTCAGCATGATGTCAGTGGTTGGATTTGGAGCAAGAAACCCCAAGGGGAAGGAGAAACGCAAGGGGAAAGATTAGGAATCATTAGGCCCTGCCACTCCACACCCCAAAGGTTCTCCTTCCAAAGCTGAGCTGGGGAGACTCCGTACTTTGCTCTGTTGGACACACTCCCTGGGACCTAGGCCTTTCTGCTCCCACCCTTCCCACCACTTTCCCCTCTTCTTGCGCTCAGCCTCACCCTGTGCTCCGTCCCGTGTCCTCTGCTGTCCCCTGACCCCCCACAGCTCTCTCTGAAGATCCTGCTCCTATCTCGGACTCTGGTTGAGCCTGCAGTGCTGTGTCCCTGCCAACTTGGGGACCGTAACAACAGGACATGTGGATATCCCCCCTAGACTAATGAGGGACTGGACACGGGAGCTGTTGCTCCCTCGGAACGAAACGGAGACTCCGTGAGGGCAGGGGCTAGGTGCCACTAGCCAGCTGGCCTGCGGGCTCCCCAGAGGCAGAGGCCCTTCCTCCAAGGCCTAGCTAATGAACTACCCGCACCCCAGTGTCCTGCACACCGAACCCTCCATGCCCAGGCATGACCACAGCTGGGGAGGGGAAGTGACGACAGGAGGACAAGCCGCTGTCCCCACTTGCCATGCCCGATCTCCTGGCTAGGAGAGAGCCCCACCCCTCCACCCACCTGTCCCCGGTATTGTATGTTGTCTTCTCTAGAAGGGTCCTCAGAGACCCAGGTTAGCTCCTGGGGCACAGTGAGGGGTAGGGTCTCGACCTGAATCACTGAGAGTCATGGGAAAAGCCAGGGCCCTCTGGATCCTAACCCAGTACCCGCTTTTTCCATTAAACCAGGCTTCCTTGCCCCAGATCCCCTTCGTGGCTTACAGGGTAGCCCCACCGGGGGAAGAATGGCCTACTCAGTCCCAGGGAGCCAGGGCTCCCCCACCTTGGGGTCAAAGCAAGGCCATGCCCCAACTATGATGCATCTGGAGAGAGTGGGTATACTTCTTAGTTGCCATGTGATCTTGACCTAGTCTCACCGGGCTTCTCTGGGCCTTGGATGGCAGTTCTTTTCCCCACCTGCTCACATGGTTACAGTAACGGACAAACCGACTCTGAATGGCGGCACCATGTCAGGCAGGCCTACTGGCATCTAGCACCGCCCGGCCCTCTGACCCACCTGCCGGGGCCCAGGGGCATCCCAGAGCCTCACAGGAAGGGGGAGAAACCTGGTTTCTCTTTCTTTTTTTGGGTAGGCTGTGTAGGGTAGTGGTTGCGAGCATGGATCTTGAAGCCAGGCTGCCACTTCCTAACTGTAGACCTTGGGCAAGTTACTGAACATCCCTGTGTCTCGATTTCCCCATCTGTAAAATGGGGATAATCTTTACCTATCGGAGGGCTGTGGTGAACTGGAATGTGTGTGGCAATTGGAACTGTGTTTGGCACCGGGGCAGCGATCAGGGGAGCTGCTCTGAAGAGTCCCACAGTATGGCCCTCCCGATCTTGGCCCAGCCTGGGAGGGAGGGAACGAGGGAGAAGAATGGCCATGGGCACATTCATTTCTCGCTGCAGGAAGAATGCGCGGGAGAAAACCGCACAGGGGAGATCAGAAGTCTGTCATGTCTACAAAGGATGATGCATACAAAGGAAGCTACTTTTGTTTTCCTTGGTTCTGCCTAAGAGACGGGGCCCTTGGTGGCGTTGCTACTGCTCCTTGGGCCCAGAAGCCCATGTCCGCACTCCAGAAGCCCTGTGGTGCACTAAGGAGGTTCATCTGTGTTCGCCCCGCCCGAGACCTCTCCTTGTAAACGTAACACAAGGCTCAGAGGATGCAGGTGGCCACAGGGTCTTTATTTAGAAGCACGGAATTACAGAGCAGGCAGCCAAGCGTATGGAGGCAGCCTGCCCAGGGCCCCTCCTGCCTTACGTCGCCCTACCCCCTACCTTGCCTGTCTTCGTCACCTCCACCCGTCACCTCCATCTGTCACCTCCACCCTACGGATCAGTTTCTCATCAGCCTGGAGGGCCCGTAGTCCCTTGTTGGTACCCCCCGAGAACTAGGCGTACGAAGCATGCCCATCTCGGACTGTACCCCGAGGATGAGTCCCCCTGAGGACTGGGCCTGTGTGACCCATTTCTTCCACACTTTGAGAAGGGCCAAGGGCATGGGGTACACACACAACCTAGCCAGTCGATCTTGACTCACAGACGACCCCTGAACTTCATGGCTATCGTGGGACCCTTTCACAGGGATAGGGACAAGAAGGGGAGAGACACAGGTCAAGAGGGAGCTAACCCCTGCTGGGCAGCATCTACACGAGACAAGAACGGTGCTGGTTTGGGGAGACAGGGGCTAGGCGCAGGATACAGGAGCATGGGAGGGTATACAAATGCCCCATTTACCAGTCTTGGCAGCACCAGGCCTGGGATAGGAGGGGCTGCTTACTCAGGCTCTGCCATCTGCCTCAGCTCAGCGGAGATCAGCACTGGAGGGCTCGGTGTAGGCAGGCTTTTTTATTTTTTTAATGCGGCAGGATCAGGCTCAAGATGTCACTCCAGTGAGCCGGACTGGAGACGGGGGAGAGAAATGTCTAGGAAAACAGGGGAGAAAGAAATGGAAGCTTCCATGCTGCAGGAGGAGGGAAGGACAGGCAGTAGAGAAGGAAGGAAAAAGGAAGAGGAGCCCAAGAAGGAAACTGGTGTGGAGATGGACTTGGTTTAGCGACTATGCCTCATCCATCCTTCCCCGGCCCCTCAGAAGCCAGCAAGAGCCCGAGAAACAGGGCTCCTGGGTCCCAGAGTTACTCTTCTCACATCTGCAAGCCCAAGGGCTTCTGCCCCGCCTCCCACCTTCCTCTCTGGAATGCCTAATGCCAAGCGCTGCTGGCTTTCTGAGATGGTGACAGTGGTGACAGGGGTGACCATACACGCGCTATCCCAGGTGACTGAAAGATTTGGCGCAAGCGGACTCCTTCCTGGGACCTCTGCAGACTCCCCCTCCTCCACACACGCCCGCAGCCTAAGAACTGGGAGCTCACAGGACACCAGGCTCTCGACGCAGGTCCTCTCCCCACAGGGAATTCTGCTTCAGAGGATCCCCCCATGCTCCCAAAGGTGCCCATTTCAATATCTCATCAAAGATTTATATTCCATTCCAAGAAATCCTAAAAGGGAACGGACTCCGAAGGCTATATATGGGGTAAGCTGGAACCAGCGCGAATTATGTGGTGATCACATTAACATTAGCAGCAGTGTGTCTTTCTTGTTCAATGGCAGTCACTGAATTAAGGACTTGACATATGTTTTCTCATTAATTTCCCAAGAGAACTCTATGCAGGATGCCCATTTTATAGATGAGAAAATTAAGGCTTACGCAGGCAAGTACTTTGGCCAGGACCGCGAGTGGTGGCGGGAGCGCAGAGCCAGGCTCCCGGACTCCAGATGCTGTGCCGCCACACACCGGCCCGGGCTGGACCCTCCGCGCTGCACTCAGTTCAGACCACTCCTCCACCCCACCCCGCTCCCAGCAATTCTCAGCCATTGGCCTTATTCCCTACGTAACACCGGAAAACATACAAGTCCCCAGGGGCAACCTTGCTCAACTTCCCACCCTCACACAAAGGCGCCTGTGTCTGCAGGACTCTCCTCACCCCCAGAGAGGGTCCCTCCTCTTCCTTCTTCAGCCCCCCAGCCCCCTGCGTGCTCAGAACCTCAGGGCACGGACCATCCCCTCTCTACTGGAGCCTTCCCATCAGCTTTAAACAAATAGGTTTTGTCCTCTGGAAAAGCCCACCTCCCTCTCATTTCCCTCCTCCAGGCACTGCCCGAGCTTCTTCCCTTCACAGCCATACCTGAAGCCTGCGCCTGTCCTCCCTGCTCATCCGTGACCTCCCCCCGCTCCCGGTCCCTTCCCTGAATGACCCTGGCTAAGGTCACCAATGACTTCCATCTTGCTAGATCCAACGGGCATTTTTAAATCCTTGTTCTTATTTGACAGCATTTGACACTTTTAACTCTTCGTATTGGTCCTCTTGACTTTGATTTTCTTCCTATCTCCGGCCACTTCTCCTTCGTGACTTACCTTCCTCTACCGGCCTTCAGAGCTAAGGGTTCCTTACGGTTTAGTCCCAGGCCCCCTTCTCTCCACACTCTGTATTCTTCCTTGGATCCAACACACCCAGGGCTTCAGTTCCACCTATAGACCAGTTATCTCCTGAACCTTCTCTCCAGTCCCCATTTCCCCTCTGAATGCTAGGCTCATACATTGAACAGCCCACATGATGCCTCCACTTGGATTTCTCAGGACAACTCATGATCAGCAAGTCAGATGAAATCAGTGATCTCATTTCCCTCCAGCCTGTTTATCTTCCCATCCGTCTCTTTTTGGGGGGACTCCATCCTGGTGGCTTCTTTGTCCCTACTCTATCCAACCACCATCAAGTTCTGCCAAATCTGCCCCCTAAATCTCTCTCAAATGGATCTACTTTTCAGCTCTACCACCTCCCCAGTGCAAGTTCTGTTATCTCTGGTCTTCCACTGTCGCCACTGTCAACATTAACTTTTCTAAACTCTAGCCAGAGATCTTATTAAAATGAAATCTTGTCACCCTCTTCTGCCTAAACCTCTTCAATGATTTCCCACTGTTCTCAATTAAGTACCTAAATCCTACACGTGACCTAGGGAGGTGCTCCCAGCTCCGGCGTCTAACTCACTGCCACGCTTGTCCGCAGGCCAGCCACCCAGCCTCCCGGGTTCCTCGAGTGCACCGAGCTCCCTCCCGATGCTCAGGACTTCACTGTGCCATTTCTTCTGGGCAGAATGTGCCTCCCCCACCTTCCCAGGCTCACAGCCCTTTACCCTTCAGCTCTCACTTCAAAAGCTGCTTTCTTAGGGAAGCCTTCTGGATCCCCCAGATGAATTCCCTACTCACAGGCTCTCGCAGTGCCCCATACATTCCTTTCAGAGCATTCAGCATGGTTTGACATCACGTATTCGTGAGATCATTAAGGATGCTCTCGCCTCATCAGACTCTAAGCTCCATGGAGGGCAGGGAGCAGTTGGTGGAACTCCCTGTTAACCCCTAAAAGCTAGCCCAGCCCCTGGCACATCATATATTGAATGTGTAAATGAATAATTAGCAAGGAAAAGGGAAGAGAATTCATTCTTACAAGGCCACACTGAGGCAAGGGTCTTAGACTTAGGTTGGAGTGGAAGGCCCTGGGGATCACCCAGTGGTATGCTGACCGCTCCCAAATGCTTGCGCTCCTTCGCTTTTGTTCAGAGGTCACGGGGGCAGCAAGGATACTCAGTGATCACATCCCTGGAATGACTGGAGGTTACACCGGATCATGTTGTCAGGGGATATGCCTATTTTTCATCAGTGGTTCAATAAAATACTTCTAGTACTGATAAGAGATAGAAATAAAATGTTTATTTACCCAGAGAGATTAAAATGTGTAATAGGACTATTGGTTCACGTTATCAATGTCATTCTATCTATAGATTTCTTAAATGGGTTTGAACTGCATGGGTCCACTCACGTGCAGATCTTCTTTGATATGGTGCAGTACTGTAAATGCATTTTCTCCTATGATTTTCCTAATAATATTCTTTTCTCGAGCTTGAATACAGCATATAATACACATACCAAATATGTTCATCAACTGTTATTGGTAAGGCTCCTAGTCAACAGTAGGTTATTAATCATTAAGTTTGGGGGGAGTCCAAAGTTACATGCAAATTCTTGACTGCTCAGTGGGAGTGAGGGTTGCCTCGAATTCCCTTGTTGTTCAAGGGTCAACTGTACTTCATTTTACCATTAAACTAAGGAGTTTAAGGCATTTGTAAGTGCTGTGGGATAACAGGAAATAATGAGGTGCACAGATGTTGGGAGGACAGATTTGAACCACACCACTGGTGCGTGCTAGAGCTGGTTCACCCTGGCTGTCTAGGTGAACTGTGGACAACATTTTTAAGAATTTTGAGAGCTGGTTGTTAAATAGCCAATTAAAATTTAAATTATGTTAACGTGCAATTAACAGCAAAGGTAATAAATGCTCCAAATTCATCTCTTCCGAATTCTTTCCCATTCTACTATTGCCTACGCTCTTGAGGTTCTATATGTCTACTGTATCTGCATGGTGGAAATACTAGGCAGCAGTGAGCTGCGTGCTTTCCAATTCTGCGCTCCTGTGATGTCACCTTTGAAGTCTGAACTGGGCCCTGGTGGGAGTATTTACACCATGGAAATTGGCAAAGCTACCAATCACGGCGTACATTTTGGGGTACTAAATGTTATACCTTTTGGTAGCTCAACGCTGAGCCAAACCACTGGCTCCTTAAAACATTTTAAAGGTCTCTAGTAAATGTGAAGCAAACTTTTACTTGGAAGATGGATAGGTTGAAGAAGTACAGAAACATATGTCTGTCTAAATTTAGGAAATCATTCTCAAAATTGTGTTAAGGGCTGAAGGTGATTGTTTTCTTCTTCAACTTAAAAGCTGTAATTATTCTACATACATTTTATTACAAAGATCAGTTACTGAAATGTAATTTTATGGAACAACCTGTACATGACTTCTAGACAAAAATAAACGTGTTGACTAAATTGAGGCGTAAGTCCTTAAGAGTGGGCGGGAGAGATTCCTTTTCTCTCTCCCTGCCAAACTTCTGGAAAGCGTAGCTTCTACTCATTCTATATTTGCTTACCTTCTCATCAGTCTCGGCTTCTGCCTCCTGCCTCCACCATTTGACAGAAACTGCTCTCAGGTAACCACTGACCTCCTTACTGCAAAAATTCTGTTCTTCTCTTCAGTTCTCAATGTTATGACCTCTCTGCTTTGTTTCTGAGGGCCACTCCCCTGCCTCCCCCATTAGACTGAATTGGTAGAGCAGAAATCCCACCCTCCACCCCAATCCTAGCCTAGCACAATGTTTGGTACCTTCTGGGTGCTCGGCCATTGTTTGCTGAATCGCTGGCCTGAGTTTAATCCCTGTGACCTTGAACGTGTCGTCTCACTTGGCTGGATGTCTGGTTTGCTCAGACATCAAAAGGTGAACCGTGTGTGTGGGGGGGGCTTCTTTCCCTTTGGTTTGTCAAGAGCTCACCTTTAAGGTCTTGAGAAAGTTACAACTCTCCCCATTTCAACTGAGCCTTATGAGTAGGCGTGTGTCCACTTAACTGCCAGGCAAACTCTTGGATTTTCATTTTCTCTTTGGGCCTTGGGCCTAAGGCCCAAAGCTACTCCTTTGCCGTCTGTTGCTTATTAGCTCAGAGCCAGGTTGAGTGACCTTGAGCAAGTTACGTTATCACCTTCCCAAGCTATACGACTGGGATGAATGGGAACCGTGCAAGACAAGCTGGCAAGTGTTCAGAACTCCTGCGAGCTCTGTAAACCGCGGGTCCTGATGCTACATTCCTGTACTTGAGTTACACGTATTTTATCTTCATAATGTCTTCCCCCTAGAGTTGATCCCCTTCAACTCCTTAATCATTTCTGTTGCTTGTGCTGCATTCCCTCAAGTCTAAAATTCTTTTTTTTCCTAGAGCTGCAGGAATCAGAACCAAACAGTATTCCAGATGCTGCTTTCCACTCCAGCATTATGGGATTTACAAAGGGGGAGCGGCTTAGCGGCATAAGGATCCCATCAGTCAACAACATTCAAGTTTCTGCTCTCATCTCGAGGTCAAAGCTTCTGGTTCTCCCAGCTCATTATCCCAGATACTGATCGTCCTACATTTGCTTTCTTGCTCACTGCCTCCGTGAGGTGTCCACCTATTGGGTCAAAGGCCTCAACGTGGTGCGGTCACCTCTGAAATTAAAAGGGGGAAAACACATCCACCCTGTGCATACATGTACATAAAGAGCAGTCCAACGATCCTCACCTGAATGTTAGATTAGTCAGCAAGCCATTAGAAATGAATCTAAATGATGTAGGACAGAGTTCAGTGAAAAGTCATGAGATAAAGGAAACACACGGGGCCCGGGCTGATTAAAAAGATAATTGGTTGTGGAAAATAAGGTTGGGCTCCAGCCAAGAGTTTGTCTTTGACGAAGATAAACCAAAGGATCCAATACAGTTATGTTGGGGGATTTAGCTGCTGTTCTTGTCTAGGAGTTGAGCAGCCAGAACAAAGCAACAGTCAGTTTTAAAGTGCAGCTCGACTCCCCCTCTGTTTGTTGTTCTGCTCATAAACATACAAGCTGTTTCCTTTCATCTGCAAGGCTCACACAATACGGAGAACCCACAATAGGTTTAAACCAGATTTATAAATGGATGCGCAGAATGGGGAAGCCAGAGATCTTTTGGCCTAAGAAAGGATCTTGACGTCCTCGGCTAGAATTAAAAAAAACAACAACAAAAAAACCAAAACAAAACCAAAAAAACCCACAAGACTCCCTTCTAAAGACCCGCAAGCCCAGCAGACTAGCCACTGATAAGGAAGAGAGAGGCCTCTCTCACCTGAATTGTTAAATCCCATTAAGGTGTTGGAGATGCCTAATAGCAACACAGACAGGTTTCATCTGCACACAGGGAACGGGAAGATCTTACACGGATGGCCAGATATAGGGGGGCTGACAACAGGGAGGAGGGGGAGTGGGGAACGATGCCAGATACTCTATTTGGACCTCAAACCTCAACTCCAAAGGTTCTGTGAAACCACTTGCCTGAAATATTGTTTAGAGAAATAAGCTATATCCTTGTGGACTTGCAATCTCCAACTGTCCCACTGGCACGGACATCTGTGCAGTGACAGCACGTGCCCCAGACTGTGGGGTTAACTTGAATTAAATTTCAGATGTGGGGGAGCTGAGGGAGGGGGTGGTGGCGGTGGGAGGTTTATGAACAGTACGCTGGGGCTCTGATGTTGTCATAACCAGATGGCTTCAACTGTATCATTTAAACCAAAACAAACATGTCCAGAAATAATGTAATAATGACAGGAGAAGCATCGAGCAGTTTCACCTGTACCTGAAATCTTAACAGCTTTGTACCCACAGTAAAGCCCATATTGGAGATTCCAAAAATATTGGAAAATCCCCAAAGAGACCTTCCTCCTGACGAAGCTTGGCACTAGGACTGCTACCCTCCCGAGGACATGCTCCCTGAACCCACAGCTTTCTATGAATGAGGAGGAAAGCAAATCTGAAGCCAGGCTGGTCCTCCTGGCCCCTCAGAACAGGACAGCAGACGGATCTCTCTAGAGAGCTTTGCTCTTGCTATTCCCATAGGAAGGAAGCTTTACCACCGATCTGGTACTGAAACTTTTCAGAAATGGAACTTCCTCCTGTTCCTTACATAATCTTTTCAGGGGACTGTGTCAGAAGAACTGTCACTTGACAGTTGTGGGATCTGACGCATGGCACTTGACTTCTCTGGGTTTCCACTTCTCTGCGCTATAGAATGGGAAGGTGTTGTCTGTCACTTGGTTGTTGGGAAGTTTAAATGAAATACTGTATGTGAAGGCTCAGTGAAAACCGAGAAGAGCTGAGCGAACTAGCGAATGCAGTGGCCCGAGAGGCCACACGGGCGGAGGAGACTCTGTGCATGCTAGAGCCCCGGGCCAGTGTGCTGAGCTGGAAAGCGGGGACGAGGCAGCACAGGACACTTCCTCACGTGACCCACGGGAGGAAGCTGAGAAGTACCGTGGAGTGGTTTCTAATAAGCACATCCTGTGTGTGGTTGTATTGATGCCAGACCACAGCTGGTCCAGTCTACGACCGGCAAGATGAATGAAAACTGGAAAATCTGCAAAGGTCAAAGTCACTGAAGGGAAATGGAAGGTGGAATACGTTGAGTCTCCATCTAAGGTCAAACGGTACACACCCTGACCACATGGCCACTGCATTTTCCAGTGTGTCCCACTGTCCTGTCCTGTCCAACACTGCTGTGACAAAGGCGGAGGAGCCCCGGAGTGTCCTCGTGAGCCCACTGGGAATTCAGACATTAACTTTTCTGGAAACACATCAAGTCAGTGACAGAACCAGTCAGAGATAATGATTTCCCTTTATTTAATCTCCACATTCATGTCCCCTTGATCTTTTTATAGTTAGCCAGGAGAAGGGAGATTGGGAGTTAGGTGTTAGCACATGTAGGGTGTAGAAAAGCCCACTCCCATTACTTGCCTTGGCAGAGGCAGGAGCCTGATCCCTCATTAGAATGTGGCCTGCGAGATACTGAAGGAGGACAAGACTCTACTAGATGCTGGGAGCTCACAGAGGCAGCCTAGGATGAGGGAGACGCAATAAATCCCCACGGATAGCCATTTCTCAGATAATCTCTGCAAGCTGAAGGATCAAACTAGGCCTTTGCAATCCCTTGAGGAACTCAGACCCAAAAAACCAGCCAGGTGAGTGAAACAAAAGACCAGAGATACCACACAGTACAAAATAGTAATTATTTATATTTTCAAAAAGAAAAAAATTAACATTTGGAAGTTCTCCCCTGTAGGAAAGGGGTGAATTGGAAGGAACAGGACCGGCTCCTACGCAGGTGGCAAGTCAGGTACAAAGAGCTGAGCAATCTGGGCTGGGATTTTTGTCACACAGCATTAATAATAAAATTTCCTTTTCTTTTCTCTTCTTTTTGTTGTTTTTGTTTTGCGTTTTATTTTTTTAGAAAAGGGGGGGAGGGAGGAGAAATAAAATCAGAGAAAAATGCCAAAAAACATTTTCCACAATATCTAAAAACAGAGAACCATAGTTCTTGTCAAGACAGTATGAATTCTGGATGAATTATTTTTTCCAGTTTTCAACACCAATAAAGATTTTTTGCAAAAGCCACCACATCAGAACACGCATCTTCCAGCTCAGATAACCTCCTTCCCCTCTCGCCTTCACTTGTCATTTTTCATAAAAGGATAAAAGGATGTATTCTGTTCTTGCAAACAATAAGTGCTAACAACAAGAGAGCTCTTCTGATACTTGTATGGTGGTGAGGAGTTGTCACAAATATCCAAGTTTTAGCACAGCTGGATGGACTAAAATTTCTCTCAACATAAATACTACTGGAATCCACAAACTGATTTTTGAGAAATTCTGCAAAAATCCTTTCTTCTTTCCTTTTCGTTTCCCTTCTCTTAAAACTAAATGTCCTTTTTTTTTTTTTTCCTTTTTCCTTTTTGCTCCAGGCACCTGACGATTTGTTCTGCTCAGTCAGATGCATACAGGTTTCTCCGAAGTACTACCGCTGGGACGTCCTCAGGGCCGGCGCCTAAACTGAACCCCCACAGTATCAAACTCGGCCAGGCCAAAGGGAACACAGTGACGCAGCAACAGGGTTTTCATTAGGTTGAGCAGCCCCAGGTCCCGGGCCCTTCCCTCCCCCCGTTTCCCCCAAGTTTATTTAGTGCTGTTTTGAAAGTCTGGGGGCCACGATGCAGTCTCCTGCCCCCACAAGAGAGTAAAAGCTCCACAGATCGCGCTGTCTACCTGGTGGTCAGTGGCAGCAACGGTGGCTGCGGCTTCAGGAAAACAAACGGAGTCTTACGACAGGCAGGATCTTAGGACTGCTTCAGGCGCTTGCGCGGGGGTCCCAGAAAAGGGCACTGTGCTGAAGCCAGAGAGCGGTAGGCCTCAGCCACCAAGTGGGGATGTGACACCACCATTGACTTCCACCCGGAGGTCTCCAAGACATCCGAAGCATGACTAGGAGAAATGCGGAGAGAGGGATTACCAAAGGCGTGTGAGAGGAATGGGGTCAACAGCCCCCGGGGCAGTCTAACCTCCCAGAGTTCGCTGGGAAGGGTGCCACTGGGAGAAACACTCAGGCAGAACCCTTACTAGACACTGAGTCTGTCAGACACCGTGCAGACAGGTGACCAGGCTGGGGCTGCCGCAGCTCTGAAAACCTGGACTTTGAGCCCCTATACTCTCAAATACAAAAGGTGAAATGTTCCTCAGGCCCTTCTCTATATTGTCAGTGCTCTTTATACTCACTGCTGATGCTAATACAGAGAAAGAGCCAGGGCTCTCTTGGTCAGGCAGCTCTGAGCTTCCATCTGGCTTTGCCATTATTCTGGTCCCTGACCACAGAGCAGATCATAGCCTGGGGCTTATTCGATCAAAAAGGAGGGGATCATAACCACACTACTGAATGGTTAACATCTAAAGAGCACCAAGCAAGTGTCCAGCACGGAGCGAGCAGTCACTAGAAGGAACATTTAGGGGTCTCTTCCCACCTGCCTTTGCCGTAATTGGTAAACTCCTTCGAAACAACCTTACAAACAACCTTACATTGAGGAAGTTGATTCCTGTTTGGGGGCATTTTCTGTGTTGAATAATGTTCACCCATCTACTCGGCAACCTTTTAGGCCTGCCTCAGCCCAGAACTGCTGCTGTGAAGGCTTTTTAAGGCCTGCTTCTCCCCTTTGGGTTTTTCCCTACTTTTGTTCTCCAACAGGCAAGGGAGCAGAACATGACCCACTGAGAATTACTGCAGGAAGTAGTAGGTCATTTGTCATTTAGGATGAAGGGACAGATCTACTGGAATGAACATTTTCTTTTCCAAACAGTATTTAACCACCTTGACTACTGGCCATCCCTTCTCTTTTCCCCATTCCACAATCAGCTCTTAGATACGTTTTACTACCTCATAAAAAACACACCTCTGTTCTCCCAGAGATCTACACGTCTAAGCCCAAGAGTGGGAAGCGAAGGTGCTACCATTCGGGGCACACCGCCTTTCCAGGCCAGCCACTTATCATTTCATTGTTTCCCATCACCACGAGGAAGGAAAGCACCTCGCTCACCAATCGGATTAGCCCCACAAGAGAGGAAAAAAACATCTTCCATCCTGTCAAGCTGAAGAGAAAGATGAAAACCTTCTACTTACTACTACAAGGGGCTAATGAAGCCATTTGCCTGCTTTACTCGCTAATTCAAAGTCTCTCTCCTTTCTCTAGCTAGCCCAACTCTCCTGAAAGAACAGCTTTGAAGATGCCGACTCACTAGTTGATGAAATCCACCGCCTGAGTTTTCAACTGATCGGCGCTGTGGAGGTCAGCCAGGATGAGGATCTCTGCGGCGTTCTCCACGGAGAGGTTACTGCACAGGGCGTCCTCACACATGACCTTCAAGCGCTCCAGGGCGTACTGTAAGACACAAGCACTGCTGTGGTCAGGGCGGGAGCGCCTCCGGGCTGCCACCGCCGAAGCTCTGCTCCTCAGCGGGACCGCCGTGGAACTGGATTCCCAAGCAAAACTGCACAGAGCGTGCCAAGGCTACTGAACTACTCAATGATAAAGCACAAGCGCGCCCCGAGGCTGAAAAGAAGGCCGCGAAAATAACGTGCGTGGCTGCCATTCAAGTTCTAAAGTCCACCTACTAGAAAAATGGCCATCAGGGAATACACCCACACCCTCCAGGTCACCTGCCCCAAGAGAGACTCAAGTGTTTCTTGGACCACCACCACCTACCCTCCCTTACAATGAGGCATAACCCTGCTTCAAGCCAACGGGACATTACTTTTCACATTTCTGCTATCCTTTCAGTCAGAGCCAAACTAGGATGAAGCACAGTCCTTTCTACTTAAGCAATATCACCAGCCCGGCAGGTATCCCAACTGGCCCATTGGGCTGTAAAAAAAGGAGCCCCGTGGTGACTTTCACCAGCATCTCCGCCACTAACTGGTCCTGAATGAGGGTCAACCAAAAGCCTCCTTTTAAAGAGAAAGGGATAAATGGAGTCCTCTTTAGTGGGGTTGAGGTTAAGATTCTCAGGGTAGGAACAAAGCAGCAGAGACCCTGGATCCGGTTTTGGTCTAAAAACTTCCTATTTTCCAAGTAAAGGGTATAAATGTTCTGGAAATGAAGGTCTAGGTTAACACTGGGCACATCTGATCTAGTTGATCTGTTTTGATGCCACTGTACTACGTGCTCTCAAATATGAGATTATGAACTTACTAAGGAACTTCAGGAGTAAGGAAGAGGAAGGGATAAAAGGCGGCACAAAATAAAACGTCATTAATCAGCTCATAGAAGGACGGTCTGCTTTAAGGGTATCCACAGCCTCCGTATCGGTCCCATCTTGAGGACCTCAGAACTCAGTGACACAATAACTCCTTCAGGCTGAATCACGGCAATCAAACCAAGACAATTTCATTTTTATGAGTTCTGGGTGAGGAGGCATATCTGTTGGCACTATGATCTCCTGCAGCAAAAGAAGAGTTTTATTGCTTTTGGTGCAGCTTTAATTTTTTACATTTGAGTAACTGGAAAACAGTTTCCATGGAAAACAGGAATGACACTAGACAAGCAAGAAATTAGGTTGCCGTTTTTGTTTTAAAAGGCTGGAAAAGGTGGAGAAAATGTTCAGTCCTTATACAGTGCTGCACAGAACATTCCTCTTATCCTTTCTCGATACATTTTTTTAAAAGGACTTTTACCGTGAATAGTTCTGATCCCTACTGCATAATTAGACAAAAGTAGCCATTCTTGTCCCTTGGGGGACAAAGTTTTTTTCTTAATTATGCTTCTGAAAAACCTGCCTAATGGCTGTACTTACCCAGGAGATTGAAATTGTGTCTCCCAGGCCTGGCCGACGTGTTTTGTTTTGTTTTTGGTCTAATTACACGTGTCCCCAGGAGACTGGAAAAGCTCAGAAGAAGCTGTTTCAGCCTCTTGGGTAAATTCTAGATGTTTAGATCCTTCCATGAACGATTTCTTATTCTGTTTTCCTGAAGCTCACAACAAGGTGTAAAGGTAAAAATGTTTTCAAATAAGCTTGAAGCAAAGACTGTCTGATAGAAAATTCTGAATGGAATTTGAAAATGTACCCTTCACTTACTTCTCATTCATAAATTTAAAGCACTGCTGTGATTCGACTACTTTATCTTTTAAAACTGTAAGTTAACACACTATACTGAAAATACCATCCACAGAATGCCAATTCAGGCTGATCCCCATGCTCTGTGTACTTATAGGGGGGTTCCCCAGTAGGTTCTCTGGCTGAGGAGCAGGAATTAAAACCCACGAATGACACAGACGTCAAACCCTGGCCCTGAGAATATATACCGCTGAGCCTCAGTATTTCTGTCTGAAAAGTGGGCTTTTTGATACTACTCATCCTTATGGGAGCTAGAAGATGAGGGAGGTAAATACCTGGCATGTATAAACTTCACTGAAAATCAGAAGGCAGGTGAGGCAGGATCAAGGATCATTATAAATGCATGTTTATAAAAAGCTGTGTCTTCTACTTCTCCAGAGCTCACAGCGTATATTTTCTTACTGCCACCACGGAAAGCAAGATCCCTGTGGTCAGAATGGCAGAGCCAGACTGGGAGGGTAGGGAATGTTCGCATTGCCTAACTGGATTCATAAAATCTTGAAAGCTGCTATTCAATCCTTTCAAACCTAATCAGTGAGGTTTGATTTACGTGCCTCATCCTCTACAAACACTCCAAAAAGCTGATCAATAAAGATAAAGCTCCACTGTCAAAACATGCACTTCCTCTGTTCTCAAGGTGCAAAGGAAGGTGGAAGGAGACTCTTCCTACAGGGAAATCTTGGGAAGGCTCTAGTGCCCCCAGGTCTGAGCCAGCTCTGCCCCCAGATGGGTGCCGCAGCACCACGGCAGGAAGAGGAGCAACACCTTCCAGCAGGGAACAGTCGTTCTTGCGGGCTCTACTGCTGGCCAGGTGTAAACGCTTTGAAGAAAAACTTCCGCAGGAAAAAGAGCTACCCACACCCCAGCTTGTGCTTCCTCAGACCACGGGGCCTTGGAGGACAGGTTACTGAGCTCTTTCTGGCATATCTACATAATGAAAGTTTCCCGAGGTGTGTCTTGGGGGACACTAATCCCCAGCGGTGATTCTTGAGGAAAAGGATTTCAGGGTTGACTAAGTTAGAGAAATGCAGTCTATCATATTCTTTTAGAAAACTCACACTGCACATTAACATACTAAAAAGATTCTGAGAAATCTTGCAGTTAAGACAGCAACACACAAGAACCCCAATTTGACTTGTTTAAACTCAGTGTTTCATTAACATTTTCCCCCAAACTTCTTTTGGGAATCACTGGCCTACTGTTTTTGGTCCTTGCTCTATTTCCTTGATTCTAAGATCCATACTTTAATTTTCACACTTTAACATTTCTCAAATCGAAATGGGTCTTATGATCAACGTACGCATTTATTGCAGTAGTATTTCTTTTTTCCCAAAGAGTTACTGATCATCTCGTAATTCTGAATGCGGTATATTTCAATAGCTACTTAAGTAAAAGTTGAAAATGCTAACGACAACACTAGTAAAAGATTATTCTCTTATTGACAAATTTAAATATAAGTTCATGAACTCAAGGGGAGGTGGGTGGGGGGAAGGGTGAAACAGGTGATGGAGATTAAGGAGTGCTCTTGTCCCATGATGAACGATGTATGGGATTTTTCAATCACTATATTGTACACATGAAACTGATATAACACTGTATGTTAACTAACAGGAATTAAAGGAAAAACTTTAAAAAAATAAATAAAATCCCTCACTATTTAGAAAGAAAAAGTTAATGAACTCAAAAACACTTTGTAAATTATAAAGCCAAATGTTAGTATTATCTGAATCTTTAGTATCACTGTGCTTACATGTGAGATGGGGAAGAGAAGGGAGGTAAACATCAAACTTAACCTTTTTTTCTATAATTAGGGGGACCATGTAAATTACTTCATTCAAAGCAGGACACTTTGGAAAATAAAAAGGATGCTATCAATAATTGTAATCCAGGACTGTCCTGGCCACACTAAGATACATGCTCATCTTACCTACTATGTAAGACAGAGGCCCAGTCATGAAACTCCAGAGGTCACAAACACTCCTCCCTCTTGTGATTCTTTTTCTAGTCTTATCTCACCTTGTCAGCAGCTGCCAACAAATCATCAGCCATTTTGTCGAGGTTCGGAGCCTTCCCCGTGTAAATGAAGCACATCATTTCCTTAAAAACTTCAGGCTCCACATCATTGATTTCAACCCGATTCTATGCCAGAAAAACTGAAAATGAGAAACATTCCAACAGAACAAAATCCCTAAACAATTTTCATGATTTTAAGCTCTGGTGAGAGAAAGGCTTGTATCGTCTAAAACCTAACATGGATGGGAACTCTCTCTTTGTCCTATTTCATTAGAACAGCCTTCTCTCCCATCATATGCACCACCTTTATCTTCTCAAATACAAGAGCAAGACAACTATATCTTTGATTTTTCTGGTGTTTCTTTGCCTGAGTAGAAACACATGTCTAAGACCCTCACCCAAAACTGGATGATCTACCTGGGATAGACTGAGTCTGCTTTACCTAGAATGCTTCTGGACCACCTCTCCCTGCTCTCAGAAAGTGTCTGTTCATAGAATGGTACTCCATTTTAATAACACGACTGGAAAAATAAATCTGGTGTCAAATTGGGAAATCATCTGGATCCAGTCACCTAGCTAAAAAGACATATCTTCATTCTGTCACATACCTTTTTGCTCTCCTCCATTTCATGTTCAAACATGGCACTAAAAACTGGAGAACGAGCTATAAAGTGAAAGGGAAACAGAGATAGATAAGGTTATCACACTGAAACCTCTTGGTTCTTCTGTTATGAAGAGGAGATCACTTTCCTGTCCCATTGCTACAGGAAAGGGTCTTAGCCTCAAATTATATAGGAATAATGAAATTCGTCTCTTCTTACATTACACCAAGAAGTGAATAATACGACAGAGGGGAAAAAAGAGATCAGTACTTTCAAAATAATTTCTCATTAGCTCCATTCCAACCATTCATATTTGAATGAAATTATTCAAATGACCTATGTTGGATGACAATGATCTCCTCTGGGTAGATCTGGGGGTTCAAATGGAAGATCCTTCATGGTCTAATAATAAGCAGGGTGTCCTAACACCCAGATTTTTGCCTAGAACAACGACACCAACTTTCTCCACCTCTAGGGACCACACGGCAAGGAGGCCAAGAACAGGGCTCGATGGCATCCATTAACTAGATGAAGTGCATGCTTGTTTATAGCAGGTGGTCTGTTCTTTCAAGCCATGCACTCACAATAGAGATAACACCCCAAAGAGGCAAAAAAAAATCTAAGGTATGACAACCATTTGTGGTCCTTCAAAGCTCAACCTTTCCTGACAAAATCTTAATCCTTAGTATTTAATGTCTCCCATTAGGAATCATTTGATTTTTTTCCTTGGGGGAGTGGAGATAATGAAAAAAGGTTGAGAAATGGTGTTCTAAGCCATGCCCATTGTGGTCTAATGAACACAGAAAAGTAAGTCAACTTAATTTCAACCATGAAAGTAATAAAAGGCCTAAAAACCTCAAATTTTATCATGTTGTCCAATAAATCAGAGGTTTTGACGAAGGCGGAGACTACCAAATTTCCACCTGAGAGAGGAGCACCAGATGGAATATATAGTAGGACTCTGAGCTAACAGGTAACCTGAACTCCGGCCTATAGTTTATGTCAGAAAGGATTAATTTTGGATCTGTCATTTTCTAACCACATTATCTTGGGCAAATCACTTAACCCTCTGAGACTCAATACTTTAATTTATTCCAAAGGGACATTAATTCTCACTGCTCTTATCTCAGAAGGCTTATCAGTTATAAGGTACTAAAATAAGTACATCACAGAAGCTGAAGACTAAAAGGACTGGAGGCTTTTAAAAAAAAAGGGAAGGGTCCAAAGCACCGGTGTGCTTAGAGGGTCTTCAGTGGCTAGACACAAAGTGCTGTTGTGAGAATAAATAAAATCACCTGGGGGAAATAAGTAGAGGAAAAGAGAACTGAGGCAGACCCTTAGGGACACCTGTGTTGACAGGGACGTGTGAAGAAGAGGGAGGCCACACATCAGAAGTAGCCAGAGCACCAGGAGAAAACCAGAAGAAAGAAGTCAAATAACATATGAACTAAGGAATCCCTCAAATTCAGGAATTAGCAGGTCACAGAACTTTCAAAAACTGCTTTCGTGGCATGGAGGTGAATTGAGGATAAGTAGGAGGAAAGAAGTAGAGACATAAATGTGCTAACTCAAGAAACTTAGCTCTATTTAAAGGGAAAGGGAGAGAGAGAGGGAGAGAGACAGACAGAGAAAATGAATATGAATGAATAACTAGAGAGAGACGGCTGAGCCAGTTTCCAGGCTGAGGGTAAACAGGCAATCGGAGAAAGAGAGATGGTGGAGATACCAGACAACAAGGGTATAACTGGCAGAGTAAGGCTTCTGAGAAGGCGGCATGTGATACCAAACAGAAGCCGAAGAGACAGCCTGCTCTGGACACGAGGAAGAACACCTCCTCCACGGAGAATGCAGGGAAAATTCATGTAAGGCGACAGGCAAGAGCTGAGGGAGAAGGGCCTCAATTTTCTCTCAGAAGAAGTAGCAAGCAACTCTTTTAGGAGTCGGGAGATTAAAGGAGATTGGTAAACAGTCTGAAGTATCTATTGTTAAGGAAAAAGAAAGGGAGCTAACTGTGTATCTGTAGAAGAGTTCTTGGCAGTGCCAAGAGCCTAGCTGAGCGTGGAGACACTAACCTAAGAGTAGATGACTTCCTTTGGCAACAGACAGTAACACCTAGTTGAGAGCAGGAACAGGAAGACGGTTAGATTGAGCCAGACTGAGGTTTTGCCAGGTGTGTATTTTAGAATGATAGAGCTGAGAGTCTTGGTAAGAAATTTGTTGCCTGAAAGTTCACGCAATTTCCTCTTATATCTTACGGTCGGAACAGAAGTTTGTGGCTGACTGCTACATCTTCATGGGAAGTTGTCAGTCCTGCCTTATCAGCTCCTGCTCTTTGTCAGTCTTTCTGGTCTTAAGGACAACGGCCTATTATTAGAGCAAGACCTAATCCTCCACATCACTAGCAAATTCTCATTCTTCTAGTATGTCTGTACTGAAGGAAGGGCTAACACTCCAGGACTGGGGGACTTAGCTAGATGGTGGTTTAGTCCCAAGTCCAGAATCTTCTCCATTACATCCTAAGTCCCTGTCTAGGGGCTAATACCTGCTCTTAACCAGTGTTTTGACATCTACCCTCTAGGTGCAAAGGCATTTAATACACATCATCATCTATTGCTTGACAATGGTGGCCTAAGTCCCCTAGACAGAGGAAAAACAGAAACACCACTATTTTATGGAGAGTAGGAATTTTGGTTATGACAACGGATGTCCCCACCATAAAAAAAAATAAATTCAGTTGCAGTTTTTTGTGCACCAGTTCAAAGAGCTGATGTTATTCAAAAGGTGATTATGTAGCCACTGTTTTTCCTTTTTCACCAAAACTAAAGCTTCCTGTGAATAAAGACCAACCTGCCAAGATAGCTTTGTGAGCCTGGAACTCCTGGCCAGCAACGCACAGACAGCAGTCTGTGAACCGGGAGTTCTCCCACAGTCCTCCCAGCTCATCGGCCAGCCGGCACTCAGGGACCTTCACCATATTCATGGTGTTCTGGCCGGAAATGTTGACGGAATCTTGCACCACACTCACCTGTGAAAGACAAGGAAACACAGTCCAAAGGTTTTGTTACCAAGAGTTTTCTTCCCAGCAGAAGAGATGACTTTTACCTCGATGCTGTAGTACATTCAGATACAAACGTTAGTCATGTTCTCTTGAAACCACCTCCACAAAACAAGGCTTTATCCTGTGGATCAAGTAATTTCCAATCTGCCACAATCATACTTATTCTACACCATCCTAGGATGAGAGGCAAAAGCCCCACAAATCTCCTTCTCCTCCAAATGCTAATAAACTCTGCCTCCCCTGCCTTGAAAACCTGGGCAAAACCATGGGGGGGAGGGGAAGGATACTGACCTAAACACACATTAAACCTCAAGTATTTACCTTATTCTGCCTTAAGCAAAAGGTTAAATACAAAAAATTCTTATGGAGGGGCACCTGGGTGGCTCAGTCAATTAAGCGGCTGCCTTTGGCTCAGGTCATGATCCCAGGGTTCTGGGATCGAGTCCCGCATCAGGATCCCTGCTCAGTGGAGAGTCTGCTTCTCCCTCTACCCTTTCCTCCTGCTCGTGATCTCTCTCTCACTCTTTCTCGAATAAATAAATCAAATCTTTAAAACAAAGAATTCCTACGGAAACTACCATTTAAAACTCTCTAAAAGAAAAAAATCTCTAATAAGCCTAAAAGCATTTCACTTATTTTAGTTAGGTCTTGAACATGAAAATAAACTGCAGCTTCTCGGGGCAGCTGGGTGGCTCAGTTGTTAAGCATCGAAGACCTGCCTTCGGCTCAGGTCATGATCCTAGGGTCCTGGGATCAAGCCCCGCATCGGGCTCCCTGCTCAGCAGGAAGCCTGCTTCTCCCTCTCCCACTCCCCCTGCTTGTGTTCCCTCTCTCGCTGTGTCTCTCTCTGTCAAATAAATAAAATTTTAAAAATCTTTAAAAAAATAAATTTAAAAAAATGAAAAGATAAAAATAAAAATAAAATGCAGCTTCTCTTGGGCCTGGTAAATAATTAGCACTTCCTCACAGATGTTAGTCTAATGAACAGAACTGGGCTTGGAAGATCTTCCCCAACAGTGATAACTGGGTGGGTACCCCACACCACTGACACCCTTCCTCAGTCCTTTGTGACAGTGACCTATAAGAGGGCTGGCTCCAGCCACGTGTGTACTTTTAGCTCTGGAATAGAACGACAATAACAGATTTACAGAGGGATCCAAATCGCCCCCATGACTTCAACGGCAGCATGCTTTAACTAGTTGAATTAACTGCTCAGCCTAGATAAAAACCAAGGTCACTTCTAGATAGGTCAGTGAAACTCAGATAAATTTGTTAGGATGCCAAGTACAAGGATTTATAAATCATTTAGCATTCTAAAATAAATGGAAGCTACCAAACTGAAGGTAAGACCCAGCAGATCGGTCTTCTGCCTAACAAGCACTGCTATGCTTCACCTCGTCCATCATATGAGGTTAGAAATGGTAATATCAAAGCAGAATTCACAAACCTTGAGAATCTGCTCCTCACTCTTGCTATATTGCTACAAGTTAGATGAGAAAGACAGCTTAGGAATATCCTAAATGACCCAAATTTCTCTCAACCTTCAAGATGCAAGTCATCTCTTAAATGCAGTCATAAACCCAGAGGCAAAACGAATGCCCTGGCATCCAAATGACCCGTAGTCTCTTTTGTGAAGGAGTGAGACATTTACTATCAGGTCAAGAAATGTATTCGTTTGTTTCAAACTAACCATTATGATCTGGAGCGATGAAGCAGCCAAGTTAACCAATTATGAATGGACTTAACATTAGTAGCACATTTATCAGAGCCAGACTATAACATTATTTTAATAGCTCAGGACCCAGCACAAACTACCCCACAGAGATTTTCTCTTGTCCTTTGTAAGATCTCTAATTTGATTCAGTCACTTTCTCATACTAACACCAAAAGTAGAAGTTTCCTGTCTCTAGTTATAGCCTCAAAATACTGATTTAAAAAAAGGGACAAGGAAAAGACCGATTAAATCCAACTTCCTCACAGGGAAAAGCAGGAATCTCTTGGGATGGCCAATGGAGGAAACGGAGAATGCTTTTGGCACTGGGTTCCTAAGCTTAAATTAAACCAGGTTGATAGAAGCCCAGAGTCATTAACACTGATGGCAATTTACTAGATGGGGTAAAATGAACTGGCAAGAACTAAGCTGAATGTCAAACTATGGCTACCAGTGGCCCCTCTGCTGGTTAGATGCACGCTTGGTACTGAGTGGGGCCCAAAGACTGTGATTCGTCTCACTGGGGCAATTCCTCTCTCCAGACACAGACAGGAACACAGCAGGAAGGAGAATGTACCTTTACTGTCTGAGCCAGACTTGTTCTGTAGATATATGGATGCCTGGAGTCTCCAGAGCGCTGAATGTCTGGCACCTCTTACCAACATTAAATACGCTTAATTAAAAATAAATTTTAAATGGCATTCACAAATGAGTCTTCAGAGCCCAAACTTTTAACTTAGGAAGGGATTGTTTTCCTCTGCAAATGATGCTAAAGTGAGACCATTTTGAGAAAAACTAAAGATTTTTTTAATGCCTATAAAGTTGACTATGGAGACCAATTCAGAATTGCAGCTGTGAAGATGACGTGACTGTGACATTTATGTCGTCTTATAAATGACTACATGAAAATGTCTCAGGAAGGCTGTAGAACCCTCTACATTTCAAGTCGTAAACGGGCCTCACTTTTAAAGTCAATTCCTTTTCTTAAAAAAGAAAATTTCATAAAAGACTAAAGATTGTGCCAATTCTTGTACATTTTATCTAAACATAAAAAGTCAAAGACCAATGGAAATATATTTTTTAGCTTCTATATAAAACAATCAAGGAAAAAATAGACTCTGCATATAGATGGATTATAGCAGCAGCCTTACTTCTAATCCAAAGACTGGCCATAACCTAAATGTCCACCAACAAGAGAATGAGCAAACAAACTGTTGTATATTCACACAACACATTATCACATACCACTAAAAATGAAAGCACTATAGTTACACCCACCATATAAATAAATACATTTTAGATATATAATGTAAAAAAAGCAACGTGGCCTACACGACCTACATACATTCTGACACCATTTTTATAAAGTGCAAAAACAAGCATACCTAAACCAGTACATTGTTCGGGCATAGAAATACTAAACAAGGGAATGATAACAATTTCCAACAGCTACTTATTATCATCCTCTGAGTCGGGGGACAACAGGTCTAAGGGACAGTGAAGAAGCATACACCGGTTAGTTCTAAGTTATTGGTGATGCTGTTGGGTTGGGTGCTAGGTTTACTACAGTATGTTTATAACCTAAATAACGTTACATATTAATCACCATTTTCGTAGGTCAAGACCAATCAAATGTTGGTGTTATCATATAGTTCAACTAATATATCCAAATTATCCATTAATAAAATGATTAAAAAAAAGAAAAAAAGGAGAGACCCACGTATTTAAAATTTGGTAAACACACATATTCCCAGGCTATGAAAGGATATTCCATGTTTGAGAAGAAAAGGGATATTTTAAGAGTCAACTAGTGTCTGCATGGTTCATACTTGCTATTTCATACTTCATACGGTATCTCATATTTCAACTTTAACTGCAACATCCTAAATGGACACTGGAGTCTTCTACCTGTAAAAGGTATGTACAGTGAAGGGGGAATATCTGCACCTTTATTGTTAGTAACTATTTGTTTTCAATATAAACAAATAGGGAAGGGTCAACAGAAGCTGAAACATTTCATGCAGCTTTTTCTGTGAACCGAACTATTAAAGAAAAATTTAAAGTGTAAAGCTTTCCTGATTCTTTCATTACCAAAATAAATACTCTGTTAAGAAAATTTGGTAGAGCACATGTTTTCTTGGTGAATGGCATTCAGCTCCACTTAGTGCTGCGCAGCAGACTAGAGGTGGAAAATGCAGAGCTGACATGGCCTGACACTGATTTGCTGTACAATGTTAGGAAAAATTACATGACCTCCCTAGGCGCTGCTTCTCTCCCCAGGAACATGAAATGAAGATAACAGAACTAATCCAGCTCAAAGGATTGTGATAAGAGACAATTCAGGGAATGCTTTGAAAATGCTTCCAAATATGTTAACTACGCCACATCAACTTGGAAGAATCGGCACATTTCCTAACGGACAAAAACATCACTGAGAATTGGAGGTGAACCCAGTGTGGCACATTATAAACAAGACCAGCCATTTAGCATTTGGAGAATAGGCAATCTAATTTCATTTAAGTGTTCATTAACAGTAATACCACTGAAATAAGGCCCAAACACAAGTGATTCTCAGTCTTTCACATTAGGATTCCTTCCTGTGGCCTCTAGGAACAGCCAAAAGAATCCATAGAACAACGTTCTTTTTTATCAAGATGCAATAAACTTGTTTATAAATAATCCATTGGCAGATAGGATGGAAGTGCCCAGGCCAAAGGCTGAGTGCGGAACAGAGCAGTGGAGAACTCATCACGTAAATTTGTATGTGGACATCAACTTCATAAAAGCCTCTGAATAATAACAAAAAAAAAACCCACTAGCTAAACCAGTAATATATAAAATAGAAATATGAAGTAAAATACTTATTTATAAATAATCCACTGACAGAAGGGAGCAACAGGTCAAAAGGACAAAATGTGCAACACAGAATGATCTAGCTTTGAAAAGCGCTAAGAACTTAGATGAGCTGCAGACATTTTTAAAACCCACACATCCAACACACACCCCCACGCAACCGTCTTGCAATGCTGAATGCTACTAAGTCCACAGAGAGCCTTGGAACAGAAACGAGTCTCACTAGGCACAAGCCCAAGTATGAGAAGCAACACTCAGCACCTGTGGCCAAGAGAGAAGTGTGATAGGAACAGATGGCACACCTGGTTCGATGGGAAGAAACCGACGGCATCAGCAGAACTCAGCAGACGCTTCCCTGTTCAACATCTCCTCACTTCCAAAGTGTCATCTCACTTCCCTTCTAAGTCAGTAAGACAAATCTAAACTTAACCACAGGATTTCTCCTCAGAGAATTTCATATGGGGAAGCGAAGCCTTGGACTTAGCCACAGGATGAGAGACTGCCAAGTGAGGGCAGGCCAATCAGTTCCCAAATCAAGAATGTCAGTACAGGGGCTGGAGCAGCTGGAATGGGCTGGGGGGGAGGGGGTGGAAGGGGGATCATGGGAGAAAAGGCTGGGCCCACCGTGGACTGGAAAATGCGGCAATAAAGGTGAATACTTTGCCTAAAACACCAGAGGCAGTATTTAGAGGAGATTTCTCTTCCTTAAGAACAGTTCAAAGACTGGTTTTCATTTCCAGCAGAAATTAGAATTTTCCACTATTTTTAAATCTTTCTGAAATACAGGTCTCTAAGGTAGGTGAAGATTAAATTGATGGTCTTAAGTTTTCATCGAACCTCACACGAAACCAACTAATTGTTCTCATTTCTTCACTTGGGCAACTCAGTATGATCTGTAACTAGTAGGACTTATATGGAATTCCAAACTCAAGTTCACAGACAAAAACAACTGCAACATTTAATATATTTATAGAGATGCCATCACTCCAGTATTTCCTTCTTTTACTTCACAACAAAAAAGAAAAGGAGGCAGCTATTATGTAACTATTCCATGTATTCGGTGTAGTACTTTAATAAAGTGTGCATCCAGACTTGTCTAACCCCCAGCAACTATTCTGCAGAAATACTCAATGAGCTGTGACTGGGGAGAGAAGCCGGCTACTGCTGGCTAGGCCTCTTCCGTGAAAGGACAAGATCCCTAAGGGACACCCTGCTCTGCTGCCCAGGTGGCAGTAAGCCTTTGGAACTGTCATTAACTCACAGCATGAGCCCATTACTTGGCAGAACACACCGGTAGTTGGGGAGCTTGCTCGCACCCTCCCCATGAAAACACAGTGGTCACTCTCAAGTGGTGCTGCTCAGGAAGTGGTTCTTGACCATACAAAGTATAGGGAGCACAAATTTCCCATCGGACTGGAGGTTTTATTCATTTATTACGCTGTGAGCTTATGAGTATTTGTAAATGATAATGGCATGAAGTGACCGATTAGAATATATATACCCATTAAATAGGCCGCTTTCCAACTCACTCTTGGGAATACTTCAAGGCTTCTGCTGTAACCCCAGACAGGCTTAGGGCACTGCTGAGAGAAATACTCTCCTGGCTGACGACAGATAACCCTCTTAGCTAAGCACGAGTTAGAGAGCTGGTTTACCCACCCTTCACTCTAGAAAAAATGGTTCTCTCCATTGTTTCACAACTACTCCAGCAAGACAAACTGGATCAACTCAACTCCTGGTAAGAGTCATCTAGTAAAGCAGAAAAGGAAAATGATCTGCGGTCAAACACAAGTGGACCTCATACTTCAGAAGTCAGAAAGTTTAAGGGACAGATCCACATAGCGAGTTGCTGGCCATTCTCCTCAGCTTGCAGTGCCAGTCTGTCCACATGCTACCTGAGAACACCCCCAGTGAAAAAGCCAGAATCCTGACCCAAGCAAGTAAAAAATCGCTCATACCAAGGGAGTGCACAATCTTTGTTTTTAAGAACGATAACAAGCAGAAAGGTGAAGTGCCCAACAAGCCTGAAATCGTGACACAGTTTCAATCGTAGAAATCACATTTGTGCAGTACCACTCCACTCGGGGATTTTTCTCACTCCCCATCCCTGACACAATGTAATTAAGTCTACCGATACCCATCAGGTCTGGGAATTGCCAGTCTCACCTTGGGGTAAAGGACTCACCTCACAGAAGAGGGTAAGCTTGTCATCAGGGAGAAGCCCGTTCGCCTCATCCAAGAGAAAATCTCTACGGATGAATTTTTTGAATCCCCAGTCTTTGCCTTGCACAAACCTATATGCCCGTTGACTCTCTGGAATGAAAAAAAAAAAAAAAAGTCATATTTAGATTTACTTAAAAAACGAAACAAAACAAAACAACCCAGATCAAATCCATAACTTGTCTGCGTATGAAGTTGCTTGGTGTGAAAATTAAGAGTGGAATGAAGACGGGAACATTTACCCATAGCTTTGGTTTCTTCTCCCTTGGCATTCAGGATGGAGAATTTGAATTTTGCCCGAACTTCACTCTTTGGACAGCTGACCAGTAACAGGTAAAGTGACAGATAATCTTTGCTTTCTTCATCTAGTCCTTTTGGGTTTACTCGCAGACACCTGCCCAAAACAGATAGGGAAAAAAAAAAAAATATGTTGGAAGCATTCACGTTTATAGGCTTTGTGAAGTGACAGGAGAAATAGAACATCTATTTCCCAAGAGAGGAAGATGTTAAGAAAACCAATCCAGGCCCCATAGCAGGAGATGCTTACATCTCTGCCTCCTTCCTCATAATCTCCTAAATCACTCTTTCTCCCTGTAAAATATTTTAAAATTGAGCCTACTTCCACTCTGTTCTAATCCTCAATCTCAGAAAGGCAGCCCCTTCTTTTGTCAGGATTATAATGAAACCATGAAAACAAAATGTTGGGGGCACAGGGGTGGCTCAGTCAGTTAAGTGCCCGACTCTTGATTTCAGCTCAGGTCACGATCTCAGGGTTGTGAGATCAAGCCTTCCATCAGGCTCTGCGCTGGGTGTGGAGCATGCTTAAGATCCTCCCTCTCCCTCTGCCCCTCCACCCCTAAAAAAAGTGTCGTTAAGCCCTTTAATATCACCTTGGGAGAGAAAAAATATTCCAGAGAAATATGTGAATACTACATAATCTTTTACAGATATTTTATCAATCTGGCAATAATATCCTAAGATTGAAATAAAGAAGGCAGTATGGAGGAAGCACAGACAAAAAAGTAAACTCCCATTACACAGGACAGAGATCCAAGCTAGGCTTCCAAATGGAGTCAGAGATGACAATCTGTTGCCAATGAATCAAAACAAATTTCAGACAGATTTAATAGGTTCAATTGAGTTAAGTTGTAAATGTCATTAGTTGAACTGCATGTGGTTCACACTACTTCTACCACATATAATACATAGGCCATATGTATCCTTAGGCCTTGCCAGTGTTAGGGCACCTCTCTCAAACAGGTGGCCCAATCCAGTGCCTCTCCCGGAAGTGCATATACCATATACATTGTGCTCAAGATGTGAATTTGAATACAATGCCTAAGTGGGGCGCTTGTGTGGCTCACTCAGTTAAGAGTCTGACTCTTGATTTCAGCTCAGGTCATGATCTCAGGATCATGAGATAGAGCCCCACGTTGGGCTCTGTGCTGGGCATGGAGGCTGCTTAAGATTTTCTCTCTCCCACTCCCCTTGCCCCCGTGCTCGCTCATGCTCTCCTCTCTCTTAAATAAATAAATAAATAAATGAAATGCCTAAGAATAAAGCATTCTCTCAGCACCTAGTAATACACTGCTTAATGCACACAGCCAACAAATACTAAAGGAAAGAGAGTGGTTTAACTCTTCAGCGGGTTATCGGAGATCAAAACTGGGTGGCTGACACACATGTGTTCTGTTCTTGGCAGCAAAGATATGGTTGTATCCTTAACTGCCAGCTCCTCTTCAAGGGGATGCACAGTTTGGATGGGACTGACCCCCACTCTCAGATCATACTCCCCTTGCTGTAGAGATTAATGGAGGGAACCCAAACCTAAACCAGTCAGTGCATGTAGGACATATTCTTGGCCACAGAGTTAATTCAGAGAAAGTTCAAAGACTTCTGTTGGATGGTAGTGGATTACACCCATTGCTACTGCCAGTCATCCTTTAACCACAAGGGAAGCTAGACTTGAGATGTCCAACAGTGCAGAGAACAGAGAGAGATGGGGTCCTTAATCTCACCACTGGGCTGCTGGATCACACTACCTTCAAAACCATCCTACAAAAAAACAAAACAAAACAAAACAAAACCATCCTACACCCTGGGCATTCCGGTTACATAAGCAAATAAATCTCCTTCATTGTTGAAAAGCAGGCAATTTAAAAGTTGAGATTTTTATGCTAAAATCTAAATTTCTTGCTTTTCTTAAAAAATCAGCAAATATGATGGTCAGCTCTTACTCACACACAGCTATGGCGCTGAGCAGCCACCACCCCTTTCAGAAGGTCACTCAACACTCATACCAGGTATGAATATCATTTACAACACTGGCCCTCTTTACTCATTTATATTACCCTACAGCCATTTGAGTTTGCTGATTCCTGACATACTCACTGAATTAATTCAACAAATATACAGTGAGGGTGCCTGGGTGGCTCAGTCGGTTAAGTGGCCGACTCTTGATTTCGGCTCAGGTCATTATCTTGGGGTCCTGGAATCGAGCCGAGTCAGGCTCTGTGCTCAGTGAAGCATCTGCTTGAGGATTCTATTCTCCCTCTCCCTCCGCCTGTGCTTTCTCTCTCAATCAAATAAGTAAATAAATAAATAAATAAATAAATAAATAAATAAATAAATCTTTAAAAATATATTTTTACAATGAACACCATCGTGTGCCAGGCAGTTCTAGGCACTGGAGAATATGTGAAGAACAAAACGAAGTCTCTGCCTTCAAGGATCTTACGTTCTAATCAGGCTCTGTCATAAAACCAAGCAAAACAGGCAACTTTTAGAAAAATTTTTACAGCTAGATATAGTCTTCCTCACCATTTCAGTTTATCATTGGCTCCTGATGAAAAGGTTGAACTTTTAATGACTTCACCCATTTCCTCCCGGCAAAAGCTAAAGTTATTGATGGTCCACATGTAGGAGAATTTCACTACCTTGATCTGTTAACAGAAAACCAAGAAGCAATTAAATAGGAAGTGGGCAACCTGAAAAACAGGCTGCAGATCAAATAATCATTTCCCTTCCTCCCTCTGTCTGTGTGAGTCCCATAGTAAGATAGCCCTGTCTGGGCGGCACGGAGGCTCAGCTTTTTCTGTCCCTCACCCACATTTTAAGAAATCTCACAGTGACCAACTGCTTTCATAACATTTTTCCACTTCTGAGAAACACTGGGTGGAAAGTGAGAAAAACATGGGCAGGGGTGGGCAAGCAGATAATAAAGCTGTACCTAAAACAAGCCTCTGCTCAGAGCACCGTTTGACAATTGAGATGCTGATGCCACTGCTTGGGGTTGCAAATCTCAAACCTGGTTTCCTGTGAGTTGCCCAAAGAGGAACACATTTCCATTAAGGTGGGTATAAGTGGATCTAGTTTCAAAGATCCCTCCCACTTCAACCTCCAATGAAAACCACCAGCCTAGTACATTCAGATGCCATGTGGATAACCAAGGAATGGAAAGCTGACAAGTACTTTATCTGCTCTTTGACAGTTATGTCCTAGAGAAAGCAGGAAACCTAATGAAGAAATCTTATTCTTTTCATTCACCAAAATCCTCCCAAGATACAGGATTTACGGGGTGAAAACATGAACTTACCTGTGTGTAGCACCAGCTCTCAGCTACAGGGCCACTCGACATTTCTGCCGGAGGTGGAGGACTTGGAACCCTTGACATCGCCAGTTTGAAGGTTAAACAAGATCTCCAAAGTCAGCGGACAAAGATTTCTGTTCTCTCTTCACCCTGATTGACCCAAGAAGCATGAGGATTTTATTAGATTAATGGTATACTATCCTATTTCCGTTTGACCTTGCAGACTGGTAACTGTGTCTCCTGCCTGGAATGCTCTACCTTATCATTCAAATGGCTCCTTAGTATTCAATGTTAAGGTCAGAGAAGACCACCTAATCGAAAGTAGCCTCCTAGTCACAATTCTATCACCCTACTTCCATCCTCTGCCCGATTCTTAATATTATCTTACCAAATGAATTTCCTCAAAGGGCATATAAAGTACACCCATGAAAAGACTGCCAAAGAGGAGACAGCATAGTGAACCCCAAGTACAACTCTGCCACTGGCCCCTTTCTCGGGGGCACAAATATTCCACTCCTAAAAGAAAATGACCTTGTTACCTCTCTAACTACCGTCTCATCTCCTCCTACACTTCAGTGCAGACTTCTTAGGAGAAGTCTTCTATTCTTCAACTCAGTGCCGGCTGCTCTCTTGAAGGGCAACATTCACTGCTTTCTTAGATGTGTCCCTTTCTCTGCAGCACTAGAGATCTCCTCGCTTACATGCTCCATCACTATCCAATTTTCCAGATTCTTCTCCTTGTTCTGTTCTCTGATCATTCCTCAATCTCTCTTACTGGATTCTCTTTCTCCAGTGTCGTTCCTGTGGTTGAATTTTCCATCATTTTCTCAAACTACATTCTCTTTCAGTTTATCCACCCCCAGTGTCAAAGTTTTGCCTTTATACAAATGACTCCCAAATCTCTGTGACCTGTCTCATAAGCCTCAGACCACCTTCAAATAACTGCTGTACATCTCAACAGGATGTCCCAGCAGCAAATCAAATCCAAGTCCAACTTCTCCTCTCCAAGGCCTTTCTTTTTTCTTTTTTTTTTTTTTTAAAGATTTTATTTATTTTTTGACAGAGAGAGGGAACACAAGCAGGGGGAGTGGGAGAGGGAGAAGCAGGCCTCCCACGGAGCAGGGAGCCAGATGTGGGGCTTGATCCCAGCACCCTGGGATCATGACCTGAGCCAAAGGCAGACGCTTAACGACTGAGCCACCCAGGCGCCCCTCTCCAACGCCTTTCTAAACACAAAGCCATTCAAAACACTGGTGAATCTGGTTACAATTTTTAAGTACCATAAACAAAGCCAAAAAAACAAACTGAAAAAAAAAAAAAAGAGCTTGCAGTGCATGATGAGGGGATAATTTATAAATTGATATGTAAGTTTTCTACAAAATTCATAAGAAAAAGGCCAACTACCCTGTAAAAATATTGTTCACAAAAAAGGAAATAAAATAGCTCTTAAAGTTTTACATCTTTCAAACCAGCAAGAAAAAAAATCAACCATGCCATGTAGGGGGACATGGGGACTCTCCTACACTGCTGGTAAGACCGTAATCTAGGATGTATTTTTGGACAGGAACTTCCTGTATGCAGTACGTTGACTATACATGCACCCTAAGACTTAGTAATTTTACTTTAACTGTATATGCGCTAGTGTAGGGGTTTCTCAAACTTCAGTGTGCATCAGAATCACCTGCTGGCCACCATCCCCAAAATTTCTGATTCAGAGGTCTAAGCTAGGCCCACAAATTTGCATTTCTAACAAGTTCCCAAGTGACCTTGATGTGTAGGTCCTGGCACCACATTTTTAGAACCACTGCCCTAGAGAAACCCTGCACGTGGGCAGAAGAAGACAAAGAGAGGGCTGCTCAGTGTGGCACTGTTCATAACAGTGAAAAACTAGAAACAAACCAAAAATCCATTAGGAGGGAAACAGAAAACTAAATTGGGTTATTTCCATATAATGGAAAACTATATTTCAGGATTTAAAATTAATGAACTAGATCTGCAGCACCATGGAGATGAGATCAAACACAATGGTAATGAACAAAAGCAAGTTCTGGAATGTCATGTGCAGTACCTGATTTATGCAAATTTAAGATTTATATATTATTTACAGATATGATATATGCATTCAGTAGAAGTAAAAAAACAAAAAACAAAAAACACACTGACAAGCTATACATCAGATTCACAATGGGAGAGCAGGGGAGAAGAATGAGGCCAGGACAAGTTGCTCTCTCCTGTTTCTTTCCAAATGAGGATGGTCTGAAGCAAATATGGAAATATATATATCTTTAATTTGGGATGATATCCACTTGAGTATATACCATTTTTCCTATTGTTCTGCTTTATTTTAAAAAATATATTGTAGGGCGCCTGGGTGGCTCAGTTGTTTAAGCAGCTGCCTTCGGCTCAGGTCATGATCCTGGAGTCCCGGGATCGAGTCCCGCATCAGGCTCCCTGCTCAGCAGGGAGTCTGCTTCTTCCTCTGACTCTCCCCCCTCTCATGCTATCATTCTCTCTCTCAATAAATAAATAAAAATCTTTAAAAAAACAAAAATAAAAAATATATTGTATTGTAAGAATAGTGTAAGGACGTATTCCATTACATCAAACACTGGCTTATAATATCTAAGGGAGAAATTTCGTTCCTGAACACCTGGTTTGTTTCCAGCTGTGCACAGACAATATGAATATAACTGATCATGTCGTCCTCTTTGCCTGGTTACTAGGAAGCCCTGAGACATATCTGTAAGCCGTCTCCTAAAACTCTAGGATCACATGCTCATTCTATAATAGCTTTATTATTTTCTTTTTTTGATTTTTATTTATTCATTTATTTTAGAGAGAATGAGAGCAGGGGGAGGAGCAGAAGGAGAGGGATAAGCAGACTCCTTGCTGAGGGCGGAGCCTGATGCACAGCTTGATCCCACGACCCTGAGATCATGACCTGAGCCGAAGAGTCAGATGCTTAAGCGACTGAGCCACCCAGGCGCCCCAGCTTTATTATTATTATTATAAGATTTTATTTATTTATTTGACAGAGAGATAGCGAGAGCAGGAACACAAGCAGGGGGAGTGGGAGAAGGACAAGCGGGCTTCCTGCTGAGCAGGGAGCCCGATGTGGGACTCGATCCCAGGACTCTGGGATCATGACCTGAACCCAAGGCAGACGCTTAATGACTGAGCCACCCAGGCGCCCAGCTTTATTATTTTCTTAACACTGTTACTCACTTTGCTATAATTCCCTCAACTGTTTACTCTTTTATATGTTAAGTACTTCTGGAAACCGCCCCAAACCCTTTGTAGAAAGAGGTATAAATGAACAAAAAAGATCACTCAACTTACACACATTCACTGGCAACTTAAGTAATAAGCATGGAAGGGGATCAATAAGATACAGTTGTATCCCCACAGAGTAATACCATTGGTATTACCAGAGTCCCCACTGGTTTTAAACACTATCCTACAGACATTTACAACTAAAGCATCCCATGTAATCACAGATGGGAGTTAACAGTTTTATACACATACATGCTATTTCACTTAAGCTAACAAACTAAGCAATGCAGTAGCATTTGGGGCTCCCTGGTTTGTGCAATTCATGATTCCATGATATACTCAAGAAACCAAATGCTACACTTGATCACCTGCGATGGAGGTATGCTTCCATTTGATGGAAAACACATTCTCAAGAACTATTTGTCTAATAATGAGTAAATGCACCTTAGGCAGTTTTACAAATCCCAGTTACCATTACTGCCAGTAGGAGCCAGAATGAAATTTCAAAATTCCCACTTAAAACTATCTTTTGGGCAGACTGGCAATGAAGATGTGAGTTTTACACATTAGTTAAGAGCATAAAATTTGGCTCTGGAGGTGTGCAGTGCAGCTCTACACTGAGGGATCATAAAATACTAACTTAGGTTTATTTTGAGGTTTTAAAAAATACTTCATATTTATCTAACAATTAATTTAAGGATTCTCTAAGCCTAAGAAAAAGACAAGTTTAAAAACAGTTTATTTTTTTTAAGATTTTATTTATCTTAGAGAGAGAATGGGGGGGAGAGAGCATGAGAGGGGGGAGGGTCAGAGGGAGAAGTAGACTCCCTGCTGAGCAGGGAGCTGTATGTGGGACTCGATCCCGGGACTCCAGAATCATGACCTGAGCCGAAGGCAGCTGCTTAACCAACTGAGCCACCCAGGTGCCCTAAAAACAGTTTATTTTAATGGCTTAATTGTTGTTACTGAACCATCGTCCATTATTACAACCAGGAAAAAAAAATACTACTTTGGTCTTGGCCATTTTTTCTATCTTTTTCGCTTCTCATTTATTTTGTAGCCAAGTCTTTTTGGTTTTTCTTTTCTTTTCTAATAATATCACCTTTATTCCAATTTTAAAGAAATGTCTAACCCAGCAGCTAGTAGCACTGGAAGATGAGCCTCAGACTCTGAGGAGCTTTAACCACACAACCTGCTGAGAGGGAAATTGACTAGGATAGCACAAGTCTAATTAATTTCACTCATAGCAGGCACCATGGGCAAAGTGTTCATCAGCAAAGTAGCCTAGGGTTACATTCTCTAGCACTTCATGCCAACTGCTGCAGGTGCTCAGCAGAAAAACAATTTCAGAAAAGAGGAGGTCTATGTGAGGGTCATGATTTGAGAACCTTTGTAGGAGACAACTAGCACCAAAATATAGTATCCCCGGCTTCAAACAAGTTAGGACAAGACCATCCAAGTTGTCTAGTGAGAAATTTCTTTTCCAAAGCTTAGCAAACTTCCCAGTATGCTGACAACTCTGAGGCTGAACATGTCTATGATATACCACCATTTATTTTCCTGTTTACTCTATTAAATCCTGACCCATGAGGTGATACCTCTTTTGCGTCACACCAAAAAATATACTTTAGAATATCTGTCCACTATAATACTGCTCAAATTCCAATGATGGTAGTTATCAAGTTAGCAACCAATAGCAATCACTAACAGAATGTGTCTTAACAGGTATTAGGAGTCCATAAAGTTGCAAGTTATTATTGATTTCTTTTTTTTTTTTTTAAAGATTTTATTTATTTATTCATGAGAGACACAGAGAGAGAGAGAGAGAGGCAGAGGGAGAAGCAGGCTCCCAAGGAGCAGGGAGCCCGATGCGGGACTCAATCCCAGGACCCCGAGATCATGACCTGAGCTGAAGGCAGACGCTTAACCATCTGAGCCACCCAGGTGTCCCAATATAGTATGATTTCTAACTAGAACATTAAACTCTAGAGAGTAGACAGAAATAAAAAAGATAATATTTTAATGCTGTCATGATGCACATGCATGATACTTTCAATCAAACCTATACAGTGTACTTCTTTTCTGCCTTCTTTCACACCTATGAACACTTCTGTTGCCTTCAGTAGTAGACTTGAAGCTCTTTAAAAGGAACTTGCAACTCTTCTTTGTGTCCCCTTATCACCTAGCAGAGCCTGCCTAAAACAAGGCATTCAGCAAAAATACTTTGATGACTGAAACATTTATCCAGTTGCATTCTAGTTCATTAACTTTTCTGCTTGTTTCTCTCACATATCTCTAAAAGAGCCTTTGAACAGTGCTGAGTATATTAGATTTGCAATGTAATGAGAATCATTAATTTGTTCTTTTGGATGAGTTACACACAAAGCCAAAAACTCCTAGCCTGGCACTCTCAAGTATCTGCTCTGGTAAAACTAAGGTTCTCATCCAGTACCAAGTGTATCTTCCTTCTACAAGGGGAAAGAGACCGGATATAATTTTCTTCATTTTGAAAACATGAATCAGTAATTTGAACTAAACTCTTATGTAATCAGGATTCTTTGAGGACAGATGAATTCCCTATACAATGGAGGGAAATGTCCCAATAGTTTAACCTGCAGTATATGCAGAGCTAGGCTACAACACTCTCTGAAAAGTGTTACAAAGACAGCTTCTGCAGTTCTTTTTTATCTTTCTTTTATTCCCTATAAGCATTCCTCTATCTTCAATCTAATCCAGTCATCCAGAGAATTAAAAAAAAAAGGAACATCAACAACCAACAGAGGCCTATCACATACATGATACCTGTAAGTTAGCCATATAGATCCATCGGTCTTAAAATTACAGGAATAAAAAAAAATAATTACAGGAATAAGACTGAGAAGATAATATGAGACTGAACCATGAAACTGTTTTGTAAGCCAAAACTAGTCAAACATCGGCAATTTTATGTGGTTCAACATAATACACAAACATGCACAAGCTAGACGGATGGGAACATAGCTTCTTAAAAGAATGGTTTATTAGGGACTTTGCAGAAGTCTATTACTTTTTTTTTCTTTTGGTTTAAAGCCTTGTACAGTTTCCAAGTAAGGAAAAATCCCAATGTCATAACTATTTTAAACCTGAGAGACGTTGCATTTTCCCAAACAGAAGATGCCAAAAAGATTGTTGACCAAAAAAAAAAAAAACCCACAAAACTATGGGAAGACTTGGATATATTCGTTTTTGAGAAACTGATGTGACCTCAAAGTAATGTTTGTATTTCTCCTGTTAGTGTCTTCAATAATATACAGCCTGTGAGATAGTAACTTCTTTCTCATTACCCTAAGGATAGATTATTACAGGTCATACTGACTTCCTCTGTTGCAAGGTTTGAATGACTTTTGAAAATTTGTCATTGGTAAACTTATTACAATTCAATCTAGTCTAACAAAATACTAAATGTAGCTTTTTTTTTTTTAATTTACAGACACTTCTTAAAATGAAACTAAGGGTACTCAAGAGAGACCTCAATAAGCAAAGGAAAGACTGGGGTTTCTCTTATATCCCTTTTCAGGTTCATGCTTTATAAAATTTACAAGTTAAAGATGACTGTTTTTGTCTTTATTGAGATATAACTGACATTTGTTTTTGGTTTTTTAAAATTCTTTAACAAAAGGATTTCGTATTAAGTGAATCTAAAGATCAAGAAGAAAAAGTCAACAGCCTAATGGAAAAATGGGCGAAGAACAGCCCATGGTTTGGAGAAATGTAAATACCAGTGGCTCTGAAATATATGAAAACATGTTCAACTCTCATTCATAATAAGATAAATGCAAATTAAACCACACACTGATTCACCAAGTGAATTGGCAAAGATCAAAATGTTTGATAACACTTGCTCAGGGTAAGGAGAACACTTCTGATTAGAGTATAAATTGTTACACTCTGCATGAAGGGAAATGTATATCAGAATGAATAAGAAATGCACATACCCTTTGATCCAGCACCCTACTGATATATTTAATATGACAAATATAACAGATTTTTTCACTGTGGCATTATTTGTAATCACAAAAGAATAGAAACAACCTAAAAGTCCATCAACAAGGGTTTGATTAAATGAATTATGATACAAACAGACAATATAACAAAATCTGTTTAAAATGGGGAGGTTCTTTCTATTTAAAAAGGCAAAAATATTTATTTATTTTAACATATACATAATATTCTCTGTAAAGCTATACAAGACCCTAGGGACACTGGTTACTTCCAACAAAGGAAACTAGGGTACATGGGTGGGAAGGAACTTTCCATTGTATTTCCCTTTTGTACTTTTTGAATTTTGAACCATGTGAATATATTATCTTTTCAAATAAAATTAAAAAAATTTTTTAAAGCAATTAGCAGCCTTTACAATTAATTTTTCTAAGTGAGGAGATGGCTTATAAATCAGACCCTTATGAAAGACAAGATAGGAATTATCCAGTGGTTTCCATTGTTATCTGAATAAAATCTACCTCTGTCATGACTGCCAAGACCTCAGTCTATGTCCCTGACCTCATCTAACACTTACCCTTCACAGTCACTATGCTTTAGTCACTCAGGCCTTTAATTCTACTTAGTGAGCACACCAGGCTCTTTCCTGAGCCTGGAAAGCTCTTTTTTCCCTCAGATCTTTTCATAGCTGGCCCCTTGTCATTTAAATGTTCTATCAAGTATAAGATCTTCAGAGAGGCCTTCTCTGACCCCCTACTTCCACCCCGTCCCTCTCATTACATTACCCTATTTTATTTTCTTCATTATCACTACCTGAAATGATCTTGTTTCAAGTTTCTTACTTGTCTATTGTCTTCCCCACCAGAAGTTAAGCTCAATCAGAGAACAGCATCCCCTGTACCTAAAATGGTATCATAACAGGCACTCAGTAAATATTTGTTCAGTGAAATGGTTGTTGAATAACTAGACTACTGTCTTTGGGGATCATATTCTCCCTTAGTGAGCTCTAGTTAAAAGGTTAAAGTTTGGGAGTTGCTGAGTGAATAACAGCTATAGGAATCCAGGCACACTTTTAAAACAATAAAACATTTTCAAAAAGAAAAGCATCAGTTCATCTCACTCCAATTTTAAATAACTCATTCAATATGTTCCAAAACTAGGGACACCTGGGTGGCTCAGTCGGTTAAGCGTCTGCCTTCGGCTCAGGTCATGATCCCAGGGTGCTGGGATCGAGCCCCACATCGGGCTCCCTGCTCAGCAGGAAGCCTGCTTCTCCCTGTGCCACTCCCCCTGCTTGTGTTCCCTCTCTCGCTGTGTCTCTCTCTGTCAAATAAATAAATAAAATCTTAAAAAAAAATACGTTCCAAAACTATACTCTCCTTCGATTAAAAAAAAAAAAAAAAAAGTCCAGGAAAACTTGGGATAAAAGGTAAGCCTGTACAGCTAAATGGGGGAGTTCCTAAATCCGTAAGACAACAGTAACATAAGCAAGTTTTCTAGAATAGGGCAATCCTGGTTATAGAAAGTACCACTACAACAGCTGCCAGGAATTCAGGCTAGACCTTGAGAGTTCTTTGAAGTTGAAGCCTATATAATAAAATTCCAGTATATTGATAAAACTGAGGTAGATCTTTAGCATCTTTACTTAGATTTGACCTTAAATTTTCACATCTGACATGAGGTTTGATTCCCTTAAAATTGACATGTAGAGAAAACATACTTAACATTAAATATATACACATGTAAACATGTCCATGTATAAATACATAGAGACAGACATATCTCTGAACACATAAGTAAGTTTTTTCTATAGCAGGCTAATTTGTAGAACATATTTTCTGCCGTAGCCAAATATTTACCTAATTAAGAGGTTGAATTATTCTCCCAACTATTGTTATTTAAGGAAAACTCAGAAACAAGTATACTAGTATGTATGCAGGTCAGTACCTTTACGATTCCCCAGTTTACAGATACCTTAGGCAAGCATAGACACTGAAATGATTGTTAAGGATTAGATATACTTTTAAACATAAAAAGGCTATTTTACCTTCTTCTCCTCAATCTAAGTGTTACAAAATGGGAGATTTACAGAAATAGCCTGGCTAGTAAGGCTCATCCAAAGCCAAGATGAAGATGAACAAGAAGGTACATGAAAGAATCTCAAGTCATGGAAAGCAGTGGAATAACCAACAGAGAGCTCCCACTGGCTCCCAAACCTTAGTGTGTGCTGGCTGTTTACAGGCTTTTACTGCCCTTCTCTACAGGTTATAAATAACTGCAAAGTGTCCTTGTCCCCAAGGAGACCTTTGCAGCCAGCTCAAAGGTTAAAATATGGAATAATTCTCACTTTGGATGAAACTCTTCCAGTTACCAGAAAAATGAAAGAGCAAAAAAATTTATTGCCCATCTAAGTTAAAGGCTGGGGAATCATTCCCTCTCCCTATAATCTATCAATTATATAAAAGTTGTTATACAGACTTATTAGCATAGTTCACCACCCCAAAAATATATCCAGGGAGAATGCAATACATGCTCTGTTCCAAAAGCAAAGGTCTGTCCTGGAAAGGAGCAGATGCCACTCAACAGTCTTACAGGATAGCATCTCTTCAGACCTCATCTCTTCAGACCTTAAAGAAAGACTTCTTGAATTCTTTTGCTTTTTAATTTAGGTAAAAATGACTAACTGAGCTAAATGCATCTTGTCTCCACTTGGATGAGGGATCCAGCACAAGCAATCATGGTTGCAACAAGCACAGGTTTCACAAGGTCTGGGCTAATACAATCAGGTGATGTGCTAATGTTGTTAATTACTGAACCCCTGCTAGGAAAAAAAGTAAAAACAAAAACAACTCTTCCAACTGCTTAAAAAAAAAAAAAAAGGCAGGGTTCATCAGATCAAGCTTCTCCACACATCACTTTCAAAATCCATCATTTGGGAGATGTCTGAAATGGAAAGACAGGAATCCAAACAAATCTGATTATAAAGGGGCTATTTCACTTCAAAGTGGATCTCAGTTCCAAAGGAAAACACCTTCAGAAATGAAGTTAGATAGGCAGAACCAAATAATCAGCAACTTCTCTCTTTTCACAAATTATAATTATGTGTTGATTCCACTGATGACTTGGACAAAAATCTCCAGGACCACAAAGAGCAAACTTAGGAAAGATGAAGATTTTAACACATCCCACGTGTTATCAAAGATTTCTCCTCTAGGTTGAGAAAATTCATTCTAAAACAAGAGCTAGAACAGAATTTAAAAAAAGAAGGAGGAGAAGGAGGAAGAGGGGAAAAAACCTTATGGCTAAGAAGATATGTTTATTATATAATTATATTCTCAAAGCTGTTTCGAGATTTGGGAGGTTATAGTTTTTCACCCTCTCCCCTCACTACAAACTATGAAGAACCTTATAAAATTCAAATAGTAAACAGATGAAAGGCTTGGCCCTAATACAATTTAAATGTGTCCAATCTGCAAGGAGTTCAAAAACAGAAGACTCATTTCATGAAACAAACAGGCAGAGGTTGCATATCCCCACAAGGTCCTCTGGCCTTTCTGGAAACCAAATTCAACAGGCAGTTCTCTTCGGCCATCTATACTTTAGTCAAGCCATTTAAAAATATTTCTTAGTAACACAATTTGGCTACAGAAAGAGCTCAAGGAATACATAGCAAAGAAGATCATCTAAACTAGTCTTAGGGTATACTATGTGGACTAAGTTCATTAACTTCAAAGCTGAAAAGGCCCATCTACTCCAGAAAATTTGGTATACTACAAGGGCAACCAATTCTCTTCAGCATTAACTACTACTATCTAGCAGTACAGAATTTCGTATTCTCTGGAGACACTGTTCTTTGTAAGAGACACTAAGGTCTCCCTTCAACTATGAAAGAGAGAGTGAAGTGTATTTTTGCTTTAATCTCCTTTAACCGTGGTCTTACTAGAAAAAATCTGATGACTGTTCACATGGATCCATGTCCACGCTCCTTACTTAGAAACCATTTGCAGAAAATAAATTCCCTCTTCTTCTAAAGTTATTAAAAATAAGCCAATTTCTATGTTAATGTTAAGGTTCTAACTAAGCTAAATGGAACAAAGGACAGGCAGGAAGTTCTCAGTTTTAAATGTTCATTCCAAAATTCATGACACAAGGAAAAAGTAAAACCACACAGGCAGACAAAACAGGGGCAAGTTAGACAGAAAGTCTGTCTTAACAGAATTTCCTGGCTCCCAACAATTTGTGTCAGATTTTAAAAGACTAAAATGCTGTAATACCTATTTTACCCAATAAAACTCTGTAAAAACATACATAAACATTTGAGGCATGAATCTCATATGAAAAAGTAAAATTTTTAAGATGCTGGCCTGAATGGCAGGAACATTTTTTTAAGTTACCCATAAAGAGATGAGCTCTACATACATACACAAAGGCAATTTGCTCAGAATCAAATGTCTTGAACAGAGTAAAATGAAGCCCATGGCTTGCTTTATTTCCTTTTATAAACTGTAATTCTCATTTCCCTGAAGATCTTTTCTAGGGAGAAAAATCATCTTACTCTAAGGTTTCTCTCTATATCATGTATTATCAACCACTGATTACAAATGTAAATCCCAACTTTTCTCCCTTCCACCATTAGGGCAAAAGCCTTATATTATATGCTGCAGTCACCAGAGAAGATCTGAACAAATAGCTATGGTTTACTCCAGGAAAGAATATTTAAAATAAAACTTCTTTTCAAGTCACATATGAAAAATGTTTCTTTAACATCATTTGTAATGCTCATTATTAAAAAAAACCAACAACAAACCTTACATGTTTACCTTCTATGACTTCCAACTTTACATACCATCTGCACTGAAATGAAACCATAGATTGCACTCAAGATGTGCATTTTTTAAAGTCATGGTAAATATTTGTGTATTTCATTCTGCTTTTTTCCTCATGATCTTAAACTATGTTTAAAAGAAAACTATGTAAAAACTCACCAAGTTAAGTCAGTAGGAAGACTCTAATTTGTCTTGTCTAACAGGAAACCTCTGTTGGAAATAGAGATGATGAATCAGACTTAACCAGATTCTGAATCTCATACAAGTCTTTACTTATTTTGGCTATTCTGAAAGGGAAAACCTTACAAAAGCAGGTAATACATTTGCTAGGAATTCCTAGTCAAAATCACCATTCTTATATTTTATCACTAGTTCTGGATATGCTATTTTTTAGTCATCTCTGAAAAAGATTATACTTTGATATGGAAGTCTGAAAAATCCAAGCTAATTCTTTTAATCAACTGGCCTATGAATGCAGCAAAAATGAAATAAATGGTTTGCTTCGTGTCAACATATACAAGAGGGGGGTCATCATCACATTTGCCAGTTACCTCACAAACTGTTGAAAGAATTATTTCGTTTTTATGTCAAATGTCCTTTATAAAAAGTGCTCTGTGGGTCAACTACATGAAAGCAAGATACATTTAAGCAAAGCAATGTATTCTATGGTTTTAACGAACAACTACCATAATGAGGTTCCTGGTGAAGACTGAGGAGATGTCTTGACTAAAACACCACCACCACCCTAATTATCTACCATAGCCTACAAAGTAACTCAAAACAGAAACAGGGCTAAGAGTGGTTGCCAGGCTTCCAGAAGCCTAACATAAGCAGAAAATTCTAGCACTCTCTTCCCTTTTGTGGGAAAACGAAGTACTGCATACATACTGGGTGATTCCTTAAAAATAGATCTTTTCTTGAAAATCTGAACACTAATTTTAACTGGTACACCTACAAATAAGCTTCTCTTATTTTCATAAACCAGTCTAGTTACTATCAATAATGGAAGGAGCCCTCACCAAAATCTGTCCTCAACTACTGATGCTAAAACAGGCCAGTCTTGATCAGGAGAGTTTAGAGTAGCAAGAGTCAGGCTGAATTCATTTAACAAATATTTACTCAACACCAACTGTGCAAGGCATTCTTTCAGACACAGAGGTTAAAAAAAAAAAAAAAGACAGACAAGGTTCCTGACCCCCTGAGGGTAGACAGACAAATACCTCTTAAGACTCTGTAAGTAGTCCCAGGCGGAAGATGCCAACCAACTCTAAGAAATGAAAATGCTGAATGTTGGTGATTCTTAAAACAGAAACCACTACCTTTAGTCCCTTACCCTGTAAAAAAATTTTTTAAGTGTAAGGCTTTGGTTTCTCAGTTAATTTGTGACAATGAACATTTTCAGGCCCAGTGGATCAGCAAAATGTAAGGAGTCTGACAATACTGATGAGGACTGGGAGGAACAGGGACACCTCTCACACTGTAGGTAGGAGGGCAAATTAATACAACCACTTTTGAAAAACAGTTTTATCTAATAAAACTAAAGATCCAGCAATTCCACTCCCAAAAATGGCCCAGAGAAATTCCTGCACATCCATCAGCACACATAGACAAGAATGTTCATAGCAGCCAAAAACATCAACAGTAGAATGGATACACAAATTATGGTACATTCATATAACAGGAAGCTATATGGCAGTGAAATTAAACTACTGTTCTACATAACAACATGGATGAAAGTTACAAACATATTGTTAGGTTCTGAAAGAAGACACAGAACAACACATACTATATTATTCTAATAAAGTTCAAAAATAGACAAAACTAAATTATAATGGTTTGTAAGGATTCCTAGGTGGTAAAATCATAGAGAAAATGATTATCACAAATGTCAGACTCTCCACAAGAGTATGGGTTACAATCTAAAAGGAATACACAATATAGCAAGCTTCTAGGTGCCGGCAATGAGATATTTCTAGGTCTAACTGGTGGTTATATAGGTACTTTCTTTTTATAATTCATCTTTAAACTATAGTTATGTTTTATGTATTTTTCTATGTTTTATATTTCATAATAAAAATGTTCGAGACATGTTAAAATAGAGTAGCTACGAAGGTACATACATACACACACACATATATATATATATCCTCCTATATCTAAGGGTGAATACAATGTCTTGCACAGAATACACCCGTGTTTTTTTTTCCAAGACAATTCATAAGGAGAAATCAGTAATAAAGAAGGGTCACCTAGGAATGAACACCTATAGAAAGACTATCCTATCATACTTTCTTTCTTTGAATTTAAATGAAATACCTAAGGTCTGTATTTCAGGGAAATTTATAGTACTGACACAAATGTTTAAATCTGGCTACTCACCAGGAGCCATTAGTTAAAACCAGTCATTAGTTAAATAAAAAAATTATTATAAGAAATAATCCAGGGGCGCCTGGGTGGCTCAGTCGTTAAGCGTCTGCCTTTGGCTCAGGTCATGATCCCAGGGTCTTGGGATGGAGCCCCACATCGGGCTCCCTGCTCCGCAGGAGGCCTGCTTCTCCCTCTCCCACTCCCCCTGCTTGTGTTCCCTCTCTCTCGCTATCTCTGTCAAATAAATAAATAAAATCTTAAAAAAAAAGAGAGAAAAAGAATCCAAAGTTTCTGAAAGCAAAGCCAAGATACAGTATTTTTTGGTATTACCTTTTTAGCTTAATCATGGCCTCTCATGGAACCTCCAATGACTTCCCATCTCACTTGGAGTAAAAGCCAAAATCCTTGTAATGGCTGAAAAAGGACTGCACAATCGGACCTCATTACCTCTCTGGCCTCACCTCCAATTATGTTTTCCTGACCTCACTATGTTCCAGTCAAACTGCCCTTCTTTGCTGTTGTTCCTGAGACAGAACAGACCCATTCCTGCCTCAGGGCTTTGTACTTGCCTTTTTCTCTACCTGGGTAACTCTTCCCCTAGATATTCTCCTGGCACGCTCCCTCACCATTGTTGGGTCTTTCTGTAATAGTCACCATCTTCTGTGAGGCCTTCCCTGACACCCTTAAAATGTCATCCCCTTCCCCAAGGCCACACTCCTATTCCTCCTTCATTACTTCATTTTTTTCTCTAGCACATAAAATCATCTACCTTACAATACCTGGAACGTATGAAAGGCAGACTCCTGTCTGTTTGTCCCCAGACTGTGTATGGCACAAGGGAGGCCAGAAATAAACGTTTATTTAATAAATGGCTGAATTAATCTTTTTCTTTTGGATTTCTGTTCTTGAAAGATTAGACAGTAACTCCATATATTTAAAAAAAAAAGTTTCCCCTCTATGTCAAATTTATTAACAAAGTTTGTTTTACTAACAAGCTTCAGGTTTATTAGTATTAATGAGTCACAGGTAAGGTAAGACCTATAAAGAGTTGATACAAAGCTGCATTTTCCCCCTAGCAAACGTGCAGTCCCTGTTCTAGTAGTAACAATGCTGGGAAGCCACTGAGAGACAAGAACTGTTCTAGCACGCTGGTGCGGCTGTATACTGGTGTACCCGCTACGGGAGCTTCCTGACAAGACATTGCATGAAGACTGACGGCTGCCTTCAATTAGGCTTTTTAAGTTTAGGGTTTTTTTTTTAATGAGGTTTTATTTTAATAGAAGGGGGAAAAGGTGGTTTTTTTTTTTTTTTTTAAGATTTTATTTATTTATTTGACAGAGAGAGAGGAACACAAGCGGGGGCAGTGGGAGAGGGAGAAGCAGGCTTCCCGCGGAGCAGGGAGCCTGCTTCTCCCTCTCCTTCTACTGATCCCCCTGCTTGT
>NW_022589743.1:3919642-3941739 GCF_004348235.1 Phoca vitulina
GCAGGGAGCCTGCTTCTCCCTCTCCTTCTACTGATCCCCCTGCTTGTGCTCTCTTGCTCTCTCTGTCAAAAAATAAATAAAATCTTAAAAAAAAAAAAAAAAAAAGAATTATGTAAACAAAATATAATTTCAAGAACAAAGTTCTTTCTATTTTTACTCCCACAAAAACGGAAGGCTTCTGTTATGTATCCTGATGTAATATCCCAACAAGGTAACTACAGTTAGAGAAAAAAAATTATTTTTGAGTTAGGTACCAAAATTGTTATAGTAGTTTCCAGAGTGAAAGGGAAAAAAAAACTCCATACTGTTAGTGTATCATATTATCCTATTCTAAAGAAAGATTTAAAATAGGAACATCTCTCCCCAGTATAAATTGTGGGATTGATGTGATAAAGAGCAGGTAAAGAACTCCATTCAAACTTAGTGATTACAGTGGCAAACGGGAAATAATTCTCTAAACAAAACTGCCTATCAGGTGACATGACAGATATATCTGAGCATACAGACAGAGCTTATACTTTTGATGGAATGCTTTGCTCAAGTTAAAACTGGAGTAAACTTAGATCCAAAGGTTACTTTCCAACCACAATACTTGTGACCTGAACCATATCCTAACACATGAATAAATCTGCGAGAAAATACACAGGCATCTGATATTGCATGGTTACACTTATTACTAAGGCTTCAACATTAAGGTCTGATCAATTGTTAAAAAAATACTTCACACATAAATTCTTATCAAATTCTTAAAGATAGTTCACATATTCATGAGGTGAAAATATCATGACTATATATTCATACATGACGTGGCGGCCCAAATTAGTTGTTAAGAAAGGAAGTCCTACTCAAACACTTGCAGCAGGCAGAGTGTATTATTAGAGAAGAGTAACAGTTTTCATGTGTAACACTTCAGCATTCCAAGCGCTCAAAGCTCTGAATAGCATCCACGTTTAAAGGGGAAAAGACACGGAGCATAAAAATTAAAAATATACTCAACCTTGCAATAATTAAGAAAGTATAGTGGATTAAAGACTCCAGACAAAAAAATTATAAACGAAAACTCTGATCACTGAAACATATGGTCCCTGAACAAAATTTATCGGAGGGCTTATGTTTTTTAATACTTAATTTGGCTAAGAATGCTCCAAGAAACTCTTTCATGAATATCAGCTATGTCTGGATCATGCTGAATTTAGAAGGTAACACAAGAATTCCCTGAACTGGACTGGAGATCAGTGAACAGTCCTACACTTGGTGGGACGTATTCTAGGAGTTAAAAAGTAGTAAAAGAGGAAGGGTTTAAAGGAAGAGGTGAGGAGTCATTAACATTTATGAAAAATAGCTACTGGGTATGAGCCAATAAAAATACAAAATACTGGAATGTAAAAGTTGCCAAATTTAGCAGATTCCAAAAAGAATGCATAGGAAAAGAAAATTTTAGAACCTCTGACCCTAATAAAAGAAGTTGGCATTCTCAGTTATGAAAGGGTCTCCTCATCCCTCCCCCTCCCCCAAGTGATGATATGAATACCTAGGTGGTGGCCCAAGTGGGAGAATTCAGGTAAGATACTGAGGAAAAAAAAAAAGTCAAACCAGGGAAGCAGCAAGAACAACTATCACAACAAGGAGGAGGAGGAGGACAAGGAAAGCATAGGGATCCACATGAGGCTGTTGTTCACTGGAGTTCTGTAACAGCAAATAAATGGCAACAACTTAAAGATCCATCAAAGGGTTTGGAAAAACTGAAATATTCATAGTGAAATAAAAATTAAACAGCTAAAATGAGGGACCTAGATTTATATGCATCCAGATGGATAGATCTTGAAAAACAATAAGCAAAAAAACAAATGACTGTCATAGAATTTATATATTCACACACATTCTCTCTCTCTCTCTCTCTCTCTCTCACACACACACACACACACACACACACACACTGCACTGCAAGGATGCACACTAAATTCAGGGTAATAGTTGTCTCTGGGGAGTGAGGGTGGGAAAAAGAACAGAGAAAGTAAATAAAGAGGGATTTCAGCTAGAGAGGTTTGTCATAATCTCTCCATTTTATTTGTCTTTTTAAAAAATGTTTCAAAAACAATGAATTCAGAAGGAAAAGTAAATTAGAAAAGATTTTTTTAAATCGACATCAGGGAAATATTTTAAGTAGACAATAATGTAGTCTGAATCAAACCAAAAAAAGCCAATGAATTCAGACCAGATCTTCTTAATAATGAAAAAACTAGCTCTTGTTGGTAAAATACTTTTCCCAGTTGACTGGAATTACATAGCACTGGGCTTATTTAAGCAGAGGGAGGAGGAGGCTGACTTCATATACCTCAGCAAGAAAGCACATTTTATTATTTTTATTTATTTAATTTTGAGAGAGAGGGAGAGAAAGCATGTGTTGGGGGGGTGGGGAAGGTGGGAGAGGAACAGAGGGAGACGGAGAAGGGAGAAAGTGCTGGGCGTGGAGCCCCACATGGGGCTCAATCTCATGACCTTGAGATCATGACCTGAGCCAAAATCAGACTCAGTTAGTCAGACGCCTAATTGACTGAGCCACCCAGGCACCCCCAAGAAAGCACACTTTACATACAACTAATACAGTAATCCAGCCTATCTTCAGGTTGTAAATCCTTATAAAGGAACCAGGTTTCCACAGAGGACCTTATCTTTCCTCTCCACCATCCTACCTTCTAACCTCATGAAGACCTGTCCTCCATCCTTCCCTAATTTTATTCATTGCCCTCATAGGACTAATCCCTCCTTCTTTAATCACCTCAATTTTTAGTGCCTGAACTCAAAGACAGATTTATTTTTAAAGAAAACTTGAGACTTTTTGAAATGATTTAAGCTTTTTCTCCTCTTTCAATTACGTTTTTTCCTCTCTCTTCCTTTGCTTTTTGCCATCCCCAACCTTTTTTCCCCCCTTCCATTCTCTTGCTGACCAACAGTTGCTTTCAACTGCTCGTAACCCTCTGGCATATTTATACTTTTTGCTTCTTAAGGAAAAGATACTCCCAAACCAAACAAAATCCCATGCCATAGCCCAAAGGTCAACTAAAGGGGAGAAAACTTAAAGTCAAAAATACTAACCATATTTTGCTGTCTTTCATTTTGGCATGAAGACCAGGAATACAGTTCCAACTACCAAATAAGACAGCAAAACCAAACTTCCTTTCACATTTTATCATCTTTATATCATTGAAATATATCTGGGGCCGTCTGTTTCACAAGACACTTTGGTTAAGAATTATAAGACCACTGAGAATAGGTCCGTACAGTTAGGTATGACAACCTAGTGGAAACCGCAGCCTCAAGATTCACAACAGAGGTACGATCCATGCACTACTCCCCCATCCTCCTGGTCTTCGTTAAAAGTACTTCTGAGGTCATCCTGTGTTAAATGCTTTAAGCTATATAACCATTTCCTCACAAATATCAGTCACTGCCTCAGTCTCCAAAGTACTCTGACATTCATGATCTTACTTGGGATTTTTAACAGCTCTGCGAGGCATGTGGAGCAAGTATTTTACAAATAAGGAAAGAGAAGCTCAGAGATCATGATCACATGGCTATGAAGGGATCTGAATTCAGAACTCAACTCTTTTGAGTTCTCCTAACCCAAAACTTCGTCATTCCTATGACTGATTCTTAGATCAGGTATGGTCTTTTATTCAACATGTAGGAAATGGAAAAATATCTGATAGAAGGTATATTTATATACTCTAGCTTTCAATTCCCATTTCAAGCGGCAACTCTGTTGAAAAGTATGCTTTTTTTCCTAATGAATTCTGAGCACCACTATTAAGGGAGACCTGGGCTAATCATTGACAGGCTCATGCCTACTTTCAAGGCTGGACCCTGGGAACAAATCATACGTTCTAATACTTTAAGAAAGACTTTCCATACATTAGCACGTAATCATCATTAATTTTTTTAAATAAAATGCGTTCTAACATGCCAGAGTAATTTTCTACCCTGAGTTTCCAAGAAACTAGCGTCTTTCCCCTGAGATCTCTCTCTCCATTGCCGTAAATTAGAATTAAAAAGCCCAATTTCTATCATTAATATTTATTTGAGATGTATACCACGACTAAAATACTAAACAGCACCATGTTCCACCCAACTGCTTAAGCCAAAAAAAAACCCCTCTTTTCCTAGCGTTCCCATCTATCAGCAAGTCCTGTCAGCACTCTTGCTTCCTAACACATTCCACATTTATCCATTTCTATGCAGTTTTCTCTCACCTGAACTGGTGTTAACAGGTTTCTAATTGATCTCCATTACTAGAAAGGATACTGGCAACAAACCAGGAAACACTAACATTGGCATCCTCCAATCTAGCTTTCCAGTCTTACCTAATGTGACTGTTCAAATTCAGTCAACTGCCAGACTATCCAATTCCATTGCTCAGTCCACGTTCACAACAGAACTAACGTGGCTATACAGACTGGATTCCTCCCTAAGGATGTGGGATTACAAAGATAAATTTGCCACTCTATCTGTTCTTGGCCCTATATGAACCTCTTTTCCCTTTCAAATTCAACCAAAACTTTACTGATTAAAACTGCACAGACATGATTTGACTCTGATCCTCAAGATGTTTTTATTTTTTTTTAAGATTTTATATATTTATTTGAGAGAAGAGAGAGCGCGCTCACGAGAGAGAGAGAGAAAGAGAGCGCATGCATGTGCGCGCGCAAGAGTGGAGGAGCGGGAGAGAGAGAAGCAGACTTCCCGCTGAGCAGGGGGCCTGACGCAGGGCTTGATCCCAGGACCCAGGACTAGGACCTGAGCCGATGGCAGACCCTTAACTGACTGAGCCACCCGGGCGCCCCCCAAGATGTTTTTAAAAGGCTCCTTTATTTCCTGAAAACCCTCTCCTTTGAAGCAAAGATTCACCTTATCAGCCTAATCAAATTATTTTCAAATAAAGGGCCCATTTTGAGAGGCTATTGATTATTTAAATTTTGGAAGAGTAACTTCTCCCCACCTATACAAGCAAAGACAGATATTTATCCTAAATCCAACAACTAATTTTTTTTTTAAGATTTTATTTATTTATTTGAGAGAGAAAGAGTGCGCGCGTGAGCGCACAAGCAGGGCAGAGAGCAGAGGGAGAGGGAGCTGCAGACTTGAGCCTGACGTGGGGCTCGATCCCAGGACCCTGAGATCATGACCCGAGCAGAAGGCAGACACTTAACTGACTGAGCCACCCAGGCGCCCCCCCCAACAACTAATGATAACATTACTAAATATGTTTCTATTGCTGGAGCCCTAGAGTCAATCAACCATAAAAAATATTCATTGAATATCTCCAGTCCCATGTTGAACTACCAGCTTTAACACTACCAATTTCTTTGCCTGTTTTTTTTTTTTTTTTAAGATTTATTTATTTGAGAAAGAGAGACAGTGCAAGTGCAAGGTGGGGCGGGGGGGAGAGGTAGGGGGAGCAGAAGGAGAGGGAGAGGGAAAGAGAGAATCTCCAAAAGACTCCCCACTGAGCACAGAGCCCTACACAGGGCTCGATCTCATGACCCTGAGATCATGACCTGAGCTGAAAGTTGAAATCAAGAGTCGGACATTTAACTGACTGAGCCACCCAGGCACCCCTACTTGGTTTGAATAAAGAGAAAATTGTTTCTGACCTTGAAGAGCCAGGAAAAAAGACTCAACTCATAGTTAAAAGAAGAACTGCTCATATTTTCAGGAACTGAGAGCTTCCCCTCAATATATGTTTTCTTCCTTTAAACAATTTCCCTACCATCTTTCACAGTACACTTCACCTTTAAATAGCAAGCCCTTTTGAAGTCACAAAAATTATTTCTCCATCTATTCAACCCCTGGATACCAGATGGAATGAAAACTCAGTAAAATCAATTTAAAAAATCTAGAAGAGTCAGCGAGGTATTCAAATCAAACAGGGAAGCTTTGGACTCTAAACACAAATTCATTCAAATATTAAAACTTACAGAACTCATAAATGAATTCACTTTTAAGGGATTGGGCCTCCAAAGTTACAAAATGTGGCCAAAAGTTACCACTATCACTTTATCTTTACTGCCAGAGGTAGTTACCTTAAGATCTTACATTACAAAGGTCAACATTTTATTGGGTCTTCCAAAATCAATTCTTCACAATGAGAAATGGACATCAGTTAGATAAATAAAGTAACAATAGAACAAGTCAATATATTCATAAGCTTCTGCTGTCCTTGGGACCCAAATTCTAGTGCAGGTTTTGCAGATGCTTTCCTAAATCTGACTTTTCTCAGCCTTAAATTGAGGATGAGTGTCCAAGGTCTCTTTCAGAGCACAAGTCTATGCCCCTCTAGAAATAATGTTAAAATTACATCTGCCTTGGGGCGCCTGGGTGGTTCAGTCGGTTGAGCGTCCGACTCTTGGACCCTTGGTTTTGGCTTAGGTTGTGATCTCATGGGTCAAGGGATCAAGCCCTGCATCAGGCTCTGCCCTCAGTGGGGAGTCTGTTTTAAGGATTCTCTCCCTGTGCCCCTCCCTCCACTCGTGCACAGACACACACACTCTCTCTCAAATAAATAAATCTTTTTTTTCAAATAAATGAATCCTTAAAAAAAATTGTATCTGCCTCTCTTCATATGTGCTTTCTGAAAACTAAAAGCAATACATAACGAGTACAACTAATTCAAAAGTGATAGGAAGCTATAAATGAAAAGTAAAAGCTTCCTTCCAGACACCCAAATCCCTCTTCTAAAGCCTAAAGACAACTACTGTTTGAAACAATCCCCCAAAATGGCACAAAACCAAAAAAAGGCCATGTACCAGCAAACACACACACACACACACACACACACACACACACTCCCTGGAGGCACACATAGACCTATCCTTTCTAAAGGTTGTAAAGAACTCCAGTGTACCGTGATGTGTGGTTTCCAGGGGTCTGCTACAGCAAACAACCCAGCAAACTGGTGTATCTGAACATACATGCAAGCAAGCCCAAGAGCCTGTACATTGTTTATTTTGATAGATAATGCCAAACTGCCCTGTAAATGTTTTATATATATATGTATATACTCCCCAGATGATTGCCAGATTCCTTGCACCTTTGAGCATCTACCCACTTGACAGATATTCATCCAGGATGGCCAGAGACAAAAAAAACAGAAACAAAAAGAACCAGTGAGAGAGACTTAGACGCCCCCCCCAAAAAAAGCTCAGAAATATCTATTATTAATTAAGTGGACAAACTTCATCCAAAAATACAGCAAACATGATATGTGATACTTGTTTGTTTGTAAGATTTAAGTGCTGCTGTTTCCTTGAGATGTTTAAGAAGATATTGATAGAAAATAAATTTCAGGTAGGAAGCAAAAGGAGAGTAGGTGAGCAACTTGTATTGCAGCGTCTACGTGAATCCCAAGAACACACAGTTTTTAGATCAGGATGTGGATTCAATAACATGTACAGCTAAATTCCTTCATATATAAACTGGCTATTTTCACCCCAGAAAGGTTTATCAACACAGAAGTCCATTTAGTTCCTTATCTCTGTCATTGGCAAAGGATCCCTATGAAGTCAGCAATTTATCCCCAAATTAAATGGGATAGTATATGATTCCAAAGGTGACAAAACTGCTCATAAACCACAGAGGAAGCAACTCTTGATGTATTCTTAAAGTGTTCATCCACTTTGAAAATTACCTTAATTTAACAGGAAGTATTTACAAAAGACCATGTAAACATCAGGTGACTCTCAAAGTGTGTGTGTGTGTGTATGCGGGCAGCACATGAGTTTCTAAAAACAAAATAAATATATACAAAAGTTCTTGTTTTACTTTCCTATAATTTATTATCAGTATTACATCTCTATCGCTTCTTGGCCTTTTGGCTAAGATCGAGTGTAGTATTACATCTTCAATTGCAGTACGCTATCACATTTTGGGGGAAAGACAAAAAATATGTTAGTGTTACACTGAAATGTAAAAAAAAAAACCCAACTTTTTAAAATTTTACTATCAGGGAAGTGCAGTATGTCTAGTGCAGTATGTTCTGTTTTCAGCAGGAGCTCCCTCTAACTTTATAAGAACACTGGGAAAATACACTTTAGGAACACCTACTATGAGATTATTCCCAACACATTCTTTCCTCTCCTCACTCAAGTAAACCAACCACACCCAACACTAAATATCTCAAGAAAATTGCCCCCAGTTTCTTACATTATCAGGGGATCACTAAAAAAGACACACACAAAGCCTCATAATCTTAAGTATCAATCCAAGCACTCAGAATCAGGGCCAACCTTACATACACCTACATACAAAACTAACCAAGCACAGCACATCCTACACTGAGAGCCAGAAGCATCTCTTTCAAAATGAGAGTTAAAAAGAAAAAAAGAAAGAAAGAAAAAATAAATAAAAGAGGGTGGTTTTCTCAGCCCTTGCTCTGAGTACACCACAAATGATCAATGGGTCCCAACTCCAGACACTGGACTCCAAGCAGATAGTTCCAGGTATCCAATGAGCATCAACTGGGCAAGGAAGGGGGAGTTGAACTAAATGGGATGCAATGTCAAACACAAGGATTACCTGGCAAGGGTCCTATGATATTATCAAAAAATCACTTGAGAGGTCCATAAATTCTGCCACTAATTAAGAAGCCCTTACCTGTAAGACTTATGATTTGGGTAGGCCCTTTAAGATTGCAGCTGTAGAAAAATTAGTCTTCTAGGAGTTGGCAAATTCTACCTAGTGGAGTTTAATGCCCCATCTACCAGACTGAAGTCCACAGCTTAATAGATAAAAATTTTAGGTTAAGAGTTTTCAAATAAAAATTATAAACCAAACAAAAACAAATATTCTAATCACATAATTAAAGAGGCAGACCTCAGACTGAGACAAAATAATTACGTCCTTCACTGCAATCTACTGTTTCCAAGACAGTTAAGAATCTGTTTCTTGGATTTGAGATTGGTATTAAGTGGCAATGAATCAAGGACAGAAAAACAAATGACTATTTGAAACTAATCCAAAAATCAAATACAAAGACATTCAATTTAACACTGAGCTTGCACATACTGTCAAGAACAAACTAAAGCAGCATTTGGGTTGAGTTGCTATGTTGAATGGCAGACTACTATGACCTAAGAGAACGCAATGGCTTATGATTGGCTACAGACAGTCTGGGAACCCAAATACATATATATTGGTTACTGCCTATCCTTGCCACAAAAGTTTATCCAATCAGATCATGTAATACAAATAATTTCCAAAAGTAAGTAGTTTGGGTTTTTTTCCGTTGTATCGGTTTTTAATTAACATGTACTCTATACAAGGCACGGCAGTCTAGGCACAGTCCGACAGAGAAAGGGAAGGCTCTTAGTTTTCTACTGCTGCATAATAAACTGCTAAAATCTGATGTCCAATGTCCTTGAGACTTCCACATAATTTAAAATTAACTCAATCGCTTCTATTTTTTTTTTTAAGAATTTATTTATTTATTTGACAGCGAGAGAGGGAACACAAGCAGGGGGAGTGGGAGAGGGAGAAGCAGGCTTCCCGCTGAGCAGGGAGCCTGATGTTGGGCTCGATCCCAGGACCCTGGGAGCATGACCTGAGCCGAAGGCAGTTGTTTAATGCTGAGCCACCCAGGTGCCCTCTATCACTTCTGTAAGTATCTCATGTCTATAAACTCTGACTTTTCACAACTGACATTAATTTAGCTAATTCAAAATATCTTTATAGTTGGCAATAAAGATGATACTGTTATCCTAATTCTTTATTCTAGAATGAAATTATGACCTCTACTTCAATCCCTACAGTGCTTGAAGGAGATGAAAAATTATTCAAAAAGAAAAAATTGTTTAATTATTTTAAAAAGTACTATAAAAAAGTCCTATACACATTTACAGTGAAATCATTCACAATTTATGGGCAGGAGACTGGAGTCAGTATAGTGCTCACTATCCAGTTTGTAGACTCTTCAGATCTTTTCTTGCCTCTCTGCCTTCAAGTAGTGATAATCAAGTTAAGAGAAGAATGGATAAATTTAAATGCACCCATTTTAGTATTTGTGAGCTTGGTTAAGGAACTGGAGACTAAGTTTAGAAAAAATTGTTAAAATGAGGTTTTGGCATTATATAAAGCTCTAACCAGATCCTTTTAAAAGGATCCAAACTTTGGACGTACTTTTTTTTTTTTTTTTTTTACAGTTTTTATATACAGTAAAATTAACCTTTTTGTGTACACTCTGTAAATTTTAACAAAATTCACGTGTAAGACCACTGCAATTAAAAAAAAGTTTTTATGTAAATTTTAAGACAACAACCATAAATAAAAGAATTATTTGAAGCACTTACTTCAAAAGACAAGATTTCTACCAAGTCAAAAGCAGACAAAACAGGACCTAAAAATTTAAACAAGGATTTACTGAAAATAGAGGAATACCAGCCCCTCTCCACTTTTGCTCCTGCCTTCTAGCCAATCCAAACCACTACAATTGCCCCCATTTCATTAATTCCCATGGCTTCAGTCACCACGTACATGCCTCTCTCTTCTCTATTGCAAACCAGCTTCCTGCTACTAGACATCATGTGACTATCTCATAGGCATCTTAAACTCAGCAGGTCCAAAACGGAAGCCCATCCTCCCCCCAAAACCTGATTGCTTTGAGTGATCCTACCATTCACCCAAGGGCTCAAACCAGATATCCTGGAGTTAGCCTTAACTCCCCACTCGCTCTTACAACCCACACCTCCACTTCCCATACCCCAATTTAGTCATTCACCACGTCTTGTCAATTTTACCTCAGAAATATATTTCAAGCCCATTTGTTTCTCTTGATCCCCACAACAAACAGCTTAATTAGTTCAGGACATTATTATACTGCAGTATTACCTTAATTAGTGCAACACTTTGTTTCATTCCTGCAGAGTAAGCTAGTGCTTGGCACAACATCTTTGCACAAAATGTTTTCTCTATCCAGAATGCCTTTTCTTCACCTTTGTAAACAACTAATCTCTCCAAGTAGAGTTTAAATGCTTCCTCCTCCCCACTTCCAATGTGTAAATCTCTTGCTGCTGTAATTACCTGCCTTTCTCACTAGACTCTGAGTCCCAAAAGGGCACTCAACTATGATATTTACCTTGGCAAGTCTGGGGTCTAGGCAGTGCCCAGCAAATAGTAGGTGCTTAATAAATGTTTGAAAAAGGAATGACTCTATCATGATCCAGATAAAATGGCCTCAAGGATTTTTACTTCCCTTTGCTAAGATTCTATGCTTACCAAGTGACCTTTTGCTTAATACAACACAGTAGTTACTAGCTGCATGATCTCAGGCAAGTTATTAAAAGAAACCTCTAGGCCTCAGACTCCTCACCTGTAAAATACAGGTTAAGAATACTTCCCTCATAAGGTTATTATGAAGATCAAATGACTTATACACATGTAAACTGCTTAGAGCAGTGCCTGGGACAGAGTAAGTCAGTCCTCAGTAAACATTAGCTACTATTAGTTTTTGCTAATAATACCCTGACACTAGAAGGGGAATGGACTGAGCAGACATACGTTTTCTAGGTCATGGAAAAGACCACCCCTCAATGAAAATTAATAAAATGGCATTCTTGGGGTGCCTGGGTGGATCAGTCAGTTACGCACCGGACTCTTGATTTTGGCTCAGGTCATGATCTCAGGGTCCTCAGATCAAGCCTCATGTTGGGCTCTGCACTGGGAATGGAGCCTGCTTAAGATGTCTCTTTCTCCCGCTGCGTGCCACCCCCCCATAAATAAATAAATAAACAAATAAATAAAATGGCATGCTGGTTTATCTGTCAGCCCCTTATGAGTTTGTTTAGCCACTTTTCCCTGAGACCAATCAACTCTGGTGACACTGAAGAGACAGTTCACTTGCAAAACTTTAGAATGTATCCTGAATCCTGAAGACCCCATCACACTGAAAGCACCCTGGGAGGGCTTATCAGAAGAGCTAGTTGGTCACCTTATGACAGCTTACCTTGGTTCTCTCTAAAACACAACATTTTGGTCAAAGGCACTACAGTTTAGTTAAAAGAATGTGATGCTAGGTGGGAGACACTTAAAGTATGCCACTAATTAGCTGTGAACCTGATTGTGCACTTTATTAAGTTTTTCTTTTAATTCCAGTTAGTTAGCATAGTGTTATATTAGTTACAGGTGTACAATATAGTGATTCAACACTTCCATACAACACCCTGTGATGATTGTGCACTTTAAACAGAGTCTCTGAGTTTAAAAAAGTACTAGTCAGTTCTCAAAAGGAGGTAAAAAGTGGTGTAAGTAATTCAAAACAGAGAGTAAAAAAGAAATCCTTAACATTTTGCTTTGGAATGTATTCTGTAATTTTTCCTATAGATTCATATCCAAAATTTTATCTGGGCTAAACTTACAACAAAATGTATTTACATAGCATGGCCATACATTAAAGTCATCATGGGAGTGAATTCAAAATAAAAGAAGGAGGCCAGCATGAAATAAATTCCTATGGATAGTAACAGGAAGATCATTTAAAACTATTATTATATAATAATTCCTCTCAACCTCACAGCATCCTCTTGAGGCTCAATCTTAGCCATAAAATTCTTTCAACCAAAAATCTCTAAATGTCATTCAGAAATAAAAGATGAGAACAACTGAGTTTCCAAAGGTGAATCATTCTAGACCTGGGGAGCTAGGAGACAATCATCCAACTGAAGATTTTTGCTCTCACAGATGTGGGGGTGCAAAGGAGCTAGAAGTGGGTATCAGCCTAACTACAGGCCAATTTATGTCATAAAATCAAGGTATTCTTGAAAGGTTACACTGCAACCTCAGCACCAGAAAGTACTTCAGCGACCACCTTGTCTAAACTCTTTGATTTTATAAAAGAAACTAAGATCCACAGAAGTTGCAACACATCTGTGAAATTACATAATAAATATTTAAGTACTGGGTAGTTCACCTATTTATTTATCTATGATATAATTGACATGTAATATTGTATTAGCTTTAGATGTATAACATAATGATGTAATATATGTATAATACTACAAAACGATCACCACAATAAGGTTAGTTAATGTCCATCAATACACATAGTTACAAAAATTTTTTTCCTTGGGATGAGAACTTTTACGATCTATAGAAAGTTCATTTAAATAATACACTTACATAAATAAATAAACTTCTCCTACACTTCTTGAAAAAAAAAAGACTTTAATGCATTCAGTTTAAATCGGGCCACATCTATATATCTGCTCTATCTTCCAGTTCTATACTGAACAACTTCAGATGCGCTAAGAATAAAATCAGTCCTCTGGAATATACCTTAACTCCCATACAAGCCTCTCCACTACATCACCACATGAAGCCTCCTCTCCAACTAGTCTGTCGGTTAGGCTGTAAGCCTGAGGGTCAGCTCACACACACAGTCATGTGCCTTCTGCAAATCTGGTCGTACCATTCTGAAAGCCAGGAATATTCTCCCACCTCTTATTTGAATATTACCCTTCTGGATCCAGGTCAAGTTCTATCTTGTCTTGAAGCCTTTCCTGATCACCCCAGCTCCCTCTGAATTCCTATCATACTTATTGTCACTTTCTTGGCAGTTAACAAAGGTTACTTAGAATCCCTTACCTGATAATGTAGGATGCTGAGTACTGTAATTCTTCTGTGTATGTCTTTCCCTACCCCCAAATTCTCTTTAGGTAGGTCTAGTGAGACCTAAGAATAGGTACTTAAGAAACAAAACAAGTTATCAGATGGAAAGGGGAAAATGGCTGACAGAATAATAGATTCCTTCCTTTATTAAAATGTTCTTTAATGCTGTTTAAATATCTTTCCAACTATAAAAATATCTGAATAATTATGAAAAAATGGAACACTGCAGACCCTTTAACGCAGAAATCCCACTTCCACTTCCAGAATCTATCCTAATGAATCAATCTGATCAGTATATACAAATATTTATGTATTAGGATGCTTATCAGAGCATAATTTACAAGCAAAAACTGGAGAAAAAGGAAGTTCATTTGTAGGGAATTGACCAAATATGATGCATTCATACAACAAAACTCTGTAGAGGAATTCTATGTAGTTATTTTAAAAGATTATTTTTAGGGGCACCCAGGTGGCTCAGTCGTTAGGCGTCTGCTTTCAGCTCGGGTCGTGATGCCGGGGTCCTGGGACTGAGCCCCATATCGGACTCACTGCTCTGCAGGAGGCCTGCTTCTCCCTCTCCTACTCCCCCTGCTTGTGTTCCCTCTCTCGCTGTGTCTCTGTCAAATAAATAAATAAAATCTTAAAAAAAAATAAGACTATTTTTAGTGACATGTAATATTTTAAGTTTTTATTTTTTCTTTTTTACTATTTTTCTATTATTTTAAAATCAGAAAAAGGAAACCTTTTCATTCTGAAAAAAAAAATACAGTATAGATTTTGCAATTATATACATCTCGTTTTAAGGACTCATGTGTATAGTGCATTACTCACATTTACTGCTATCACCACCACTAAAGGAGTGATGCACCAGCCCATGAAGAGAAGTAGTCCCTAACAATGGACCAAGGTCAACGTGCAGTTCATTTCCCTGCTGTTTTCATGTTGTTTCTTCAAGCCAAAAGTTTCTGAAATAATTTACCAGCAGCTTTCAAAAAGGAAGTTTCTCACCTACACAGAGGACATTTCCATAAGTGGTGACAGGAGGGCAATGAGTCAGGTTATCATCAAGTTGAGTTATATTCCAAAGGTCGACCATCACTTCCACTGCCACTCCATCGTCAGACAGCCAACGTGGAGGGGAACTACCACTGACTGAGCCTTTCTGGTGAACAGATTCGAGTCCGGGGGACACTAAGACCAACATGGCACTTGGTGCCTTTGTGTTGACAGAACTGCAACAGTCTGGGGCTCCCATTGCCATTCTATTTCAGATGCTCATCCAACACTCTCTACCTAACCAAGGATCTCTTGGAATATTCTCTACTCCCCAGATACCAACTTCTGAAGTTTTTTCTCGGAACTCCTATTCCCTCTACCAAGTGGAAAAGAAGAGTCAAGATGAAAAAGTGCAAAAGCCCTGAAGGAGGACTTAGCTGGATATACTGGAAAAATAAAAAAGCCAGTGCAGCTTGATCATGGTAAACAAAGGAAAACACCGTACACGAAACAGGCAGGAACCACATCACAGAGGACCTAACAGGTTATGATAGAGACTTCGGATGTTTATTTTCATAGAGTTTGCCGCTCCCACGGTGAATCAATTTTATATAAATGAGACCTAGATCTATCTTTCAAACCTCACCTGCTCTGCGAAAACCCGGTGCAATAGATTCAACTGCCTGCCTGCTAGGCAGCCTATCCTAAATGTCAATACATGCAAAGCCAAACACTATCTTTTTTTCCAAAGCAGCTCCTCCTGACTATTTTATATCTGCTAACAGACCGATCATTCACCCAGGCTTGGTATCTCAAAGCTGTCTTGCATTCCTGGCCTACTGTCCGCCCCCACTCCTTACAAGCTCCCCGGGGCCTCAAATCTCCAACTTACTCTCTTTTCTCTTCTCTAGTCCCACCGCCACAATTCCAGTTCACACTAGCACCAATCCCTGTGCAGTTTGCTGGAACAGGCTAACCAGTTTCCACACCTCCAGTTCATTCCATCAAATCTATACTATGTGATGTCATTTAGATACTTTTAAGACCATCATAAGCACATGATAATACAAATTTATTACCTCAAGTTCTTACTTCAAGCCCCACTCATATATCTGCCTACTTAACATGTTTATACTTAGCCACATTCGCATCTCAAATTTAACATGTCTAAAATTGAACTCCTGATTTCTGATCTTCCCTCCAAATCCCACACCTACCCCCCCCATTCTTATCTCCCACTCCCATTTCAGTAAGCGGCACCTCTACACATCCAACTGCTTAAGCCAGAAAACTGGGAGTCAGTCTTGACACTCTTCTTCCTCAACCCCCACATCCAATCTATAATTAAATGGATTCTTTCTTTAACAAATCCATCTACTTTTCTCCATTGCCACTGAGTCCCACGTGCAAGATTCTTATTTCAGCAGTATGAGGTGCAGCCCAGGCACCGGGATTTGTAAAAGCTCCTCGGGTAACCAACATGCAGCTCCAGGGGAGAACCACTGCTCTGCAGCTTCTGGACCCCCACTAGCCTCTCTGATCTCACTTCGGTTACTTTCTCCCTTGCTCATTTAACTCCAGCCATGGCTGGCCTCCCTGCTTGTTCCTTGACCGTGCCAGGCACATCATTCCTCATGGCGTTTGCCTTTGCTCTGGTTCACTCCTTCAGCTTCTACAGATATTTACTCAAATATTACCTTTGTAGTGCTTTATTGAGACATTCCATGGCCATTCCACTTAAAATTATAACCTCCACATCCACCCCAACATACCCTATCACTTTCTTCGGCTTTATTTTCCTCCTTGGGACATACTGCCTTCTAACATACCATATAATTTATTTATCTTATTTACTGCCTAAATCTACATTTCACGAGAGCTGGGATTTTTTTTTTTTTTTTTTAAAGATTTTTTATTTATTTATTTGACAGAGAGATAGAGAGAGCACAAGTAAGCAGAGAGGCAGGCAGACGGAGAGGGAGAAGCAGACTCTCCACTGAGCAGGGAGCCCGATGTGGGACTCGATCCCAGGACCCTGGGATCATGACCTGAGCTGAAGGCAGCCGCTTAACCGACTGAGCCACCCAGGTGCCCCGAGAGCTGGGATTTTTGACTCTTCTGTTCCTTATATATCCCCAGTACCTAAAACAGCATCTGGCACAAGGGAGGTACTCAGCTCATATCGAACTTCCCCAGCAAGGCCTTTCCAGATTCCCCCAACTAAAGTGAAGTACCCCATTATTCCCCAATATTAATTTATTCCTTTCTTTCATTAACAATTTGTAATTACATTTGTGTTTATTTGTTGAAGCTCCCTTCCTAGACTGGAAATTCCAAGAGAATAGGGATTTTCTATTTGGTTCACCATTATATACACTGTTTTTCATGCTTAAGTGGCACCGAGTAACTATTTTAAAAAATAGTTAATGAATGAATTAATGAATGGGGCTGAATACATTTTCTGAAAGCACACTCTGATCGTGTTATTTTTCAATCAAAATCTTTCAAAGTCTCTCCATCATTTACCACATTAAAGCCTAACTATCTGGCCTTGGTAGAAGACCTTTCATGTTCAGGGCCAATTTCTCTCCTATCTTAGCTCCTATTATCTCAGGCATCTTTTGCTTCAGCCATACTGCATGGTTCACATTTCCAGTACACACCCTATACTGACAAACACTGCATGTCCCCACCTCCACATTTTTGCTCATGACATTCCTTCTGCCTGAATTCCCTTCCCATCTCTGCCAATCAAAATTCCAGCCTTCAAAATACCTACCCTTCAAAACCCAGCTCAAAGGTAACCTTCATGAAGACAGTCCTGACTCCCACCCCAACTTCCCCAACTAAATGATCTCTTCCAATTCTAAACACCAAAATATGTAATACTGGTTTAATTCCCCAATCATTTCACAACATACCCCTTCTCCACCTTTTATAAGACCTTTCATTTATAGTCACTCAATAGATATTCGTTGAAATGAAGTCAGTTAACACCACTACTCCTGTCTGTCATAAAGCATATTTAAATGGGGGGGGGGGAATGGAGGTTCTCTTTAGCAAGACCTTTAATAACCAAGAGATATAAGGCTGGAACGGCAGATTCCCAGCCTTAACCTCCCCTTCTATGCCTTTTCTGCAAAGGCAAGATCTTCCCAAATTTTTGGATCTCAAGTTTTTTAACGTATTTAACTGCTTGAAAAAAATATTAACTTGCACGTGCTACTACCAGCACAGAAATCCTATAGGCTATATTAAACTGGGTTAGCTGGGGAAATCGGAGGGGGAGACGAACCATGAGAGACTATGGACTCTGAGAAACAAACTGAGGTTCTAGAGGGGAAGGGGTGGGGGTATGGGTTAGCCTGGTGATGGGTATTAAAGAGAGCACATATTGAATGGAGCACTGGGTATTATACACAAACAATGAATCATGGAACACTACATCAAAAACTAATGATGTAATGTATGGTGATTAACATAACATAATAAAATTTAAAAAAAGAGAAAAATTAAAAAAATGGGTTACCTTAAGATTATCACATACTTGAAAGAATATCTGGCTGAAAGATCTGGATAGCTTAAGCTCTGCTGTTTGAAAATGATCATGACTAGGAAAACACTTCTGTTCAACAAGAAATCTGAAACTTTCAAAGTATTCCATTCATTTCTACATCATGTTAAATGATAGCCAAGAACAGCAGTAGCAATGCAGTAAAATCCTACCACGAAACATTTGTTGTACCTCAAGTAATAGGCCTTTGTTTCCCTACCCACACCCTCTCATAAGGCTGTGGTTCCCAAAATGTAGTCCACGGATCCCTGGAGGCCCCTTTCAGGGAGTCCATAAAGTTGAAACTATTTTCATAATACTAAGAAATCATTTGCCTTTTTCACTGCACTGACATTTGCACTAGTGATACAAAATCAACCATGGGTAAAACTACTGGTGCTTTAGCATAAATTAAGGTAAAGGCATCAAACTGTACTAGAGTCTGGTGTCTTTCACCATCATATACTGGTGATTTTTTTTTTAAGTCAATTTCACTTAAGAATGTTTTTGATGAAGCAATAAATTTTCTTGGTAAAATTTGAGCTTTTAATAAAAAATTAGAATTCTGAAAATCTTGTAGCTGCCTGACAGATTCCCAATACTTACCGACTTCTCTGATGAGATGGGTGATGATATTAACTAATGCGGTGTTTTTTTTTAAAGCAGTCTCCAGGGGCGCCTGGGTGGCTCAGTTGGTTAAGCGTCTGCCTTCGGCTCAGGTCATGATCCCAGGGTCCTGGGATCCAGCCCCGCATCGGGCTCCCTGCTCCGCGGGGAGCCTGCTTCTCCCTCTCCCACTCCCCCTGCTTGTGTTCCCTCTCTCGCTGTGTCTCTCTCTGTCAAATAAATAAATAAAATCTTAAAAAATAAATAAATAAATAAATAAATAAATAAATAAAGCAGTCTCCATGCCCAGCATGGAGCCCAACGAAGGGTTTAACTCACGACCCCGAGATCAAGACTTGAGCTGAGATCAAGAGTCAGTCTCTAAACCGACTGAGCCACCCAGGAGCCCCTACCTTGTTTTTTTTTTATTTTTTTGCATTATGAAATGTGTCATCTGGAAAATTTGCTTAACTCAATGAACCAATATTTCCCAAACAACCAATGCACGTTATCAAATCACGAATGGGTAAAAAACCCATTCAAAGTGTAAGACAGACCAATGGATTTTTTTTTTTAAGATTTTATTTATTTATTTGACAGAGAGAGAGATAGCAAGAGCAGGAACACAAGCGGGGGAGTGGGAGAGGGAGAAGCAGGCTTCCCACCAAGCAGGGAGCCTGATGTGGGGCTCGATCCCAGGACTCTGGGATCATGACCTGAGCTGAAGGCAGACGCTTAACGACTGAGCCACCCAAGTACCCCCAGACCAATGGATTTTAATGTAACAGTAACATCAATGATTTCAGTTTCCACACTGCAACTTAACTTTTAAGAAACTACCAATTGTTGGGGCGCCTGGGTGGCTCAGTCATTAAGCATCTGCCTTCGGCTCAGGTCATTAACCCAGGGTCCTGGGATCGAGCCCCACACAGGGCTCCTTGCTCAGCGGGAAGCCTGCTTCTCTCTCTCCCACTCCCCCTGCTTGTGTTCCTGCTCTAGATATCTCTCTCTCTCTGTCAAATAAATAAAATATTTAAAAAATAAAAAAAAATTAAAAAGAAACTACCAATTGCCAAGTTCTGTGTAGAAGAATATGCACAACTGTCTGAAAATACTTCTCCCTTTTCCAACTACATATCCCTTGCAGTTATATTTTCTTCAAATACTTCAATCAAAACTATCAATCACATCAGACTGAATCCACAAGTAGATAAGAAAATCCATCTTCTCTTAAGCCAGATATTAAGAGATTTGCAAAAGTGTAAAAAAAAAAAAGTCACATTCCTCTAATTTTTTGAAAAAGTTATTTTTCATAAAAATTTTATGTTAACATGAGATAGGTTTTTTTTGGTAATTATTTATTTATTTTAGAGAGTGAGAGAGTGCACGCTCACGAGCGGGGGGAAGCAGAGGGAGAGAGAGAATCTGAAGCAGACTGCCCGCTAAGTGCGGAGCCCGACACACAGCTTGATCCCACGACCCTGAGATCATGACCTGAGCAGAAACCAAGAGTTGTATGCTTAACCGACTTAGCCACCAAGGCACCCCTAGGTAATTAATTTTTTTAAACTGTTTTTAATTTTAATTTTTAGTTTGGTAAATATCAATAGTTATAAACCACATAAACAAAAGCTCTTGGGGTCCTCAATAATTTTTAAAAGTATAGAGCCCTTAGACTAAAAAGTTTGAGAACCACTGCTCTAAGAGAATCTGTCTCTGATTCCAGCCACCCCCAAAATTGCCATTTGTAGCAAATCTTCCATTCCCCATCCTCACCCAGAGTTGAACTTGGGGCAGACATCTGGCCCAGGGAAAATCATGCCTTAGATTGGCCAAATCAGATATCATTCAGGAATCTGAATTAAGCCTCATGGATACTGAGGTCTACTTATGGCAGAACACTAGAGTCCATTAAGTCTTATTGCTGAAGTCCTTGGAACTGTTTTGGTTCCAGCCTTAAGGTCTTGTTGTTCAGCTTTTCCTTGGATTCTACTACAACTACTTCCTTTTGAAAAATCTTTTATATGTTATTTTAAATAGGTTTCTTTTTTTTTTTTTTTAACATTTTATTCATTTATTTGACAGAGAGAGAGACAGCGAGAGGGAACACAAGCAGAGGGAGTGGAAGAGGGAGAAGCAGGCTTCCCGCGGAGCAGGGAGCCCGATGCGGGGCTGGATCCCAGGACCCTGGAATCATGACCTGAGCCGAAGGCAGACGCTTAACGACTGAGCCACCCAGGTGCCCCGTTAAATAGATTTCTTTTCCTTATGATCAAGAAAGCCTTAACACCACAGAACTTCAATACTGTTACCAAGAATGTTTTATTTGGTGTCCTTATCTGAGACACCAAATTATAACACGGTTCTCCTCCATTTGAAGATCATATCCCCATATAAAATGAAAGTCATTCCAACAAAACTAAAATTTGAATGGAAATTATAGGCTTATTCAGAACAAGAGATAACCTTAATGGTCAGCTGCTAGATTAAGGGAGGCTTGGTTTGTTGTTTGTTTTTTTTTTTCTTTTTGGAGAAGGCCATTATATATTATGTCAATGTATTTTAGACAGCAAATGGCTTCTTTAAAATATACTAACCTGACAGGGTTTTTCAGGGAGGCTGATGAACAGAAAAAGAACAAGGTAGGGAGACCTGCCCTACTAGATATGAACAATTATAAAGCTAAGATAATTAAGGCAGTGTAGTACCAGTACGAGATACGTAAACGGACCAACATTACAGAACAGGGAATACAGAATATGAGATACGTAAACGGACCAACATTACAGAACAGAGAATACAGAAACATGTAAGTGGCATTATAAAGTCGTAAGGGGCAGACCATGATGCTGGGATACTGGGTTATCCTTAGGGAAAAAAAATTAAATTCCTACTTCAGGGTTATCCTTATGGAAAAAAGTTAGATCCCTACTTCACAGCAAACATCAAAATAAATTCTACGTGGATCAGAGACCCAAATGTGAAAAACAAAACTTTAAAACTTTTAGAAAAAAATATAAGATATAATTGTTACCTCAGTATAGGGCAGGATTCCTTCATTAAGACACAAAAAACACACATGATCATGGAAAAACATAATAAATCTGACTCTGTTAAAGTTTAAAACTTAGTTTCAATAAAAGATAAAATTTTAGGGACGCCTGGGTGGCTCAGTCGTTAAGCGTCTGCCTTTGGCTCAGGTCATGATCCCAGGGTCCTGGGATCCAGCCCCGCATCGGGCTCCCTGCTCAGCGGGAAGCCTGCTTCTCCCTCTCCCACTCCCCCTGCT